>NC_056743.1:1356657719-1357006615 GCF_019279795.1 Protopterus annectens | reverse complement strand
ATTAATGAGAAATTTGCTGAGAAAGAAAGAAGAAGAAAGTATAATAGGGTCTTATTCATAGAACGTTTGTCACATGATAACTTCTTACAGTAGTACTTTTGTGAATAACGACTTTTGGAGTACACTTTTTACTTATTTAGATAATTTCATTAGTTATTTACTACATATTACACACATTTTATATTCTATTTCAACATTGAACATTTATTAAGAACTAAGTTAATTAGTGAGTTTTTAACATAATATTATGTACATGTTAGGCTTAAACATATTTATTATTGGATATTTACTGGTACTGGTTCTAACAACTACAAAGTTATATCACTACATAATTTATGTCTTTGAAGTGGACTTGTTTGCTACGGGTGCACGGTTGTGTACCTGTGGGAAGTTTCCCTGATATTGTGATACTAAATGATAACACCATTGTAATAAATGATACACTATGGTATGTGCATTTGGATGTACTGGTCCTTTAAATTTTAGACACCTTGACATTATGTCATTGAATTTATTTATTTAAAATTGGCGGTTTTTAAAAAAAGATGTTTTCTGCTGACGAAGCTGTGGTGGTACTACGGCGAAAACGCTGTTTTTATTCTAAATAAAAGCGTTACTTTTTACACTACTTTGGATTTGGTTTCTACCATTTTTAGGATTTACCTTTTGGACTCTGTTCCTGCCTGTTTGGGAGGTTACGTTCTTCTGTGTGTTTATATGGATGTAATAGGTTCATAGGTAGGTACTAGGCTATCTGCCCAAAGGCATTTATTAGCCTAGCCGGAATGTGCTGGCTTTCGCCGCCCCTTAGATTAGTTCCCTGCGCCTCTGTCCAGCAGAGCAACTGAAGTGATTCCCGGGGTAAACTTCCTGTTTCCCATCCACTTGTCAAGGTTTCTCTTGAAGAGTGTTAGTGAGGAGCTCTGCCTAATGTTGATTGGAATCTTGTTCCAGAGCATGGGAAGTCTCCGGGACAGGAATCTATCCCTCCAGCACGTCCTATTTATTGTTGTGGTGAGGTTTAGATCCCTAGAGCGTGTGGCTCAAGGGGATATGGTTTTCTTTAGGTGGAGCATGTCCATCAATTCTGGGTTGGACATGGCCTTGTATGTCGGGCAGTGATCACCTCTGAGTAGGCGGTATACAACTGAGTCCAGCTGGTGTTTCTTCAGTCGAGCTGCAGAGGGCATCTGTTTGAGGCCAATGATTCTCTTGGTGAGGTACTTCTGTGGTCTTTCCAGCTGTTGCAGGTGTCTTGTAAGGTACATCCAAAATGGGGCGTTGTACTCTATGATGGGTCTGATGAGTGATGCGTAGAGGGGCACAGTGACCTCTTTTGATCTGGATGCAAACCCTTTTGTGATTAGGTGGGCCACATAGAAGGATTTTCTAACCACTTTGACAATGTGATTATCAAAGGAGAGATTACTATCTACTGAATGAACTACAAGTTCCTATGTATGTGTTGAGATAATCCCTGTCTGTAGAATGATGCTTTTGCATAGGGTTATCGGTTCTATTACAGCCATATGTTAAATTATTTCATGATGTTTTATATTCCTATCATATGTTTAACTGTAAAAGTCTTTATCTCCATTTACATTTCATTAACATACCATGTGAATAGAGCAGGAAGAAAGCATTTGCAAAAATATTACATCCCAACAGGGAGACTTAGTAAGCCACCCTTATCCTACTTGTGTCTTAATCCTGTTTCTGCAGCCCTACCCCTTCTTGCTGTCTATAGAAAACACTTTACTGTACAGAGCACGACAGATTAATAATGGAAAACTTGAGTAACACCGTAAAGATGGTTCTAAATATACCATAAACATTACTTTTGCTATTTCACTCATCTCTCTGTTCACTCCTTCTCCTTCATTATGCTTTCACTGTGCCTTCAGTTGTGTGATTTAAAGTGTGTAATGGAGTTCCTTTTTGACACGAGTCTGATAATGCTCAGCCCTGTAGACTGATTTTTGCATACATCCAGTGGTTCTACTCCAGGCATTAGCAAACTGTTACTGACTGTTTTAGAAGTGTAGCTGTTCCCAGCCTAGTGTTTTGACCCACCATTATCCTCCTATCAGAATATACATGGATCTTGTCTCCCTCTATAATATATATATATATATATATATATATATATATATATATATATATATATATGTATATATAATGTATGTATCTTCCCCCTTCTGTGTCAGTCTTTCTCCTCTGCTTTTGTGCAATGTCATCTGTTAAGAGAAAGTGAAGTACATAGCTAATGCAAAATCTTTTTTTAAACAAGAAACATTATTGGATTATCACTTATGACATAGGCAATCCTACATTTATATTAATGAAAAAAACATATTGTCATTGATATGATTGCAAGTATTATACATTTTACAAACCATATTGACATGATTTTAGTTGCAAGCATTATACATCACTTATAATCTGCCTAATCAATGTCAGTCAGACATTGCATAACTCATTCAAATCCTACCTTCTTTTAAATTTCATTTCCTCTCCTGTATGTGTTATTCCCACAGTTCCCATTTTTCCTATGTAATTTGCTCCTACCCTTTTCTAAGGATCCCAGTTCCAGTTTTATCTCTGCTAGTATATTCACTACTTCTAGTAAAGGTGGTTTAGACTTTAATTTCCATTTCCTAGTAATTGCTTTTTTGGCACTCACCATAATTAGAGTCAGCAAGGCCTTACTATATCTAGGCAATTCCAATTCTGTGTCATAGCTCAGAAAAATAATTTCTCTAGATACACCAATTTGCTCACCCAGTATCTCTGACAGAGTAGTCGCAGGAAATCTTTCAAGTCTTGCAACTCATTAGACTCCCAAAAAATATGTTCCCAGTTACCTCTTTCTTCCCCATCACACCTCCATTTGCTGTCTACCTGAGGAAAAATTCTCCGGGATCCACTCGGGGTATAAAAATACCTATGTAAATATTTCCAAGCAAAAATCCTAAATCTTCTAGATTTTGTTGCATATTTGGGAGACATACATATATCCCCCATTGTTTCTTTGTGAATTCCTTGTCCAATCTCTCTTGCCAATCCTTTCTAACCTCCTCTAATTGATTCTTACCTCTAACTGATTCTTACAGTTATCGTGCAATATTTTATATGTTATACTAATTATTCCTTTTTAACAGCAGCTTCTGTTCTGTATTCTACTAAATACTCCATCAGTGCTGGCCTTTCATTAAGGACCCTTCTATTTCTATCTCTTTGCCTATACACTGATATCAGTCCTTGATAGGGAAGGCAATCTCTAATCTGCAGTCCAAATAAATTCTCGGTGTCTTCTCATTCTGTTACCTTTCCTGCTTGAGTTATTTGCTCCCATTGCCTTGGTTCCTTTGCTAGTTTTCTGCAATAGATTTCACCCCCTCTTGCCTATTGTCTGTATCCTTATTTGCAGTCATCCCTATAGGCAGAATCTCCTTTCTCCATTCCCATGTTGGCTTTGTTGTTAGAATATTTCTGCTACTTTATGAATATAATATTCTGTATGATTTGTATGATTATTGTTGTTCTCCTTAAAGATCTGCATCCAGAATTCCAGTCTCTCCTTGTTTCATGAGCTTCCCCCTTCATCACCCTATTCCACTACGAATTATAGATTTCTGTGTGTGCTATGTATAGGAGCCTTAACTGTGTAACTCTCAAATACCATTTCAAATTAGGAAGTCCCAATAGTCTTGTTCTATTGGAAGAATCAGCTTATCCCACTTGAATCTTGCTGTCTTCTCATCCCAGATAAAATCCTTCAGCACTTTATTAATTGCTATCCACAGCTTCTCTTCTGGTTGATACAATTATGCCTCACCTGTGTATAAGACTAAAGGGACTAAAAACATTTTAACTGCTTGTATCTTACTATCCATATGCATATAACAGAGCTTCTAATTTCACATTTTTGTATTATCTTTAGTCTCTTCCCACACATCCTTAGCTGCCACACTGGAATCATTTTTAATCCATACTCCTAAGTACTTTATTTTATCATGTCCCTGTAAATATGGATATTGCTGAACCAATCTGTGTGTGAGTACATAATTTACAGCTATTGCCTTTGTCTTAGCTTCATTAATTTTGTATCCTGAAAAAATTTTCAACTGTTTTAAAAAATGTTCCACAATACTGAAATGTCTTTTTCTCATTTTGTCAGATATAAAATAACATCATCTGCAAATATATACAGCTTTTCTTGACTGCTATAACGTTTATATCCTTGAATTTCTGAGTCCCTTATTTTCTTTGCCAGTGGTTCAAATGTAATGCAAATAAAGGGGAAAGAGGACAACCCTGCCTGGTTCCTGTGTTGAAGATGAAATTATCAGAGAGGAATCCACCCTCTTTAATTTTCACCTCTGATCACTCATATATCCTCCTAATCAACCTTATAATTTTGTCAGGGAATGCAAATGCTTCCATTGCCGTGCTCATAAAGTCCAAGATTACTTTGTAAAATGCTTTCACTGCATCAACACCCACCAACAGCAGTGTTTTTTCTTGTATTCTTCTTCCTTCTGGATCAACAATGTTCTGTTAATGTTGTCAAATGTTTGCCTCCCCTTCACAAATCCACATTGATCCATATCTATCAATTTTGGCATCACTTTAGACATTCTTTTAGCCATTATAGATATACACACTTTGTAATCATGATTTAGTATTGAAATGGGCCTGTATGAAGCTAGGTCTGATGGGTCTTTACCCTCTTTATGTACCCTCTTTAGGTATTACAGCAGTGGTGCACAATGTCCAGCCTGGGGGCCAAATCCAGCCCTCCACACAATGCCATCCGGCTCCCAGAGAGTAATAAAAAAATTTAAAAAAGTGAAAACATACTATGCCTTACTCCAGTCATGCAAACTATCCAGCATGTGCTTACTTACCTAATTGACTGCAGTTGTGCACACCTCTAATTTTAGTCCCAGAAGTAACTATTCTTGTTTATAACTTGTAGTCTGTAAACAGTAGTAACTTTCTGCAAGAGTTTGTAATAAGTCATGACTGCAAGCCAGAATAAAGTTAAATGCAAAGTTGATGTAGAAAACAGGCAATTTCATGACTGCTGTCTTAAGTAAAAATGCTAGTCACCTGTACCTATTGTTAAATCGTAACGACTTACTATGTTTTGAGATGGCCTACAGATGCATTAAGGATTGGTGTAGTGGCCCTCCCACAAAAAGTTTGTGCACCACTGCCTTAGACTCACTTCTGTTATTATGGCTATGAATGTGCATGTAGGTAACGATGTTGTCACCCAGCTATCTGCTATGTACATGTAGGGTTGCCACCTTTTGTCGTGGCTAAAACCGGAGTAAAGCCACAACTCTCATGTCACCAGTAACCCCGCCCATCCCACCCCCTCTCCCACCCACATTCTGCCCATTTTGTGATGTCACAGCGACATCACCCGACCAAGGAAGAGTCTCATTTTCTACAAACAACCAGTCACTAATCACCTTGTTTTTCTGACTTAAAGATGAAGGAAGCTGTTGTGAACATTAGAGTTAATAATGTTAATAGTGGCTTCTCAAGTTTAATGCACACTGCAGCATCACTACAAACCAAGAAAAGAGATACACAAAAGTAATCAGTCACGCCCACTAGAGGAAGGGGGCAGGCACAGCCAAAATAAAAGTAAACACTAAAAGCAAGTATCTCTATGTGCAAGGGAGCATACTGCATATAATCATAAGCCGTGATTTTGAGATATCTTAAACTACCAAAACTATGACATAAAAACAATGTACACCAACAGCAGTTCAACACTACCAACTTACAACACAAATGTAAACAATATAAACTTAGTATCCTTTTAAAAAGAAAAACAAACTTACTTTTGCTAACTTAACCCCTGATCTATATAACCGTGATATATCCAACCTCCCTAAAGAAAAGTGGGGGAACCAACACAATAAAAACAACACTACTATATCTTTTTCTAAGAAAATTTCCTACTTCCCAGTCTCTCTGTAGAACGTAGCAAAAATGGCGGAAACTTCAAATTTGGCGCTAAATAGCTTACGATGTGACGTAATTTAGTGTAACTTGAGTAGGAAGTAACTTCTATTTGCATATTTTGTTCTGTGAAATAAAATACAGATGATATATTAATATGTTTAATGCAATGTTCTTGTAAGATTTACTGAAGAAGTGACAAGGGTGTTTGTTGTAAATTGCTGCCTTCTTAATGTATTGGTAAGATATTATACTGCACCTGAATGCATCTCTGAAAAGCATAAACACCTATTTATAAGCCTGTGTAGTCTTCTAAATAGAATGCTTCTGTGTCGTTTACTGTATACTGTACACTTGCATTTTGCATGGCCTGAGGAACATACTGCACTTTCTGCCATCTTTATTTCACATCATACTTGCACACCCTGGCTATGGGGGAAATGTGTATATTAGTCCAGTCCATAATGAATAAAAAAATCAGTTTGTCAGGGTTGATTACTAAACTCTTAGTGCGCATCGAAAGAACTGCATAAGCACTTAAATGAGTGTATGTCACACTTAACAGAAGCAAAACGGTAGATAATGACAGACTTCTGTTATTTACTCATTTTTTCTCACCTGTGAAGTTTTACGATAAGCTCCAATTCACGCGGCTTCCATCTTGAGTTTACGCTATCACCATAGCAACAAATTAATGCGTTCTCACAGATTATTGAAACTACTGAGTACTTCTCTCAGATGGTCTAGGATATAACCACTCACTGTAGTTATTTTCACCTAGTGTCACGCAGCTCCATAGCAACAATACCGGCAATTTTAATTGGTTTATGGGGTACGCCATTCAATAGTATTTCAGGAGGTTGGCGCATTCTTGTCTACCTACCTGCTCCAGCAGCTTGAGGAACGCATTCGAAGACACGGTCTTGTATTCTACATGAGTGGGCACTGTGGATATTTTCTTTCGCTGATCGCTCTGTGTCTGGAGACTGGTTTTTAATGAAATTGGTAACCAGACAATTTGACAGAAAACCGGACAGTCTGTTCAAAAACCGGCCAGCTGGCAACCCTATGTACATGTATGACTGAGGATTTCTTTTACAAGAATTTATGCTCATTTTTCATAATGAAATGCTTTATTGGATAATGATGTTGCCACGAGATGATATTTGGCTTTCCTATGAGAACTACTAATGCTTTTCCTGTGGTGTGAGGACACATGAGATAGTGTTCTGAATGGTGTTGGCTTAGTAATACATGTGTTCGAATCTGTGATCATCCACACATTGTGCACGATTGCCATTCTCCCATCACAGTGACAAGTGTATTAAGCACCATGTGTGTGCTTGGGTATACTTAGCAGCAGGCAATGTTGGGTGAGAAATAGAAATATAACAACAGTGTTTTAAAGAAATTACAGGCACATGTATCCTTCATTTTGGCTCCGAGTTTGTCCCTTTGGTCTTCTGTTCCCACTGAAATGGTCCTTCCTCAGACTGGGGATTGGGGGACAGGCATGTTGACCCTTGGTATGGAGCCGCCTCTCTCCTCGGTCCCATCCTTGGCGCTGATGGCCGCATCAGCACCAGTCCTGCTTGAGGCTCCATCTGTGGGGGCGGGTTCGTCTGAGCAGAGTGTGACCTTGGTCCCGAGGTTGTCTTTCTCTGTTTTGGGCTCCCATCCCTCTTTGGGTGGGCCTGCCTTCCGCACGATGGAAAGGGCTCTTGCTTCTGGCAGCACTCCTTTGATGTCGGAACCCCAGTTTTCACCCCCTAAGCTACAGCTGTCACAGACCACCCCCTGGGACATCGGGCAGAGAAGCCACAGGACACCCCTGTACAGGGTACCCACTCCTCCGAGTCCTCCTCAGAGACCACCCACTGAGGAGCCCCTCAAAAGAAGACATGCAAGAGAAAGCACATGGGCTCAACCTGAGGAGTCCTTAATGAAAAACATGGATTATGATGGTGATGAAGGGTCCCTACGGTCACCTCCTGATGATGTCTCCTTCAGAGACATCAAGGAAATGTTAAAGCAGAGAGGTGACTGGAAGTCTTACAACCCTTCGTCTGAGGAGTCCGTGTTCCTGCAGGTTTTCATGCCCGGCCATCTACCTGTTGGGTGACCCTGCCTGCTGACGAGCTCGTCCAGTTCATCGTGCAGCATGCTTGGAAGAACCCTGATTCCATTGAGGTGATCCCTCAGAGACCAGACCCCTCCTGAGGAGAACCCACACTGGTCCAAAGGGTTACAGTTGATGCTATGGTGGTGGTGGCCACGAAAAAAGACTTGGCTGAGGAAAGTCCCGCTATCCACCTGCCCATCAGGGAGTCCCGGGCGGTGGACAGACTTGGGAAGTGTGTTTTTGCATCAGGAACCTTTGCTATATGGTCCCTGAAGTATTTGGCACATTTTATGAGGCTCCAGAGGGACTTGATCTCCAAACTCTCTGGGACACTCACAGGACAGTGGTCTGATGAGGTCCGGAACAAAGTAGCCTCGCAGCTCGCAACCCTGGAATCAGTATTCAACTTGTCCATGAGGTTGCTGTCACATGCAACCAAAGGGGTGGCTCAAGCAGCGGGTTCGGGCATTGTTATGAGGCGTCATGCCTGGATGTGCATTTGTGACCTAGCAGATCCCTTCAAGTCTTCCTTTCTGAATACTTCCATCAAAGCTTCGTCCCTTTTTGGCTCCAAAGTGAAGGACATGCTAGCCAGGTGTGAGCAAGATGGAAAAACCCTGTCTGCCTTAGGCCTATGGTTTTCCAACCCTCAACGTACCTTCTCCAGGAATCAGAGGAGTGGGAAAATGTGGTATAAGAAATCTCAGGGTCCTTTCCGTGCCGCATGTGGTGATGATTCTTCCAGAGGCAGAGGGGGTAACAATTCCAGAAGATGCCCCTGTAGAGGCAGAGGGGGTCCTAGTAACCAAGGCTCCAGGGACTCTTTCTCTGGACAGCCTTATCAGTGCTCCTGAGGGCCGGCCTGATTGCTTACCTCTGGAAGCAGTTGGGGGTTGTTTCTGTCTGCACCAAGCTGCCTGGCAGTCTTATCACCACCGATTGTTCGGTGCAGAACATTAT
Source organism: Protopterus annectens (assembly GCF_019279795.1). Lineage (NCBI taxonomy): Eukaryota > Metazoa > Chordata > Ceratodontiformes > Protopteridae > Protopterus > Protopterus annectens. The sequence goes on along the minus strand of NC_056743.1, from coordinate 1,356,997,551 downwards.
CATCAGAGGTTACACCATTCTACTTTCTTGTCAGCCAAAATTCCCAAGAAAACTTCCTAATGTTCCACCCAGTCAAAGGAAAGAAGCAGCTTCAGACATTCTAAAGCTGTCTCAAAAAAAAGTAATCCAACCAGTCCCACCAGACCAGCATGGATCCGGATTTTACTTGAGATTCTTTTTGGTGCCAAAAAAGTCAGGGGACTGGAGACCCATTTTGGATCTCAGCAGCTTAAACAAGGCTGTCACCCAAACCAAATTCTGGATGGTCATGGTTCAGTCCAGTCTCCCTTTTTAAGGGGAGGTGATTGGATGTGCTCTGTAGATCTCCGAGATGCGTATTACCACATCAAGATGGACAAATGCTCCAGGAGTCTGCTTCCCTTCTGGCTAGGAGCCGGTCATTATCAATTCCGTGCCCTGCTGTTCGGTCTCTCTATAACTCCCAGAGTGTTCAGGAAATGCATGACAGTGGTAACAGCTCACTTGAGACTAAAAGGATTCCGGGTGTTTCCATATCTGGACAACTGGCTCCTTACCACTCCCACCGAGCATCTTCTGGTAACAGGACTACATTATACTCTCTCTCTCTGGCAAAATTGTTGGGAATAACGATACATTGGGAGAAATCAAACCTTGTCCCTGCACAACAAATAGGAGCAGTGTTTAATACTCAGTCCTGTCTGGTATGACTCCCATTTTTCAGACTCCATCAATTGAGTCTTCATCTCCAGGTGATACTCTCACAAATAACAGTTTCTGCAAGGGAAGTTCTTCAGGCCCTAGGTTCTATGGCAGCATCAATCCCAATAGTGCCTCTAGCAAAGCTATACATGCACATTCTGCAATGGCTCCTTCTGTGTCAATGGTTCCCAAACTATCACCCTCTCAGTTACCAGATTCAAATAACCAACTCCAGAAAACAGGACCTGTTTTGGTGGATGAGGCCAGATGTAGAACTTTGGAGTCATCCGTTTCAATCTCCTCAGCCCACAGCCATTGTGACCATGGATGCTTCCCTGATCGGGTGAGGGGCCATTTCCAGGGAAAGATGGTCCAAGGCACATGGTCCACCTCAGAGGCCCACCTGCATATCAATGTTCTGAAACTCAGAGCTGTGCTGTTAGCATTGCAGGCCTTCCATTCAGCTCTCCCTTCCGGGACAACTGCAATTCAGTCAGAAAATGTCAGTGGTCTGGTATATCAACAAGCAAGGAGGACCAAGCCCTATCCGCTATGTCAAGAAGCCATGAGAATTTGGCAGTAGGCAGTAGTTTCCAAACTCTTTCTAATAGCAATGCATATCCTGGGGAGCTCCAACGTGATTGTGGACAAGCTGAGCAGATGCATCCTCATGCCTCATGAGTGGTCCCTCAACCCTGAGGTGGCGTCAACAATCTTCAGCCACTGGGCCCAGCCCTGCTGCAATCTTTTCACCTCCCCATCAAACACCAAGTGCAGCAGCTATTTTTGCCCTACTTCCCCCGGAAGGGGAGTCACTGAGGGAATCTCTGATCCACAATTGGCCCACAGGACTTCTTTATGCTTATCCTCCCATCCTTCTGATCCCACAATTTCTAAAGAAAGCTCTTCGGTTGAGATGCAAGGTGATCCTCATAGCCCCATTCTGGCCTCAACAAGTTTGTTTCCCCTTCCTTCGGACTCACCTAATATACCCACTGTGGATTCTGGACCTTCTACCATATCTGATTACTCACTGCCAAGGGTTGAGCAACCCAAATCTGTCTAATCTCAAGCTGACAGCTTGGTTTCTCTACTTCCACTAGTAGCCAGGCAAGCTAATCTCTCCTCACCTATTCGAGACATCATTCTGGCCTCTCATGAACCATCCACCAGAAGACTATACCAGGATAAATGGAAAAGATTCTCCATCTGGTCCAAGGATAACATGCTAGACCCATAATTTGGCTCCAGTTACTGCAGTGCTTCAATACTTGGCTAGGTTTTTTGATAATGGAGCCTCTGCCTGTACTGTACAAGTACATTTAGTGGCAATTTCCAATATCCACGATGGTATAGATAGCACCCCACTTATCTCTCTATGCATTTGCAAGGCTTTCCTAAAGGAGTCTTCTCATATCAGACGTTGCATACCTCCTCCTCTTCCTGTTACTCTCTACTCACACCCCTCCCTCTTCCCTTTACTACCTAACCACACCCCTTCCTCTTCCCAATACTCTCTAAATATACCTCATAATTCCTACCTTTTCCTCTTCTAACACACCCCTCCCACTATCTTTTCACCCTACATACTGTCCTGTCAGCAATCTCCACCGATATTAACCTCTCACTACCCTCCTCCTATCACACCACACTCTACTCACTCTCTCATCTCCTTACTATAGATTTCTATTTTCTACATATATAATAACACTATCTATTCATATAATGAATAAACAATTCATCCCATCCTTTTTCACACTCTTATTCATACTCTATCTACTACCTCCACTAATCCTCGCACATCTATTCACCTCTTTTGAAAATCCACTAGATCCAAACCAAAACTATCCCAAAAAAGAAACCAACTCTCCATATTCACCTTTACATTTTATCCATGCTAATATAACATCTTCATCTAGCTACATACTTCAGAAATATCATAGAACACTACACACAAAATAAAGCAATCTAAACCCCCAAAAATGTCCATCACTATACAGCAGACTACCCAGCCCATATTATCTAAGCATGCTACTCTCTTTAAAGGATGGCAACATCCACCCTAACCCAGGCCCCCTAACAACTCCTATCTCTCTCATCAACCTCAAAGAATCAACTACCCAAGCCCTTTCTAAACCATCAAACTCGCTTTTAATTGCTCATCTTAATATATGCAGTCTAAACAATAAAGTTACTCACCTCCAAGCTCTAACTGAAATCTATTCCTTTGATATTCTCTGCTTAATAGAAACATGGTTAAAACCAGTAATCAAAGATAATGAAATCATCCCACCTGGATATAATATCCTGAGACTAGACTGTACATCCAAGAAAGGTGGAGGGGTTGCTATCCTATACAAACCTAGCTTACAATTAACCACTTATAACTGCAAACCACCTTTAGACTCCAGTGCAGAAATTCTTATATCTAAACTTACTCTTAACAATGCCAAAGCCATCTATATTATCTGTATATATCTACCTCCTGGTAATAACACAACTACTATGGAAAATTTACTTGGCTGGCTTTCCCAAAACCTGCCCCAAAAAAACATTGTCCTAGGTGACACAAATATTGACTGGACCTGCTTCTGCAGCAGCCTCCCCACTAACCATATTAACCTATATGGATATTCCCAAACCATTACCTCCCCTACCAGGATAAATAAATCTAACAAGAAATCAAGCTTATTAGACTGGATTCTCATAAACCATCATCCTCACATTTATGACTCAGGAACCCTCCCTGATGATCTAAGTGACCACTTTCTTACCTATATCATCAGACATAAAATCAACTTTCCCTCCCCAACATCTGTTAAAAACATCAGGTCTAAAAAGAACTTTAACCCTGAACTTTTCCAGATGGAACTACGAGCATGCAACTGGTTACCCTTACAAAATCTTCCTTTAGATGAAGCCGCAACTTACTTTAACTCCAACTTCCTTGCTATCCTCAACCACCATGCCCCATCCAGACTAATTAGAATTAAAACCAAACATGCTCCATGGCTCTCAAAAGAAACCAAACATAAAATCAATAAGAGAAACAAACATTGGGCAAATTGGAGGAAAACTAAAAACCCTATTGACCAACAAAAATTTAGACAACTAAGAAATGAAACTAAAAAAGCTATATTATCTGACAAAAAAACCTACTACCTGCAATCCCAACAAGCCATTCCTAACAAGCCGCAGAAATTTTGGTCTAGTATCAGCCAACTACTCCATCCTGGGCAATCCACTACTCCAAACCCTCAAAACTCTGAAGACAAAACACCAATGAATATAGCTAATGCTTTTAATACCTTTTTTACTGATGCTATACAAACACTAGCTAGTCAACTATCACCTAATAACTTCACTCTACCTTCCAATGAATCAACCTCACCCCCTACTTTTCACTTTCAACCCATACCAACATCCTATATTCAAACTCTTTTACAGAAACTGAAACTATGCTCCCCCTCAGCAGACCAGCTCCCTACTGAATTCCTACAACTATCCGCCAAAGCCATTGCCTATCCTATTTCTATCCCAATCAGTAGAACTATTACTGAAAGTTATATCCCAAGTCTATGGAAAATTTCCCATATTATCCCCCTCCACAAAGGAGGTCTATCCAATGAACTCTCCAATTACCGCCCCATTGCCCTCCTCTCACCTCTGGCAAAAATCATGGAAAAATGCATTCACAGACAGTTACTTGACCATCTAACACAAAATAACCTTCTAGCCAACTGTCAGCATGGTTTTAGACCTTCACATAGCACTACTACTGCCCTTCTTACCTTCACAGATTGTATCAACAAAAACTGCAACCTAAACAAACTCTCTTCAGCCCTATTTATTGACCTGTCTAAAGCTTTTGACATGGTAAATCACCAGATTCTCATCAAAATACTAAAATCCCTGTCACTTGATACATCCTCCATAAAATGGTTCCAGTCCTACCTTGATAAAAGACAACAGGCCGTACTTTGGCACAAATCTCTCTCTACCCACCTGCCCGTCAACCTGGGTGTCCCTCAAGGCTCCATCCTTGGACCTCTACTTTTTTCCATATTCATCAATGACCTTTACCTTGCCATCCCCCAAGCTACATGCATACAATATGCAGACGACTCTACACTGATATGCTCAGCCCCCTCTTCTCCAGAACTTCTCTATCTTACCCAACAAGTATTTAATACAGTCGAGCAATGGTTCACAGATAGATGCCTTCTCCTAAACCCCAAAAAGACTAAACTCCTCCTTTTCTCTCCTACTAAGAAGTCCCTCCCAATGGATTTCTCAGTAAACTCTACCAATAACACTATTATATCCCCTGAACCAACCACCAAACTATTAGGTGTCACCATTGACAATAATCTGAACTTTGACATCCATATTAACAACACTATAAAAACAGTCAACAAAAAAGCTAGGCTCTCTCTATAGGATAAAATCCTTTCTTCTACCTTCAGCTCAAACCACTATAGCACACACTCATCTAATATCTTCTCTTCTTTATGCCTCTCCTATTTTTACTAACCTATCTAAAAATAATCTTAGCAAATTGGAAATGTCCTATAATAACATTGCAAGATTTGCAACAGGCAACCCATTTAAAATCCATCACTGCCTTAATTTAAAGCAACTAGGATGGCTCAAACTTCAAAATCTAATTAAATTCCATCAACTAACTATAGCCCACAACACTCTTTACAAACCTTCCAAAACACCTATTCTGTCCACACTTATCACTCCGTATAAAAACCTGGAATCCTTAAGGTCTTCTCAGAAACTTCTAATACATACTACTAAAACAAACAACAAGGCTGGTGACTCTCTTTTTTCTAATATAGTAGGAAAAGCCGGGAATCTCCTCCCAAATGAACTCTCCACACTTCCCTCACTATCCTGTTTCAAAAATAAATTGAAACTGTTCCTCAAAACTCACTGGTTATGCCCTTGCTCCAAACCTGACTAGTCTATATGTGTCTCCAAATACTTTTCTTTTCCTGCCTTGACTACTCACACACATCAACACCTCCTTATTAAACTAATTTTACTATACTATCTCTAGCATACCTTGATTGTATTAGCATTTCTTTGTTATGCCTGCATTCTTCACTCTAAATATTACTGTGATAACCTGAAATAGGTACTGTAAATAGTTTTGTATTTGTCTCATGTGTTATTAGTTGTGATTGTGTTAATTTCATTGTCCTATCTAGGAGCTTATCTCCCCGGTACTCTACTGAAAATGGACATGTATCCAGTTAGACTAGCCCGGTAAACAAATGTAAAATAAAAAAATAAAAATAATATCAGGCCTCCTGTCAGACAACCTGTGGAACCATGGAACCTCACTCTAGTCCTTCAGTCTTTGACTCAGAAACCTTTTGAACCTGCTGCGAAGTGTGACCTAAAGTTTTTGTCTTGGAAATCCTTTGATCTTGATAACCATCATGTCTGCCAGAAGAGTCTTGGAGCTGCAGGCTTTGTGTATCAAGAGGCCCTATCTGGTCTTTCATAAAGACAGAATATCACTTCGTACGAATCCATCCTTTCTTCCCAAAGTTGTTTCTGAATTCTCCATAAACCAGACCATTGACCTACCAGTGTTCTTTCCGAATTTTGCCAGTAGAGGAGAGTACTGCCTTCACTCTTTATCCATACATAGACAATTGAGATTTTATCTAGACAGGACCAAACCTATCCGTAAATCTGAACAGCTTTTCATCTCCTGTTCTGGGCCAAGAATGGGAGAGGCTGTTTCCAAGGTTACTTTATCAAAATGGCTAAGGGACTGCATATGTTTCATCTATTCCCTCAGTAATGAACCTATGCCAAAAAGTTTGAGCTCACTCAACTAGATCTACGGCAACATCTGTAGCTTTCCATTCCAGGGCTTCCATGGATGACATCTATACAGCAGCTACTTGGGCTAAGCCTCATACTTTTATCAATCATTAAAAATTGGACTTGGTCTCCAGAGGGAGAGCTGCCTTTGGCTCAATGGTACTCAGGAATATTTTTCCATAAGGGTCGGCCATGGACCTCAAGGTAGCTTAGGATTCTGTCCCATCAGTGATGAATGGAGAGAAGATTAACAACATCAGATGAAGTTATGTCTTGCCATAACGTTCCATCTGTGTTGCTCATCTTTTTTCATTCATCACTTCCCACCCTCCTTTCCCCTCCAAGGGTTCCTGGGGGATGCTTTGGGTCTAAGTGGTGCCCTAGGGTAGTTGCGCAGAAGTGGCCTCGGCTTTACTTCCTTTTCTCTAGCAAACTCGATCTGAGGTAACAGGGAGAAGAGCATTCTGGGTAGAGACATAGCTGAAGAGGTTTTTGGCCGGCACGAGCTTGGTAAAAAGGCCGACTCTGTTCTGAGGGTTCGGAACCAAACCCATCAGTGATTAATGAAAGAAGATGAACAACACAGAATGTTATGGTAAGACATAACTTCTTTTTTTGTGAATGTCATGGTGTGACTGCTCTTGCGACATGTATTGAGTAATGACATGTATAGCATATCTACACAGCTAGAGTGTGGTTCAGTTCTGGGAAAGTGCTGAACAAAACAAGAGGAGCTTCTTCCTTGACCAAGAAACAGTGATATTGCACTGCTCACAGTTGTGTAAACATCAATATAATTACATTCTTGTCATCATTCTGAAAAAAATATACTGTACAAATTATCTTCAAATGTCTTTTATTATTTCACATACTAATTTCATTTATTTGTGACAAAATCCATTGCTTTGTCAGGTTGCAGATGCAGTCAATTCACAGCTCTGTAAAGTGTGTAGTATGATAGGCAGGGAGCTAAATCACATGACATTTATCTGTCAGATAACTGTCAGGCAGCAGTGGCTTAGCAAAGAAAGTATGGCACAGTCAGAGAGCAACAGTTTTAAGGCATTACTCTGCAAGGTAGGGGATCCATGCCCATTACAGTGGAGAATTGCTTTAAGCCCATTAGCTGTGTTCATTGTGACACACACGCACAGTATGCCTATTTCTGTGGTTTATACAGGATGATGTGCATTTTTCTGATACCTGTTCTCACATGCGTTTCAGTCTGGCAGGATACAAATATTGCATGAGACACTGAACAATTTCCAAATAAGAATGCACTGTATTGCATGTCTTCCTCTAAACATTTATATATTACATTAACTGCTTTCTTCACACTATACAGCTTTACAGGACATGATGACTTGCATAGAACATATCTTATTGTATAGCATTATGCAAAATCATCATAAAGTGTGATTGAGCCTGTGTTTCTTTAGTTGTATTCCTTAACAGATACTACTTTTTCCATTTATAAATTCTCCCTTTTTTTACATTTTAGTGTAGTCTCTTTAAAATAGTTGGCAATCTTTTCTTTCCCTTTCCCTCTTAGTCTTGTTTAGTGTAGTTCTAATTACCATTACAGGTAATTTTTCTACACATTTCTGTATTCCCCTTGGATAGTTAAAAAACTTCTTCTACTCTTAGGGAAGCAAGGGGAGCTGATGGAGTGGGAGCATGGCTTTTCTGCTCCGATGGATTCCTTCTCCTTGGAGCATTCTGCCTTTGAGGTGGTGAAGACAGTGTTCTCTGTTTCAGCAGGATGGATGATTCCTACCTCCTTGGATCTTCCCTGTGGATCTCAGGTGTCTCTGTGCCTTAAGCCCCATCATTCTACACCACAGGGACAGCCAGCCCAAAGTCTCCAGGCTACTCAACAGGGTATTACAGTCTGTTCTGATACTTCACTGGAGCACCCCACCAAAGAAGTCCCTAGAAAGAGGAAGTGCAAGAAAAGGAACTTTGACTCCCCGCAGGAGTCTGTCACCAAAGATATGGATTTTGATGAAGGGGAAGGGTCTCCTAGATCACCACCCAAGGACATCTCATTCAGAGACATCCTTGAGATCCTTAAGCAGAGAGGTGGTTGGTCAACAAATAACCCCTCCACAGAGGAATCTGTATACCTGGAGGCCTTTCTCCATCTACCTCCTGGGTAACTCTGCCCACTGATGAGCTCACTGACTTGCTCTCTAGGTGAGAGTGGAGGGAGCCAGAAACAGTTGAACCAATCCCCAAAAGACTGGATCAGATTCTGGCACCACCTGTAGTAAGGGAGTTTTGGAGCAAGAGAGTGCCCGTAGACACTATAGCCATGTCAGCAGCTAACAAGAAGGAACTTGCTGTACAGAGTTCTTCTGTCCATTCTCCTAACAGGGAGTCTAGGGCTTTGGACAGATTTGGGAAGCATGTGTATGCTTTGCTGGCCTTTTCCCTCAGGTTGCTGAACTACCTGGCACAATTGACAGGACTACAAAGGGACCTGTTAAAGGAATTGTCAGAATCTCTTTCTGGGACTTACTGAGACTCTGAATTCTGTGGCTTTACAGTTGACAACTCTTCAATTCATTTCTAATTCCTCCATGAGGCTTATCTCTCATGCAGCTGAAGGTACCTCAAGGGGGGCAGGTTCAGGCATTTCTATTAGGAGGCATCCCTGGATGCACTTGTGTGATTTGGTGGAAACCTTCAAGTCCTCATTTGTCAATGCACCTTTTCATGGGGGTTCCTTTGGCCTGAAAGTGGAGGATACACTCTACAGGTGTGAGAAAGATGGAAAAAGACCCTCTGCAGTGGGCATATATTTTTCAACCCCTCAAAGAACTTTCTCTAGGAATAAATGAAGTGGTTATAAAATGTGGTTCAGAAAGTCCCAGGGTCCTTTCCAAGATCCACGTGGAGCTTGTTTCCCCATGGGCAGAGGAGAGCTCAAATGGAAGATGCTGCCCATATGGCAGATGATGCCCACAGATAGATACAAGGGTATAGAGATTCCTTCTTTGATGAGACCCTACCAGTGCTCCTGAAGGGAGACCCGATTGTCCTCCTTTGGAGGCAATCGGGGTTCAGTTTATCCATGCACCAGAGAACTTCGCTGAACATCACAAAAGATATGTAAGTGCAGAGGATTATTTCCAGAGGTTATATAATTCCCTTCTCTCTTCCACTTCCATATGTATGCAAATTCGCCAATGTTCCTCCCAGTCAGAGGAATGCAGCAGCAGCACTAGAAATACAAAAGCTGCTAGAAAAGAGTTGTCCAAGAGGTCCCACCAGACCAGATAGAATCCAGAAGTTACTCAAGATTTTTTTAGTGTCAAAGAAAACAGGGACTGTAGACCAATTTTGTATCTCAACAACTTAAACAAATCAGTTTGACATAGAAAGTTTTGGATGGTTACAGTTCAGTCTGTTCTGCCCTTTTTTTTGCAAGGATGACTGGATGTGTTTGGTAGACCTTCTGGATGCATACTATCACATAAAAATGAACATGCATTCCAGAAGGTATCTATGCTTCTGGTTGGGAGCCAGTCATTACCAGTTCAGAGCTCTGCCCTTTGGCCTCACCATAGCCCCCAGGGCATTCACCAAATGCATGGCAGTGGTAACAGCTCACTTAAGACTACAGGGATTCCAAGTGTTTTTGTACCTGGATGACTGGCTCATTACTGCCCTGACCAGCAATCAATTGATAAGAGCATGAGATCAAGTACTCCAGACTTGCTGCTATCTGGGGATAACCATAAAATACGATGTCCTGTTCATTCCTTCTCATGATTGGCTCTCTGATCCTGCTCGGCAACATTTTTCAGACATGGATCCAACTCTTGAGCTCCTCCCTTTACCCATATGCACCACACCCACTCCAGCACCTCAGATCTCATTTGCCCCATCAGCGATCAGATGTGGATCCGTGCTCTCAAGTTGTTTTTGGATAGTTAAGTACAAAATTCTTTTTTTTTCTTTTCACCTTCTGCTGGACTATTTTTTACCTTTCTCCTCCCTCATTGTCCTTTACCTTGTAATTTGTTGTAGTAGGACTGTTTAGAAGTAGTGTGTGTGTGTGTGTGTGTGTGTGTGTGTGTGTGTGTGTGTGTGTGTGTGTGTGTAAAGCCAAGTAATCTGCTCTTGTGCGTCTTAGTAGTGGTGTTAGTGTAGTTCTTTCTTTAAACTTGTAATAAAAAAATGGTAGCTTTTGATAGCAGACTTCATTGGTTCTTTAATGTAACCATCTGCGTATGTTGTGAGTGTGTTCATTGCTTTTGGTGGGCTTTAGGGCCAGGTTATTCTCTGTAAGAGTTATGTCTACCAAACCCTGCCTGGGTTTCAAGCATTGCATTTCTTGTGGACACGATTCCCAACCAAGATGCTCACAAGGAGTGTGTCTGTTGTTTAGGGGCTGATCACCTTAAAGCTTCTTGTGAAGTTTGTGCATCTTTTAACCCATGTGCCCTAACGGATAGGCACAATAAACCTATATTAATGGGTCTTCTTCCTTCTTAAGCTTCTGAGGCTCAGCCCCCCTCTATGGCTTAGTCCTCCTCTTCCAAAGAGCCTTCCCTGAGAGACCTCCTTGGAGCCGAAAGCCAAAGCTAAGAGAATTTCTCATCTGACCTCCTCGGAAACGAAGAAAGCTTCTGCCTTATCAGATCCACAGGCATCCTCGGATCTGACTGGGGTAATTACGCTGTCACCTCCTTCCTCTTCAGCTCTGGTTTCAGATCCTAGAGCTCTGGATCCAAGAGATTGGAACACGTCCCCACTAGGAAAATCTCTTTTGCTCAAGTTGAAGCACTCCAGACCTCCCTTGTCAGCTTCTTCCAGGTCCTCTAGAAGCTGGTCTGAGGCAGACATGGACAGGATGTTGAAGTTTCTCAAGGCCTAGATTCAGATAGAGGTAGTGTTGGCTCCATCCCCTATCAAATCCGTGAGCTATCTGGCCCATACCATCAGAACTCCTTTTCCAATCCAACCCTCAGCTTTGGAGTTACAGATTTTGGGTGTTGGCTTCAATGCCAGAGAAAGCACCTTCCTCAACTCCAGTGGTGCCCCTGATCAGCCCTGTTCCTATTCTTTTGGCGCAGAGTGGATTTCAGAGCCAAAGTGTTAGTGCCGGGTCTGGGGGAGTGAGGTCGACTCCAGCCTTGTCGGAGTAGTCCTTTCCCCTTGGTGCTTTGGCCTTCGACAGCTCCAGTATGATTCCCTCTGGAGGCCATGGATCTGGAGTGAGTCCTAGTCACTTCCCCTTCATTGCTTCGGTTCCATTGGAGGTGGAGGGCTTGTTCAGGACTATCGGCTTTCCAAGTTGTAGAAAGTGTTTTCTACTTTAGCAGAGAACTGTTGTCTGATGTCCGATGTCCAGCAGCCTACCCTCATACCCCTGTTGGGTTGTGATCTTGAGCCTACTCATTCTGTCCTGAGTCAGCCTGTCCTGAGCAGTCTCCAGAATCCCCCTGCCCAGAAGGGATCCCCTTCTTTCATCACTTCCCCCTAAGTACCCCATGAAGGAAGTCCCCTGGAAGAAGATATGCAAAAGGAGGCACATCGACTCCCCAATGGAGTCATTAACCAAAGACACCGACTTTGAGGGAGAAGAATTCCCTCGATCCCCACCTGATGGGGTCTTCTGCAGAGATGTTGTAGAAACTTGAAGTAGAAAGGTGGGTGGTATGTCCAACCTCCTCCTTCTGAGGAGTCATTGTTCTTGGAGGCTTTTGGGGTGGGCCCATCTGTGTCCTGGGTGGACGACCTCATTGATCTGGTTTCTCGCTGAGCATGGAAGGAACAAGATAACATTGAGCCCATTCCCAAGAACCCGGATAGGTTCCTGGTCCCACTGTCTGATAGGAAACACTGGAGTAAAATCCATGTAGTTGATGCCATCTTGGTGGCAGTGGCTAGTAAGAAAGAACTGGCAGAGGACAGCACCAATGTCCATCCACCTACCAAGGAGTCTAGAGCATTGGACATGTTCAGAAAGTGCATTTATGCTTCAGCCACCTTTGCGCTGCATTCATTAAATTATCTAGCTCATATTACTTGGCCTCAGAGAGATCTGATCAAGGAGCTCTCAGCCTTTCGCTCTGATTCCATGCCTGTGGAGGAGCTTAAGAAACTTTGTCCCAAGTTGGCCACTCTGTCATCCATTGCTGACTCCTCGATGAGGTTAATCTCCCATACAGTGGAATGTACCTCACAAGCTGCTGGTTCAAGTCTGTCCCTAAGGAGGCACACCTAGCTTCTTTTGTTAATGCTGCTTTTGATGTCTTATCACTGTTTGGGCCTTCTGTTAGAGATACACTCACCCGCTTTAGAAAGCACGGTAAGACCCTTTCTGCCATGGGAATCAAATTTTCTACACCTCAGAGATCCTTTTCAAGGAACCAGCATGGAGGCAAGAAAATGTGGTTCCATAAATCCCAAGGGTCTTTCCAGGACCCACTTAGGGAGCCCTTCTCCAGAGGTAGACCAGGAGGGTTTAATGGTTGACACTGCCCTAGAGACAGAGGGTTTCCACAGAACCAGAGCTTCGGGGACACTTTGCTTGACAAGCCCTATCAGTGCTCCTGAAGTGCTGCTCGACTGTCCATTTCTAGAGTCAGTCAGGGGTCAACTTTCCTTGCACCCAGAAGCCTGAAAACACTTGACAAACAATTCATGGGTGCTAAACGTAGTATCCAGAGGCTACTACATTCCCTTTTCCTTCAAACACCAGCAAGAAACTCCCCAATGTGCCACCCAGTCAGAGGGAGCAGGCAGCCCAAGAAATTAAAAAAATGCTGCAAAAAAGAGTCATCCAAGAGCTGAACAAAGGATTTTTCACTTATTACCACTACTTTCCAGTGCAGAAAAAAACAGGGGTCCTAAGACCCTTACTGGATCTAAGCAATTTGAATCTTTATGTAAAGGAATCGAGGTTCAGAATGGTTACATTCTGCCCCTATTGTACAAGGATGATTGGATGTGCTCATTCGATCTCATGGATGCGTACTATCATATCACAATAGACAGGCACTCCAGGAGATAGCTGCACTTTCGGCTGGGAGCCAGTTACTTTTGGTTCAGAGCACTGCCGTTTAGGCTCACCCCAGCCCCCCCAGGTGTTCACCAAATGCATGGCAGTCATAGCAGCTCACGTGAGACTCAAAGGATTCTGGGTGTTTCCATACTTAGATGATTGTCTCCTTACTGCTCCCTTGAGGCATCACCTTCTCCAAGCCAGACATTATCTGTTTCAATTCTCACACTCCCTGGGTATCACTGTAAAATTAGACAAGTCTAATCTGATTCCTGCGCAGAACCTAGAATTCATAGGAACACAGTTGAACATGAAGCTTCTCTCCCGCATTCACCGCATAATGACACTATGGAGTCAAGTCTGGGAACTATTTATCCCACCCGTCCTCCCCTGCATGGCTAGTCTTACAAGCTCTGGGATTGATGTCAGCAACGATTTTGTTAGTTCCTCTGGCAAGGTTCTTTATACAAATTCTTCAGTGGACATTAGCAGTACAATGGTCTATACCCTACCAACCTATATATGTTCCCATTCAGACTGACGCCAATCTGCAAGTGTCACATTCCATTGGTGAATTCAATCAGACAAGCTCTTTTTAAGCAGACCCTTCTCGAGTCCCCCTCCAATAGCCACAGTGACCAAATGCTTCCCAGGTGGGTTGGGGGGCATTACAAGGGAAAGATGGTCCAAAGCATATAGTCCCTCTGGAGACCAGGATGCATATCAGTATCCTCAAGTACAAAAAGTGTATTTAAATGTTGTGGAGTCCTGTTTGTATTGTTCTGATGAAGCTTGCTATTGAGCAAGTGAAAGCGCTTAACCACTGGATTTGTTTGAATATTTGTTCATTAAAACTTTTTGTTTTTATGCGGACTTCAGCCGTTATCATTTTACATCCTATTTTTGGTTTGAACTGCTGTTCATAAGGAGTTGGCATCTCAAGACACAGAGAAAGTAAGTGTTCTCTCATTTTTGTTGGTTCTGCAGTTACAAGAAGGGTTTCTCAGTGTTGTGTTCTACGTGGTTCTAATGGAGTCTGATCGATACGCTACCCCTAGCGCTTCCCCCAGTTTACAACATGGAGAGATGGCTCAAGTTCAGGCGGAGCTAGCGGAATTGAGGGGTGAAGTGAGCAGGCTTTCCCTTTCACTCTCCAAATTTGGTAACTATGTGGCCGGTCCTGGCAACTATAACTGTGATTCTAACAATGTTCATTCAGCTACAGTATCTCCAGCAGCTCAGAGGAATAGCGGTTCTCAATCCAGGGCACATCGAGTACACAATAATAGTATGGACAATAACAGTGATATTCAGAGCTTCACTTTACACTCCCCTGTCATCCCCAATGGACAGGGAACAGCTTGTGGTTTAGTAAAACATATTGATTTACCAGCTACACACCACACTATTGACCAGCGGAATAATAGTAAATTAGGTATATTGGATTTCACTTTTGACTGATCCTTTGGAGATTTAAACGAAGAAGCCAAGCGTGTGGGAACTAAACCTAAGAGAATTATGTCTCAAAAGACCTATGGACACCTTGACCAAGGGGCATGTATAGGCAAAGGCCCTGGGACAGTATCTGATGTTTACCATTCAAATGATAAGACGGATGAAAAGTCGAATCATCTTTTAAAAAACTTTTTGGACAGTAATTGTTTATTTGGTAATAATGATATAGGTCTTGAGAATGGTAGACCTTTGGTTCCAAAAGGTACATTCAAGGATATTATTTATATCTTGGGTAAGAAATTAAATTTTATTAATAACATTAAACTGGACAATTAATTTTTGACTAAGTGTTTGGACAATAATATAGTCCCTATGGGACTATGGGGATAGAAATTACTGACACTATTACTAAGCAGTTTAATTCATTTTTTGATCAATGTGGGTTTAAATATATGCACATGTTAATTAAGTTTAATGACGAAAAATTAGTTAAACTTATGCAAGAAGTGGAAGAGCTGAATGAGATAATCAGAAATTATCGTTTATTCTCACAATGGGAAAAACTTTATGTCAAGCAATTTTATATGGCTGACAATGCTATTAAAAAAGCACATATTCGGAAAAATAAAAAATATAGTAGAGACATGGATCAATATAGTGAGGGTAGAGCCTATTTTTGGGACAAATATATAGGTCACAATAGTCATTCCAAGAACACATCAAATGAGATGCCTGTTTATGGTAAATCACAAGATGTATATTATAAAGACAACTCACCTTATTTTCATCAAGTGAACAACAGAGGAGGACAGAGAGATTGGAAATGGGGGGGGGGGGGAATTGGAGAAGGCAAAAATATCAGAAGAATCAGGGACACCAACAGTACATAACGGACAAAAGATAATAACTAATGAGGGGAGAAAAGAGAAATTAATGTTGGATAATGTTACGGTCATTCAAATAATCGAGAATATTAAGAATGAAGGTGTAGTATATAGCTACAAAAATTTTAATATTTATAACTATACGGAGTATCCACTTAATACCACCCACTTTGATCTACTTTCCAAAGGGATGAAATACATTCCTATATCTAAATTCAGACTAGTGGATTGCATTAGTGAGGTCAAAAAATATATCAGGAAGCTTAATTTAAGCATTGTATATAAAGATTCCTTAGAACACACTAAAAATACCAATAAGGACAATATGTCTAAAGGTTTGAAAAAGAAGAGCCTTTTTGTGCCCCCTATGCATCCCATCATATCTATCTATGACAAGTCTGTCACACAACAATTATACAAGTTACAAAATTATATAAGTGGTAAAAGGACTAATTATAATCTTACTGTAAAAGAACACAGTGTTCATCAGGAATTGAGAAATAATAGAAATATTAGGGTTATGAAACCCGACAAAGGGGGTGGTATAGTTATTTTTGACAGTACAGCATATTCTTCCAGACTATATGACATATTGCATATGTCAGGAAATTATGAGGTTGTATCCCTCAATGAAATAAATATTGCTTATAGGAGGATTGTCCTACACCTGGAGGAATTCTTGATTGACAATAGTGTAACAATGGACACATATAATTACATCAGAGTTGAGCATCCCAAGTTAGCATCTATTATCGGGATTCCCAAAGTCCACAAAGATATTGTGGACCCCCCATTTAGGCCAATTATCTCTGGCAGTAAATCAAAAACTTTTCCCTTGGGTTGTGTTATAGACGTCTATCTTAAACATATATACAGTAAAATTCTACATATAGTCAAAGATTCTTGGGAATTTTTGAAAAATTACCCTATTCACTTATGGAAGGAGGATTTGTTATTTGTGAGTATAGATGTCATTGATTTATTTTCATGCATTCCCAAAAAAGAGGAGCTAGAAGCATTTGCTAATAGTATACATAAATATGCAGACATCGAATGGGATAAAGCTTGTTTATTATTAGATATGATGTCACTGGTATTAGAACATAATTATATTCAGTATGAGGGTGAATTTTCAGGCAAACCGGAGGTGTAGCTATGGGAGCTGCATGTGCTCCGATATACGCTAATCTGGTTATGCTCGATTGGGAGGAAACAAAAGTGTTCAGCAGTGAATTCATGAAATATATCAAATACTACTCCCGGTACCTAGATGATATTTACATATTATGGGAAGGTAGTACAGTAGTATTGGAAACATTGTTAGAACATCTTAATGAGAGTAGTAAATTCCTCAAATTCACTTCATGTAGCAACCACCATGGTGTTCCATACCTTGACACAATTGTTTCTAGTGGAGAAATAGGATTTATATCAAGGATTTATAGAAAAAACACATTTTCTAACAGTTATTTAGAATTTACCAGCAATCACCCAAGGAATAAATTCATTAATATTTACAAAGGGCAAATCATACGTGCTATTAGAATGACCTCCGAATATGATGATATGTTAGACGAAGTGACGTTTATTACAGCTATGTTTAAGGAAAGGGGATATGAGGCTAGGATGATGTCTAGAGTTAGTCAAATAGTAATTAAAGAATGGGGAGGTAGATACAAACCCCTATTGGGACTTAATTCTGCATATGTGGCAAATATTGACAATATTGACCACATTTCCAACAACATTGTCTCTTATGGTAGGAGATGTGTCCTGGAATATGGTCCTTATATAGGTAAGGTAAAGAAAATTTTGACAGATCATTGGAATATTATTCAAACTGACAATGAACTAGTGAGAATTTTAGGGACTGGACCACAGTTTGTGTTTAAGACGGGATATAACATAAAAAATTACCTAGAGAGAGGTAATTGGAATAAAATTTCCCATAACACACACACCAAAAAATGTGGTAACTGCAAACAATGTCACACAATTATGCAGGAAAACAGTATAGTGTTAGAGAATATAAATAAAACCATGGTTAGATTTAAACAAGGTAATTGTAACACCAAAATGATTATCTATCGCAAAATGCATGGCCTGTTCTGGTTTTTATATAGGAAAAACAGAAAGGAAATTCAACAAACGCATACATGCACATTTATATAGTATTAAAACCAAGGATAACAACAATGCATTGTATAGACACATCAAGAAATGTGGGGAAGGGCATTATTTTGGTTTTGCTATTATAGACAGTGTTTCATTTGATTCTGGGGGGGGGGATTACAAAGGATGGTTGTCATACAAAGAATATTGGTGGCAAATATTCTTAGACTCTTCCAGTCCACCAGGACTTAATGATTTTATTTCCATTAAACCTTTGTTAGCCATAGCTTGATATTAATGTATACATATTATGTGAGAGGCATTTCAGTTTAGTTAGGCATATGCATGACAGACCAGTTTATTTGCGCATATTCATTTTCAGTTGCTAATTTGTTATTTAATATTTATATGACCATCACTTATTTACATTTGAATAGCACTCACTATTTGAGTTGATACTATAAGTGAAGTGGTCATTTGACAAGGTTTTAGCAATCGGTGGATTGCCAACTTTATGTATCGGCTATTTGTGCTTCTGGAATACAATTATAATTTATATTAGTAGTAGTGTTTCATTATGGGTTGTATAACATTTAGATGCAGGATGCGATCATTTTAACTATTTTGTTATTTTAACTATTTTGTTTTTTAGTAGCTTGTAGAAAACAAACAACTTTTTATAATGTAATATGTCTTTAAAAGTGTTGTGGTCTCATTTAGCGCTTTTGGTGCCAAAAAGTTTATTTAAATGTTGTGGAGTCCTGTTTGTATTGTTCTGATGAAGCTTGCTATTGGCATCTCAAGACACAGAGAAAGTAAGCGTTCTCTCATTTTTGTTGGTTCTGCAGTATCCTCAAGATGAAAGCAGTTCTTCTAATGTTGTAAACCTTTCAGGACACTCTCCCTCTGGGGACCATTGCTGTTCACACCGACAACATGGCTGTAGTCTGGCACATCAACAAGCAAGGAGGAGCCCGTTCTTATCAGTTGTGCAGGGTGGCCAATGATGGTGTGGGAATGGTTGATATCTTCAGACATCCTTCTGGTTGCAACTCACATTCTGGGAAAAAGCAAGAGCTGACTGACAGACTTAGGAGATCTATTCTGATTCCGCACGAGTGGTCTCTCAAGCAGTCAGTGGCGAACATGACCTTCAAATGATGGTGTCAGCCTTGCTGCAACCTGTTTGCTTCTCCCCCAACAACAAATGCAGTGAGTTCTTCTCTTTGATCCCCCCTCCTGCGGAGTCCCCAAAGGGATGGCTCTGTGCACAGTTGGCCCTTGGGTTTCCTTTATGCTTATCCTCTTCCTCCGCTTATCCTGAAATTTCTTCAAAAGGCCCCCTTCTGGCCTTGACAGATATGGTTCCCCTTCCTCTGGTCTCATCTAAAATATCCTGTCTGGATACTGGAGTCGAGACAGGATCTCCTCTCTTACCTGCCAGGATTGGAGCATCCCAATCTTCATGCCTTCAAGCTGACCACATAGTTTCTACATTTCCAACCATAGTAATACAATTCAGGCTTGATTCCCTGGTTCGTAACATTTTGGCCTCACAGAAAGTTTTAGCTAAGAAAGTCAGCAACAGTAAATGGAAAAAAAAATATTGTTTGGGCTGCAAGTAAAAATATTGATCCCTTCTCAGCACCTGTCTCAGACATTTAGATTTTTTTTAGTATCCTGTTTAAAGGAGGAGCAAGTTTTTCTACCATCAAACTCCGGCTAGCAGCAATTTCTAATTTTCATACGGTTAACCAGTCTCACTCCTTGTCTATTTTTCACATTATGCAAAGTGTTTATGAAGGTCATCTTTTGCTGAGATCACCCACTAAAGAACCTTCCCCATCTTGGGACCTCACCATTGTACTGCAGAGTTTGACTCAAAGACCATTGAAGTTTTTGTCATGGAAGACAATGCTTTTAGTAGCCGTTACTTCAGTGAAGAGAATTTATGAACTACAGGCATTATTTTCCAAATCTCTCTCTCTCTCTCTCTCTCTCTATATATATATATATATATATATATATATATATATTTTTTTTTTTTTTTTTTTTCATAAAGATAGGTTTTCTCTGTGTACCAGTCCCTCTTTTATGCCTAAAGTAGTTACAGAAAACAACATTAACCAATCCCTTCAATTACCAGTATTTTTCCCAATTTTTCCAACAAAGGAGAGTACATTCTACATTTCCTTAATTTTCTTGGACAAGTGCATTTTTATTTGCATAGAACAAAGCAGCACAGGAAGTCAGACCAATTGTTTATAGCCTTCTCTGCTAACAAATTAGGCCAAGCAGTGTCTAAAAATCACACAGGTCAAATGGATTACTGACTATATAACCTTCATTTATTCTCAGAGAGGCTTAGAACTGCCTCCACCTCCAAGGCCACATTCTACTAGATCTAAATCTACTTCTTTTGTCTTTTCATCCAGAATTTCCATTCATGATATTTGTGCAGCAGCCACTTGGTCAAACAGTCACACCTTTGTTGTGCAGTACAAATTGGATATTGTGCCTAGCAGCAAGGCTTCCTTTGGCTCGATGGTACGTTTTCACATCCTTCCATGAGGGCCACCCTGGAATCACATAGCTGGGGACTCTGACCTAATCATGAGGAGGAATGAAGAGAACCATATTAGTTTAAAAAGATATGTCTTACCATAACTTGGCATGTCTATCTTCATTCCTCCTCACTTTACCACCCTGCCATCCTCCTGCCTTATTCTTCTAGAGGATCTATAGAAGATCTTAGGACACTTAGGTCCTATGTCTGAGCCTCACTTGCCTTTCTTCTCTCCTGTTCTTATCAATGGATGGTGAATCCACAAACTTGATCTGAGGTGCTTGGGTGGATATAGTGCATTATGGGTAAAGGGAGGAGCGCGAGAGTCAGATCCATGTCTGACAAAATGTGGCCAAGCTGGATCTGAGGAGCAGATCCGAGACCCAATCATGAGGAGGAATGAAGATGGACAACACAGATGCCATGTTATGGTAAGACATAACTTTTCATTATGACAGATCTCAGTTAGAATCATCTCAAACATGGGAATTCATAGGAGTAAATCAAACACTGGAATTCATAGGAGCAAGTTTCAACACGGTTTCAGTGACCGCCTCTCTTCCTCTCTCAAGAGTACAAACTACCAGATTCCAAGTCAGAAAAATAATTCACAGTTCCACAATCTCAGCCTGATTGATTCTACAAGCCTTGGGATCAGTGTTGGCTGCTATAGTCCTAATTCCTCTAGCAAGATTTTACATGACAATTCTGTGATGGATGTTAGAAACAGAACGGTGTATTCCTTACCAACATGTCAACCCAAATAAGAATCACTCAATCATGCAAGAAATATTTGGTGGTGGATTTGATCAGATAAAGTTCTACAAGGTCGTACTTTCATTCTCCCACAGCACAAGGCCATAATGACCACAGATGCATCCCTGATTGGGTGGGATTCACATCCTGGGAAAAACAGTCCAAGGCACTTGGCCAACACACATATCAATGTCCTAGAACTGAGAGCAGTGCTCGTAGCATTGCAAGCATTCCAAGACTCTCCCTTTTGGGACAGTTGTGATTTAGACCTAAAATATGTCAGTTGTTTGGTACATCAACAAACAAAGAGGAACCTGATCTTATCCCTTGTATCAAGAAGCCCTCAGAGTGTGGCAAGGGGTAATCTTATCCAAATATTTTCTGATAGCAGTGCACTGACATTCCAGTGTGATAGCAGACATGTTGAACAGGTCCATTATACTACCTCTCAACATGAAGATGGCAGAAATGAGTTGTCACCAATGGGGCTAGTCTTGGTGCAAACATTTTGCAACTCCTTTGAACAGCAAGCAGCAGCTTCTTTGCTCTTATCCCCCCACCAGGGAATCGCCAAGATACACTCTACTGCATGACTGTCCCCCAGTCTCCTCTATGCATATCCTTCAATTCCCTTGATCCCCAACTTTCTACAGAAAGCTTTCCAGTTGAAGAGCAAATTCATCCTCATTGCACCTTACTGGCATTGACAGATTTGGTTCCCTTTTGTTTGGCCTTATCTAATTTACCGTATTTGAATTCTGGATCCAATCCTAGATCTTCTGTCTCAACCGATGGGCATGATTCACCTGGATATCTCAAACCTAAAGCTGACAGTGTGGTTTCTCCACTTAATTTAATAGCTAGACAACTTATGCTCTCATCCTTGTCAGTCATGTATGTTTATCTTCGAATAAAGCTTCTATAAGAAGACTTTATAGAAGTAAATGGAAGAAGTTTGTTTTTTTCGAGTGCTTCAGAAAAATACTGATCCTTTTTCAGCCCCTATATAAAATGTCCTTGAGTCTTTGGCTATGATATTCAATGCAGGAGCTAGTTCTTCAACAATTAAAGATCAATTAGCAGCCATCTCTAATTTTCACAGAGGATTTGACAACTCCATCTACTTTCTTCTAAACTTTGTAAGGCCTTCTTGAGAGGTAACCTCCTTTTGAAGTATTCTTTATAAAGATTTGACTCCTGCTTGGGGCTTTAAAATACTACAAGCTTTGGTTCATTCCCCCTTTGAGCCAGCAACAAAATGTGATCTAAAGTTTCTGACCTGGAAGACTATCTTTCTGATGGTCATCACCTCTGCTAGAAGGATTTCAGTAGTTCAAGCACTGTCTTTTAAACAAACCTCTTGATTTTTCACAGGTATAGAGTAACATTATGGACCAATCCTTCTTTCCTTCCTAAGGTGGTGTCAGAATCTAACCTCAACCATCCATTAATCTGCCAGTTTTCTTTCCTAAATTTGTAAAGTCAAGGATTTCATTAGTTCAGGCATTCCTTCTAAACCTCCCCATTTGATTTTTCACAAGGATAGAGTAACAATATGAACCAATCTTTCCTAAGATGTCATCAGAACCTAACATCAACCAGTCCATTAATCTGCCAGTTTTCTTTCCTAAATTTGTAAAGGTGAATATATGTTGTTTATTAGATGTTCACAGACAATTACATTTTTACTTGCATAGAACAAAAGAAATTAGAAAGACAGATTCATTATTTGTCTCATTTGAAGATTCTAAGTTGGGTAAATCAGTTGAAAAGGTAACTTTAGGCAGATGGCTGATGGATTGTATATAATTTGTCTACAATAATCTGGGTCTGTCCTTACCAAAACCTTTAAGAGCCCATTCAACTAGGCCCATGGCTACTACTTCCGTGTTTCTATCTAGGACTTCCATGAACAACATATGTGCGGCTGCAACTTGGACCATTCCTCATACCTTTATTTCTTATTACAAACTGGATCTGGTCTTCAGGGAAAGAATAGAGTTTGGCTCAACAGTGCTCAGGAATATCCTTCCTTAGAGTTCACCTGGGATTTTAGGTAGCTGGGGGGATTCTGTCCCAGTTGTTGAGGAATGAATGAAAATTGACAACATCAGATAAAGAAGTTAGGTACTCACCATATTGTTCCATCAGTGCTGTTCATTTTCATTCTTCCTCAACTCCCCTCCCATCGACCCCCAACCTTTTTCACAACTGATTTCTGGAAGAATGAGAATTTATAAGGACACCACTGTTCTTATGTTGAGCTCCTGATAATGGCTTAGCTCCAGATAATGGCTTCTTCTGTCAGGAATATTATGATAATATTTCTTACGTTATGTCAACCAGCACAAGATCTAAGGTATGTTGGGGTTGGTGCATTATGGGTAAGGGAGGAAATTGAGAGCTTTGTGGTGGTCACAAGCTAAAATAACATCCAAGTCAGATCTAAGGATTGGATCTGGACCCAACTGTTGAGGAAGAATGAAAATGGACAACACAGATGGAACGTTATGGTGAGTACATAACTTCTTTTTACATGTTATGGCAGTGTTCACTGTAATTTCTTGTGAGCATACCTAGCAGATTATCTCCATTTACAAGCAAAGACCTTGAACTATTGCAATGATATATGTCATGTGTGTATTTTGTTCTCCAAATTTTTTTTATTTTTCAAATACAGTTGAATAAATTCCATAGTATTTGTATATAGCATCTTAAATAATTATGTACACTATTTACATCAGCCTGACACTATAACAGAGCTCAATATATACAATTACTTTATAGGTATAACAATGCAGTTATCAGAGTGAATCTGTTCAGTTATTGTAAAGTGTCAATCAATGATAAGACTTTTTTTCATGGATTGTTAATAAATGGCTTAGGATGAATCCTTAATTCTTTAATTTTAATTTCCAACAATGATGTGGTCTTCAGTAGGCTGTAGAAGTCTTCCAAAGTCGGCATTGTGTTTGTATTTCCATCTTCTTGTTATAGACTTCCTTGAGATTGCAAGTATTGTCCATACTAGATACACATTTGACTCATTCAAATGAGGACCTTCGTATACATTTAATAATACTAGAGCTTTAGATAAGTTAAATGATTCATTAAATAAAGTTAGTAAAAAGTTTTTAATACCATTCCAAAATGGCTTAATTTTAACAGAGTCAAAAAATGTGATTCCAATCTGCATTGTGTATTTGCTCACACCTCCAACATATTCCCTTTGTGGAAGAATTAATGTTAGTAATTCTGTCTGGAGTTAAGAATGCTGTGTGCAAGCATTTCCAATTAAAAACTTTCCAGTATTGTGTAAAGGATGTATGTTTTATTGATAATAAAATATTTGATTTAATTTCTTCAGTTAGCTATAATGGGTGTCCTATTGTTATATAATTCCAATATGAGGATTTAGGTGTTTTATAATTTATCGATATCTTGTAAAATTTCGAAATACTATTTCCCATGTCATAATCATTATATATGATTTTATATAGGTATTTTGTAAGTTTAGTTATTTCTTTAAATGAAGAATTACTAATTATTCTGCATAAATCTTGCGAATGCGTCAGAATGCTTTGCATAGTTAGCCAATCTTGTTGTGGAATTTTGTATGTTTCTTTCTTGGCATATCCAGAATGTTTAGTTCATTGATACATTGAAACCAACAAACAAATCCTTTCTGTTCCCAGGAATTATTTCTCTGTATGTTTTATGTGGATAGCTCCTTGTAACTATGAATGGTGTTAAAAAATCAAACCAGATTTTGAAATCTATATTTACATTAATAATTTCCTAAGTGAGTCAATGTAATAATTAATCATACAAGTTTTAGTTAGCTTAGTTATGTTATATTGCATACTAATACATAATATGCCATGACAAATTGGTTTTTATTTGTTCTTTGAATTTTTTTGTAAATCAAATTCATTTATTGATATTACAGTTAGTAATTCTTTCCAATTTGCAGAATAATTTGGACTTCTCCAATCTGAGATTGTTTTAGATATTGATGCTTTTATATATATTTCTATATCAGGAAAGTTTAGTTCTCTGTGTTTCCATGGTCTGATATGATGTATTAAAGCTATTCTGTTTCTTTTGGGAAACCATAAAAATGTTATTAGGTATGAGTTTATTTCTTTGAGTATATTCCTTTCTGGTAACAGTAATATTGCCAAAGCTATATATATAATTTTTGGTAGTAAAACCATTTTTATTAACTGTAGTCTATCTTCAAATGTTAATATTATTTTGTTTCACTTTTCCACAGAGATTTTAATTGTATTAATGATATTATTGTAGTTTTTTGAGACTAATTCATTATTATCCTTGCATAGCTCAAGTCCTAGATATTTTAAGGTAGATTCTTGTTTCCATATAATGTGATTCCCCTTCATGTGCAATTCTTTTTTTTTTTTTTTTAAATAAAAATTTTGATTTTAATTTATTAAAATGAAGTCCTGAAGTCCTGTAAAATGTGTCAGTTAAAATAGCTAATTCTTCTAATGTCTCTTTTGTATTGGATAATGTTAATACTATGTCATCAGCAAAGAACATTACATTAGAATTGTATTGTTCATAAACATCTACTCCTTTGATTTTTGTATTGGTACGTATTGAATCTGCCAATATTTCAATAGCCAAAGCAAATAGAATTGGTGACATGGGACATCCTTGTTTAGTACCCTTTGTTATATGTATGCATTCAGAGGTGAAAAGACCTAGCTTAACGTACGCTAAATTATTTGTCTATATATTCTTTAGTAGATATACAAAGGAAGGAGGAAATTCAAATAACACCATAATTTTGAATAAATAGGCCCAATTTAGGGAATCAAAGGCTTTCTCTGTATCTAAGCCAATCATGAGTCTTTCTTTATTGACATAATATGTAAAAGAAGTTATCCTTTTAATATTGTCATGTGTGTCTATGATATATAAATTCAGTTTGATCATTATTTATTGTTTTGGATAGTGGCATTTTCATTATATTAGTTAATATTGTCATAAATATCTTATAGTCATTATTTAATAATGATATAGGTCTATATGAGGTACAGAGGTTTGGGGATTTGTTTTCCTTTAGGTTTGGTGTGATTAAGGAATATCAACAAGAGGTTGGTATTAAAGCTTGTGACTGGATTTCTAACAGAGTTTTATGGAAGAGAGATAGTATCTTTGAAGGAAAAAGTTTATATATTTCCATAATTATGTTATCTATACCTGGAGCTTTATTATTTTACCCTATTTTATTGTATCTGTAATTTCTTTGTAGGATATGGGTGCTTGCAGATCTAGTTTTAATTTTTCTGGTATTTTTTTTTATATTAGAACATTTTTCATCTAGATTTAATTGAGCAATATATATATTTTCTTTTTGGAAATGTTCCATATAGTGATTTCTATAGGCATCAAGAATGTCATATATATCAGAGACATACTTCCTTTTCTTTTCATGGAAGATAGTTTTAATGATATTAGCATTTGATTGTATTTTGATTCTTGTGGATAAATTACATAGATATTTTGGAGAAGTAGCCAAGGTATTAATTTTTAGTTTTTCTAAAGCTAAACTAGTTTTATGTTTTAGAATTTCATTGCATTTATTGTTTAATACTTCTACTTTCTTTTTCATCTCCAAATGATTTTGATTTTTTTAGCTTTTACTGATAAAAGTTTGGCTTGTAGATCTAATAATTCAGAATCCCATTCTCTGATTTTTTTATACCAAGTTAGGGTTTTACCATATATGTAAGTTTAATGAGTCCCATATCATTATTTTATTTATCTCTGTGGTGTAATTAATATCTATTATACCATGACCCCCCCCCAAAACGTGCACGCTGATTGGCCAGCGTGCCCGTTGTAAATCGAGTTATACTAATGGAAAAAGGTCCGGTCGCCCGGACTTTTTTCCATTAGTATAACTCGCTTTTAAAACACTGTCTCGCTATGTTAAATGGGTTTAACATAGCGAGACAACTAAAGCAGCGGAGATCTCCGTTGCTTATTTTAAAGCTGTCTAAACCCATTTAAACATAGTTTTAAAACAACGGAGAAAGCAAGATCTCCGTTGCTTTTTTTAGTGTCTCGCTATGTTAAATGAGGCCCTCGGGACCAAACCACGCCAACCGTGGGTAAATTTAGCATTACCCACACCCAGGCGTGGGTTATTGCTATAAGAAGAACTGTAATCCAGATAATCACCAGGGTTTGAACTCCTTTAATTTTAGTTATATATGCTGGAATTTTGGAGTTAAAGATTAATGGTTTGTACCCATTTTGAAGTTTTAGTATCAATGAATTGTGGTCTGAAAAGTGGCAGGGAGTGATTGAGAAATTAATGATTTTAGAGTGTAAGTCATGGGCAGCAAATATTTTATCTATTCTAGTTTGGGTACCAAATCTGTGATCTTGATGGGAAAACAACAGATATGTATCTTCTTTAAATTTGAAAGTATCTACAAGATGAAATTATTCTAACCACTTTTTTAAAGCTTTTGATACAGCAGGTGTACGCAGTGGTCTTTAATTTGTAGTTTCAGAAATATCAAATATACAGTTAAAATCTCCTCCTAATATTAAGTTGCCTTTATAATTATTGGAAATGAAAATCAAGTGTTTTTTAACAGTTCCTGTTCCAATGCCTGGGAACCAGTATAGATTGGCTAGGGCTATACCTCTCAATGGTACTGTATTCCCCAGTAATTACCCCTTTTGAGGGCAAAATAATGGGGTGCCACAGCCCCCGTCAATTCCCGATTTTTTTAAGAATTTTTTTTTTTTTTTACAAATTGAAGTGGCTGATGTCATCACACAATTCCATCTTTGGGTCGGAGACTCTTGGACTGTTTGTTTACCTTTCCTGTTTTGGACGGAAGCAGAGCAGCACATAGTAGTGAGCAAAGCTGTTATCCCTGTTTACAACATTCAATTTTCTGCCAACGAGACTAGTCTAGTGACCCGGTCTGCCCAGCACCCACCTGTATCCACACAGCATTCTAAGTCTCCCGCTCGACCTCCAGGTAAATAAAAAAATAATTAAAAAAGAAAAATGTGTATCAGAGCTGTTTTTCCTGTTTAAAATGTAAAATTTTCTGCCAACTACTGCAGAGTTGAAACTTGACCGGTCCGCCCAGCGCTTACCCATGTCCACACAGCATTCCAATTCTCTGCCTGACCTCCAGGTAAATGAAAAAAGAATTAAAAAAATAAAAATGTCCGATGAACAGGTGTGCTAAGAGGACTTGTTCTACAAATTGTAGGTAAACTTTGCTCTACAGGTATCATATAAATAAGTTCCATGATTAATTTATTTTTCTTTTGTTTTACATTCGGTTGGGAAAGCACACACATTATTTGTATTTTTTCTGCTTAGCTTCATGCATTTAAACTTCATAGTAAATTAGACTCAGTTGATATAATTATAGAGCTGTAACTGTGTTTCTGCTCCGAAAATGTGTTGGCTGAAACAGTTTTCGTAAAAGCTTTTATGAATTTTGGCTACTTGGTTCAGTCCAGTGTTGCTTTTGTTATAGGCGTTTATGCATAGTTAGTAGAAACCAGGATACAGTAACTGTTTTGACTGCATCTGCACACTGCAGTGTGTTTAGTTACATCTGCATCTGAGTATTCTAGATAGAGGTTCAACTGTTCACTGTTTCATTTCCATAAAAGTTTTACAGTTGCATACAGTCAAATCGCTTCTGCAAGTTTCGGCAGCTGTGCACGAAGTTTTCATGTTTACTTAGGTGGTTAATTCAGAAGACAGTGTAGACCGTGAGTAATTTGCAGTTAACACAACAGCAGATGCCGGGATCTCTGACGTCTGCCAATTGTTGAAAGTGTTTTTTTTTTTTTCTATCATAAACTATTAAGAACATTAATAGTTACATTTAAATTAAAGAGCCAGTATCCCAATAAAATTAATTAGTAATATGATAATGTCTTTCAAGGAACATAAATTAAAGTTTAATGTTTTCGTAAGTGCTTAACATTCAGCGTTGATAGGGACCACCACTCTTTCCTTTGTACGTTTCTTTTAGTGTGGACACTTCTGTTAAAACAGACAAATAAGGAATTACTGAGTAATTGTAATCCACAGTGGTTTTACAATGGACACCACAAAATACGACTGCTGTATCTGTATGTATAATCTTTCCCATTAGTAAAGTAATCAATTGATATTGTTTAGGAATGTTAGGCAGCAGCACCTAGCTGTCAAACTATGCTGTTGCCATAACTTTTAAACTGTCATGCAAAGGAATTGTCGGAGTATTCAAATGGTCCTATCTTTCAACTGTACAGATTTTCACAGAATATCCATATTTTTGCATCATATTTTGGTTTCTTCCTCTTAAAATATGTGGTTTTCTAGCAAATCAGTGAGGATTGAATTAACTAAATAATGAGAAGTATTGGTGTTTCAGATTTCTTACCCTTCAATTGCATGGTACCACAAAACCTTTTATTCTAGCAACTTTATACATTTATAAGAGCAATATTTAAAACTTGTTTTTATTTTGGACGTTTTGCACCCCATTATTTTTGGTTTGTCCAGATTTCTTGTGCTAAGAGGTTGAGAGAGATGATTGCTGTTAGTACCCCATACAGGTATACAAAGGCAAAAAAGGAATTTTCTTTAGTGGCAGAACAGAAAGATTTGGTGTAGAGAAGAAGGATAAGGGTCGATGATGAGTCTGAAGCATGTTTCAACTGTGTATGATTTTGTCTCGTATTTTTGGCCAGTTCCATATAAAATTGCAATTTTTCAGTCAAATTGTAAGGAAAAACAGAGGACATTTGAGATTCATTGTATTTATTTATATACTTGACATTTGTTTACTGGGAAATCCGAGTAGGAGACCAATGATGATGCATAGTGAAGGGTTAAAGTGAAGTTAAACTCAGATATCTTTGCTTGGAATCTTGTGGCAGAACATTGCCTGTGTTGTCCTTCCCAACAGAGATAGCATTTTAAGTAATTCATACACTGTAGCAAATACAATAATGTTGGAAGTAATTGATCAGTAATTTTTTTGTTGTAGGTCCAGTTACATATAGTGGTGAGTGTAGCAGTTCTATTTTAGTTTTGCTGTTTGCACAAGCTCAGTACAAGTAAATAGAACTCTATTCTGTTTATTTTGTGTTTCATGATCATATTTCGTGTGTTCTTCAGTTTGCATTTAAAAGTTGGTATCTCACAATTCCACCAGAGTGGGCGGATTGCATAATTATATATGCAAATTTTGTTAATCGGCATACAGATTTGTACCTATTTTCCATGGGCCTTTGCCCAGATTTTTGATGTTTCCAGGCTGAGAGGTATGGCTAGGGTCCATATTCTGTTATTATATTTAACTATTACTAATGCCATAAGGCCTTATTTATCTTCATACTTATAAATGATTTCTGGGTTAATCACATTTGTTTTCCATAAAATTGTTACCTGTTTTGTCTTTGTCTTATAAGTGGATTGTGTCAATATCATATATTCCTTAGGATTCCATTTGTAATTGTCATTTGTTTTGGAATTTGTTTTTTGAAGGAAGACAATTTGTGCTTTGTTCAGTTTTAAATATTTCAGTACATTTGATCTCTTGCTAGGATTGTTTAAGCCATTGGTATTTAAAGATAAAGTTAAATCCAAGGTTATTTAGAATATGGGCCAGATTCAGGAAGGCTTACACGGAGTTCAAGAGTAGTGTAAGCCTCCGTGTAAGCCTCCTGATTCAGGAACAGCCCAAATCTCCGTGTAAGAGACAGCTAACACATCTCTTACACGGACTGGGCTTGGAAATGCTCAATACCTCATTTGCAGCTCAAAGATATGCAAATGAGGTATTTGAGCGATCCACGAAGCAGAAACCAGTCCGTGTAACGGACGTGTTAGCTGCAGAAATGTACTCAGCTGACAACTGAGTACATTTCTGCAAAATTAAAAACGGAGCTATGTCAGCTCCAAATAAAGGGTGCATATGTTTCATTAAGCATGCCAATGGCCAAATATGTGGCCATTGGCATGAAAAAGTTTTGCAAAAATAAGTTATATAACTTTTTTTTTTTCACGGGATTTTTGTGTTTAACTGCAGCGCACACCCGCTTAAACGGGTGCGCTACCTAAAACTGAAAACCGAAGCTTATAAACCCACAATTGTGGGATTTATGTATTACATTGAATGTCAATGGAGGGACATGCAGACCAAAAACAATATGGCCTCCGTTTAGTGGTTGTCAAGGGGGGGAAGCTCCGTGTAAGACATGTAACTAGTCATTACTAGGCAATCCTATGTAAATGAGGGTTACAATACTGAATCACACTGTCACATAGGTAATGAGCACTGTCTGAGTAGTGTAAGAGTTAGAGACGGGGGAGGAACAGAGTAAGAGGTAGGTGACATCATGGGGGGGGGATGATAGCAATAAATGTACCAGATTGGAGGGCAATGTAAGGTAAGAGATGACAGACAGACATCAGGGAGAGAGGTGTGTCCCAACAGAACACTAGGGAAGTCAAGAAATTGAGGGTATATGCTATCCCTACACTCAAAGTTTCTTGATATACGTGCATGCGCGCGTGTGCAAGGCAGATTCAACATGTGGGAGCGTGTTGCAAACCGTTTACAATGGTTTGCTGGCGTGCACGTGTAAGGCAGTGTGCGCGCGTTTTAGCATGAATCAGCCTAGCTAACACCGTGTAAGGATGTGTGCGCACGTGTAACACCGTGTAAGGATGTGTACGCGTGTTTAAGTGACTGTAAGCGTGTTTAAGCTGGTGTGCACATTGCTCCCCCTCAGGAAACAGAAAGGAAACAGGAAACAACTAAAATCCAGGGAAACTGCCAGAGGATACTACTGGAGTTAATTGGTGGAAACAATTAGAAGCAGGCAATTACACAGGCAGACTAGAAGCCCAACCCAGCACTTAAAACACTGCAAGGAGCAGTGCAGGCTGTTTCTCACAACAGATACTGCCAGAAACTAAGCTATCAGAATTGAAAACTGAAAAAGCTGAACTCAGAGCAGAAATGCTAGGGGCTGCCATAGCTATTATAGTCAGGCATAGGCGAATTGCTGAGGGTGGTGACAATGCAGATGCTGACAGACAACCCAGAGTGAGGAGAAGGAGAAGAGTATACAGGCCCAGGGTCACCTACCATGGGTTACATGAGCTGGAGATAGTAGAGCTATAGAGTGGACAGAGAGCTCCTGCAGCAGATTGTTGAGCTGTGCAGGCCACGCCTCACACACAGAACCAACAGAGGGAACCCATCCCAGTGGAAACCAAGGTATGTGTTGGCCTAAGAATACTAGCAACAGGTACCTTCCAGAGACCAACTGGCGATATGATGGGGATATCACAGGCATCAGCCTCCAGGGTACTACACCAGTTCCTGGATGCCATGTCAGCACATGTCGGTGATCATGTATATTTCCCCAATGCCCGTGAGGTATTGGCCAGCAATATCGCCTCTTCCAGCAAATAGCGGAATACCCTGAGGTACTGGGTGCTATAGACTGCATGCACATACGCATCAAAGCACCAGCAGGAGAGCGGGGTAGAGCCTACATTAACCGCAAGGGATACCCCTCCATCAACTGCCAGGTCATGTGTGATGCCCAGGGCATAATAATGAATGTGTGTGCTGGCTGCCCTGGGAGCTACCACGATTCCCATATCTGGCATCTGATGCAGCTGTACCAATCATTTGCCAATGGGGACTTCCCACACGGACACCTAGTGGGGGATGCAGGTTATGCACTTGAGCCGTGGCTGATGACACCCATCAGAAATGCACACACACCTGAACAGGAACGCCATAATGAGGCACACGCACAAACACGTAATATCATAGAGCGTGTGTTTGAGCTGCTCAAGTCACGGTTCCGGTGTCTGGACACATCTGGTGGAGCCCTGCAGTACACACCAACTACATGTACCCAAATGATCATGATATGTGCTATGCTACATAATATGATCCTGCGGAAACAGCTGCAGCAGGACCAGCACAGGGCTGGGCCAAACATCCATTGCCAAGGCCACCACAGGCAGGGGGTGACTCGGAGGAGGAACAACCTGACCTTGTCCCAGTAGGCAGAAGGAGGCGTGCCCAGTATGCCCTGGCCTTGGCAAAGAGGCAACGCATAGCACATACGCTTGGTCAGTAGGAACACTGGGACTGATACCCGCTCTGACTCACTCATACAGTAACAGGGATGCCTAACATGACACAACCTGCTGCCAAACATGTACAGGGAGTGTAGTATGTGTATCCGACAGAGGTGGCCCTGCAGCACCACCTGAGGCATGAATGCCATGTGTTAAGTAATGTAATATCATGTACCACATGCACACCTGAGGACCCCAACTAACATCCACCTGCAAGAATCATAAACCACAAAAACACAAACCCACCTCATGGGTACCACAAGGGATAGGAACCTAGATGTAATGCTACCCAATGCCAGAAGTATAAACATCAAGATGTGTGCAGTGTAAACACACACAGTATAGAGAATGTAGATATCAGTGCTGTAATAGAAAACAGGGTCAAAGCCCACATCAGCACCCTGACACTACCAGGTCACACGTCATACAGTGATGTACATGTGCAAAAACATGGAACAAGATACAAAATGAGGGTGACTAGCAATAAATAGCATGGATAACCACACACCCATGTCTGTACCACAACAAGAAGCAACATGGAATAGCCATGGTCAAAAACCAATGGCTAAAACCCACTACTACTATATAGCTTGCTGCAGACCACTGTCCTAATAGCAGGAACTGCCCCAGGCCTATGTGCATAGGTTCATAGGTTCATACTAGGCTATCTGCCCTAGGGCATTAATAAGCCTAGCCAGACTTTTGTGGCTTCTGCCACCCCTTCAAGTTGATGGATAATATGCCCATTATTTTGCTGTGCCTCTGTCAAGCAGTGATACTGAGGTTATCCCTGGGGTATACCTGCAATCTCCCATCCATTGGTCAAGATCTCACTTGAACGAAGCCAGTGAGGTGCTCAGCCTCACATGTACCAGGATGTTGTTCCACAGCATAGGGACTCTCTGGGTGATGAATCTGTCCCTCCAGCACATCCTATTAATATCTGTGTTGAGGTTTAGGTCTCCTGCCCTTGTAGTTCTGATGGATGTAGAGGTCTTGAGGTGAAGCATGTTCAATAATTCTGGGTTGGACATAGCCTTGTATGTCAGGCACAGGTCACCTCTGAGCAGACGGTAAGTGACTGAATACAGCTGGAATCCCTTCAGTCGGGCAGTATAAGAAATATGTTTGAGACCCTTTCACCTCCTGTTGAGGAATTTGTGGGCCCATCCAATTGCCGCAGGTGTTGGGTCAGATACATTCTGAATGGGGCATTGTATGCAATCATTGGTCTGATGAGTGATGAGTACAGGGAACAATGACCTCCCTTGATCTAGATGTGAATCCCTGCATGATGAGGTGGCCAATGTAGAAGGCCTTCCAAACTACCCTGGCAATGTGAGTGTCAAACAAAAGGTTACTGTCAACCTAGGTGCCCAGGTCCCTGATAACCTCCTCTGTGCTTAGAGGATTGCCACCTAGATGGGAAGTAGTGGTAACCTTGTTCTTCCTGAAGGGTATGGCTATGCATTGTTTAGTGTTTAATGTACGGTCATGGCTATGGCACCAGTTATCCGTGTCTATGAGACCCTTCTGAAGGATGTCTGTGTCAGATGGGTTTCCAACTATGCTTCCCAGTTTGCAGTCATCGTCAAACTTTGTCAGCCATAATCCTCCTGTGTTTGCTCGTACTTCTGAAAAGTAGATGATGAACAAATGTGGGCCCAGGACTGAGCCCTGTGGGACACCACCTGTGACAGCTCTGGAGTGTGACATGGCACCAGCAACTTCGACCCTGTGTGTTCCGTCACTCAGCTAGTTTGCAACCCATGCTGTGATGTATGGGTTCACAATTAAGCTGGTGATGTTTTCAATGATACCTGAGTGGGGTATTGTGTCGAAAGCCTTTGCCAGGTCAAGGTAGGCTGTGTGGACTGCCCTGCCCACGCCAATGGCCTGGGTGACT
Organism: Protopterus annectens; assembly: GCF_019279795.1. NCBI lineage: Eukaryota > Metazoa > Chordata > Ceratodontiformes > Protopteridae > Protopterus > Protopterus annectens. Next base: position 1,356,962,151 of record NC_056743.1, on the reverse strand, counting down.
GTTTTGAAAAAGTCAACCAAGTTTAAAAGGCATGATCTGCCCTTGACAAAGCCAAACTGGATTGTATCCAATGTCTGCAAGTCCCCTATGTCTTCATTTATAATTCCCATTATGATCCTCTCCATAGTTTAGCAGAACAGGCTTGTCAAGCTGATGGGATGGTAGTTTCCGGGTTGGTGGAGGCACCTCCTTTGTGAAGTGGGTCCACCATAGCCGTATGCCACTCCTTGGGCACATATCCTGAGGTGAGGCTAAGATTAAACAGCTGCCCTAACTGCGGGTGTAATTACTCATTGAGTTCATGGAGCACACAACTGGGGTCACCATCTGGTCCCATGGATAAAGTGTTTTCTGCCTTGGATAGAGCAGTTCCCACCCCAGCATTGGAGATGTATGGGGGGGCTACAATCCTCTGGTGTAGATACCCCTCCAGTTGGGGGGAGGGGGGGGAATCTGCAATGAACCTGTCAGCCAGTATGTTGGCAATGTCTGTAGGTGCAGTGATATCTACATCATTCCGAACTAATTCTGAGCATATCTGGGAGTTCCCTCCCAGGTTTCAAACATAGGCAAAAAAGGCCTTATGATTGTCCCTTGAGTCCTGAGTGGGTTTACTCTCAAAACTTGCCTCGGATGATTGTATGGGGAACCCAGTGTTTTACTCACAATGAGCAGGGGTGTCTTCCTCCCACGGATTATGCTCTATCTTGTAGTAGCCCCTTCCTTGTGTTGTAGAGCTTGTTTATGGCTAGGGTCCACCAGACTGGATGCTTGCCTGTGGTACAAAGAGTCTTTGTTTTGTTTGGGATTGCCTGATCCATGCAGTCCTGGAGGTGCTGGTAGAAGGCATTTGTAAGTGATACAGTGGCTTGGGTAATGGTGTCCGCTGGCTTGGGGGCCTTGAAAGAGACCACACCAGTCCTTAGAAATGTGAAGTCGGCATCTGAGAAGGTCTTCACTGTTTGTTTTTCCATCTGGGGTGTGGGTGGGATGTGGACTCCCACTGAGAGTAGTCCATGCTCTGATCTCACCAATGATGGGTATACTGCTGGTGTTGAGCAGTGTGACCCCATGTTCGTGATGATGATTTCTAGTATGTTGCCTCCACTTGAGGGGATTGGGACCAGTTGTTCCATGGCATTTCAGTGTATGAACTCATGGAACCTTTGTGTTAGAGTGTTGTGGCGTGATTAGTGATCCCAGTCTATATGTGGATAGTTGGAATCACCCAGTAGGATGGTGTTTGGAGATACATTTATCCCCTTCAGTGTTTGCAGGATAGCTGTGTGAGGTACCTGAGTTTGAGAGGGTTGCATGTAACATGCTACAAACTGCAGAGCAGTCTTGCCTATGGTCACTGGCACCTGGATGGTCTCTGATGCATCGTGTGTTGCCACCAACAATGAGGTGAGGGTGTCCTTGATGAATATGGACACCCACCATCCTTCTTGGTGTTGTCCGGATGCTGGTGCCAGAATGCATGATATGAGGTAACACCCGATAGTGCCGGGGTGCTGTCAGAAGCTTGAACCAGGTTTCAGGCACAGCACAGACATCAATGTGCTACATACTGAGAAGGGCATAGAGTGTGTGCAGCTTGAGGTTGAGACCTCTGGCATTGAGCAGCAGTACCCTTAGTGTCCTTCCTTTACTGTGTTCTAGGGTGGTAGGTGTAGTATCTGAATCTTGCATAAAAAAGGCACAATGGGGGTGGCAAGAGCATCATCTGAAATCCGGAAGCCCAGGGGTGACAGGTGCAAGCCGTCCCTTGCAAATCACTGTAGCCTGTCCAGCATGTCGTCCCAGGCAGACAGACATTGGACCCCCTTTGAATGACACCATAGTCTAAGCAAAATAATACAGCTGATCATCTTGTCTCTGTTTATGTGGCATCATACTTGGTGAAGGTAGGATACTGCTGAAGGTCAGGGTCATACCTGCCTGGCCTACATAATCAGAGGGATCCTCTATGTCTCTTTCCATGTAGTCCAGGGAGGTACATCTCAGGACGTTCACACCAGCATGGATAATGACTGGGTCAGACCTGTACTTGCAGTTGAGTGACCTGAGTGCTTGCATTATAGGTTCATAGGTTCATAGGTTCATACTAGGCTATCTGCCCGAGGGCATTTATAAGCCTAGCCCATTGTTTTGTGGCTTACGCCACCCCTTTAGTATGGGGAACTATACCCATTATTTTGCTGTGCCTCTGTCGAGCAGTGACACTGAGGTAATTCCTGGGGTATATCTGCGATCTCCCATCCATTGGTCAAGATTTCTCTTGAACAAGGCCAGCGAGGTGCTCTGCCTCACATGTACCGGGATTTTGTTCCACAGCATAGGGAGTCTTTGGGTGATGAATCTATCCCTCCAGCACGTCCTATTAATAGCCGTGTCGAGGTTTAAGTCTCCCCTTGTGGCTCTGATGGATCTAGATTTTTGAGGTGAAGCATATTCATCAAATCTGGGTTTGACATGGCCTTGTATGTTAGGCAAAGGTCACCTCTGAGCAATGGTAGCGACTGAATAGAGCTGGAGTTCTTTCAGTCGGGCAGCATAGGACAGATTTTGAGACCCTTTATCCTTTTGGTGAGGAACTTTTGTGGCCTCTCCAGCTGCTGCAAGTGTCGGGTCAGATACATTCCAAATGGGGCATTGTACTCAATCATTGGTCTGATGAGTGATGAGTAAAGGGAGACTATGACCTCCCTTGATCTAGATGAGAATCCCTTCATGATAAGGTGGGCAATGTAGAAGGACTTCCTAACTACTTTAGCTACATGGGTGTCGAATGACAGACTACTATCAACCTGGGTCCCCAGGTCCCTGATAACTTCTTCTGTGCTCAGTGGATTGCCACCTATTTGGTAGCTAGGGTAACCTTGTTTTTCCCAAGGGTATGACTATGCATTTTTTGACATTTAACTTTAGGCCGTGGCTCTGGCACCAGTTATCCGTTACTGTGAGACCCTTCTGAAGGATATCTGTGTCAGATGTGTTTTCTACTATGGCGCCAGTTTGCAGTCATCTGCAAACTTTGTCAGCCATAACCCTCCTGTGTTTGCTTGTACTTCGGAAAAGTAGATGCCAAACAAGAGTGGGCCCAGGACTGAGCCCTGTGGGACACCACTTGTGACAGGCTTTGAGTCTGACATGGCGCCAGCAACTCTGACCCTGTGGGTTCTGTCACTCAGCCAGTTTGCAACCCATCTTGTGATGTATGGGTTAACATTTAAGCTGATGAGTTTTTCAATGATACCCGAGTGGGGTATTGTATCGAAGGCCTTAGCCAGATCGAGGTAGGCTGTATGGACTGCCTTTCCTCATCAATGGCTTTGGTGACTGTTTCCAAAAGTCAACCAAGTTTAAAAGGCATGATCTGCCTTTGACAAAGCCAAACTGGGTTGGATCCAAAGTCTGCAAATTCCCTATGTCTTTATTTATGAGGTCCATTATGATCCTCTCCATGGCTTTGCAGATAAGGCTTGTCAAGCTAATGGGCGGGTAATTTCCAGGGTCTGTGGAGGCACCGCCTTTGTGAAGTGGGACCACAGTTGCAGTGCGCCACTCCCTGGGTACGTATCCAGAGGTAAGACTTTGATTAAACAGCTGCCCTAGCTGTGGGTTTAATTCCTCATTGAGTTCGTGGAGCACACAGCCGGGGACACCATCGGGTCCCATGGATGCTGTGTTTTTTGCTTTGGAGAGAGCAGTTCTCACTTGGGCGCTGGATATGTTTGGGGGGCTGCACTCATTTGGTATAGATATCTCTCCTTTTGTGGAGGGGGAAGTTTGCACTGAACCTGTCAGCCAGTATGTTGGCAATGTCTGTAGGATCAGTAATCTTCACATCATTTTGAACTAGTTCTGAGCATATCTGGGAGTTTCCTCCTAGGTTTCTAACATAGCTAAAGAAGGCCTTATGATTGTCTTTTGAGTCTTTAGCTATTTTTCTCTCGAAATTTGCTTTGGATGATTTTATGAGAGCTCTTAGTTTTTTGCTTATAGTGATCAAGGGTGTCTTACCTTTTAAGGATTTTGCTCTATCTTGTAGTAGCTTCCTCCTTTTGTTGTAGAGTTTGTTTATGGCTGGGGTCCACCAGACTGGACGCTTGCCTTTGGTACAAAGAGTCTTTGTTTTGCTTGGGATTGCCTTATCCATGCAGTCCTGCAGGTGCTGGTAGAAGGCGTTTGTAAGTGATTCAGCGGCTTGAGTATTGTTTTCCACCGGCTCGGGGCCTGAAAGGAGACCACACTAGTCTTTAGAAGTGTGAAGTCGGCTTTTGAGAAGTTCTTTACTGTGGTCTTTTTATTTCAGGTGGGGTGGGATGAGGACCTCCAGCGAGATTAGTTTGTGATCTGATCTCACCAGTGAGGGTATACTGTGTTGAACATTGTGCTCCCATGTTCGTGATGATGAGATCAAGTATGTTATCTCCTCTTGTGGGGATGGTGACTAGTTGTTCCATGGCATTTGAGTTTATGAATTCCAGGAACTTTTGGGCTAGGGTGTTTGGGCTTGAGTAGTGTTCCCAGTCTATATTAGGGTAATTGAAGTCACCTAGTATGATGGTGTTTGGTGATACATTTATCCCCGCTAGTGTTTTCAGGAAGACCATGTGAGTTTCCTGAGTTTGTGAGGGTGGCCTGTAACATGCTACAATTTGCAGAGCAGTCTTGCCTATGGTTAATTGCACCTGGATGGTCTCCGATGCATCGTTGCCACCAGTCTTGAGGTGTGGGTGTCCTTGATGAATATGGATACCCCCCCTCCTTTCTTGGTATTGTCCGGATTTTGGGGCCGGAACGCATGATATGAGGTAAAACCTGATAGCGCTGGGGTGCTCTCAGGAGCCTTGAACCAGGTTTCTGTCACAGCACAGACATCGATGTTCTCCATACTGAGAAGGGCCTCGAGTGCGTGCATTTTGAGATTTAGACTTCTGGCATTGAGCAGCATTACCCTTAGTTTTTTTCCTTTTTTGTGTTCTAGGGTGGTAGGTTTAGAATTTGAGCCTTGCCCCAGTGCCCGATAGGCAGCTTACTGTGACCTCCTCCGTACCCGATCTGGTGAGCGGGACGTCAGTGTGTCTGACTATGGAGTAACCATAGACAAGTGTGTCTGGCATTGTTTTTGGCCTTAAGGGCTGTGACTGTTTGGCACACCGACTCTGTGGTCAATGTGTTGCATGTGCTGTGCCCTGTGGAGGCAGTTGTGTGAGTGTCTGCTGTGGTGGCCACTGCCATTCCGGTAGAATCCTGATCAGAGCCTCCGAGAGTGTCTATGTGTATGATCTTAAGTTGTTATAGTGCCATGTGAGACTGGATTTCTGATGTGTGTGTGGTTACCTTCACCTTCTCTCTGGTCTTGCTAGTCCTATGTTGAGAGAGCTCAGCCTCCACTTTGGCTATATAGTTGCATCTCTCACATGTATGTGTGTTTATGGCAGAAGGAGAGGGTTGTCAGTGTACATGAGGCAAGTGTAACATTGCCTCAATATTCCCAGGTTCACCAGCTGAGCAGGAGAGGACACTAGCAACTGATCTCTAGACATGCTAGAAGGAATAGACAAAACAATGTTGGAATACAGGGAGATATCAAGCCCCCCAAACCACATCATACTGTTTGATTGACAATAGCTACACATACACCGGTGTTTCATAGTGTCATAGTCTACTACTAGCCTATCTGCCCTAGTGCATGTATAAGCCTAGCCATAGTGATGTGGCTATTGCCACCCCTTATACTGGTAATAAGTGTACAGAATAGATTCTGATGATTGTGCCTCTGACTTAGTAGTGACACAGTATGACCCCCTTACGTAATTGAATGACATGACTGTGCCTCTGTCTAGTCTGTGCCTCCGCCTCAAATGCAGTTGTCCAGATGTCTCCTGAAGAGAGTCAGTGAGGGACTCTGTCAAACATGGACTGGGATACTCTGCTAGAGTGTGAGATGCCTCTGAGTTATGACTCTGTCCCTCCAGCATGTCCTATACATGTATGTGCTGAGGTTCAAATCCTCAGCTCTCATGGCTCTGGTGGATTTGGATTGCTTGCAGTGGAGCATGTCCACCAAATCCTGATTGGACATGGTCTTGTATGTCAGGCATAGGACACCTGTACGTATGCGTTATGACACTGAACAAAGCTGGATTTCCTCTATTCTGGAAGCATCTGACATGTGTTGAAGAACCCTGATCTTCATGGTAGGTACCTTTGGGGTGTCTCCAGCTGTTGCAATTGCTGGGTGAGGTACATACCATATGGGGCTTTGTATTCAATCATGGGCCTGATAAGGGAGAAGGATAGTGGAACAATGACCTCCTATGATCTTGATGGAAAACCCTCCATGATAAGGTGGGCAAGATAGAAAGTCTTCCTAACCACTTTGGCAACAGGGGTGTCAAAAGAGATGTCACTATCTACATGTGTCCCCAGGTGTCTGATTTGTTGTCTGTGCTCAGTGGGTTGCTGTCTATGTATTGATCTGTGGGTACTTTGTTCCTCCCAAAGGGGATGAATACACATCAGTTGCATTCAGTTTCAGGCCATGTGTCTGGCACCAGCTATCCGCTTTTGTGACGGCATTCTGTAGTATTTGTGTGCCGGCTGATGTATTCACTATGGTGCCTAGGTTGCAGTCATCTGCAAACTTTGTCAGCCACAACCCCCCTATGTTTGCTTTCACATCTGAAAAGTAAATACCAATTAAGAGGGTCCCAGGACACATCCTTGTGGGACACCACCTGTGACTGGCTTCGAATCTGACAAGGCACCTGCAATGTTGACTTTATGGGTTCTGTTTCTTAGCCATTTTGCAACCTATCCTGCGACATATGCCGTTATATGTCAGCTGTTGAGCTTGGCTATGATGCCTGAGTGTGGTATTGTGTCACAGGCCTTAGCCAAGTGCAGGTAGGCTGTGTGGACTGCGTAGCCCTCATCGATGGCCCTACTGACAGTTTCATAGTAGTCAACTAGGTGCAAAAGGCAGGATCTGCCCTGTACAAAGCTGAACTAGGTGGGAACAAGGGTCCGTGGGCCAGTAATGTGTCTGTGTAAGAGCTCCATAATGACTCTCCCCATATCTTTGCAGACAAGGCTGGTTAAGCTTGTGTGGTGGTAGTTGCCATGGTCTGTGGAGGCATCTCCTCTGTGGAGTGGGACCACTGTTGCCGCGCCACTGTTCAGGTACATATCCTGTAGCAAGACTAAGGTTAAATAGCAGTTGTATCAACGGGTCCAGCCCCTTCTGGAGTTCACATAGCATGCAACTGGAGATACCAGCAGGTCCCATGGATGCTGTGTACTTGTCTTTGCTGAGTGTGGCTCTCACATGGACATCCAAGATGACAGTGAGGTTACATACAGCAGTGATAACTATCTTCTTTGGGGGTGAGGGAGGTGGTAAATCACTGAAGCTGTCCGCCGGAATGTTGCCAATATCTGTCAGGTCACTGGAATATATGTTGTTGTGTACCAACTCTGAGCATATCTGAGGGTTCACAACCAGGTGTCTGACATAACTGAAGAAATCAGTGTGGTTACCTTCATTGTCTTTGGTGATTTATGTCCCCAAGTTGACCTTGCATGACTTTATGAGATAATCTAGCTTTCTACTAGTGCTGATCACAGCTGTCTTCCCTTTTGGAGATGTAGCTCTGTCTTGCATTAGTAACCGTCATCTGTCATACAGTCTGTTTATGGCTGGGGTCCACCAGACAGGACACTTTCCCTTTGCGTAGACGGTCCTGTTTTTATTTGTGATTGCATGGTCCATGCTGTCTGACATCTAGCTAAGGGGAGGCCATTGTGGTTCTGCAGTTATCTTTCATCAGCATTAGAAATTACCACAACAACCCCTGTGGGGTGTACCTCATGCAGACACATCCAGCACCTGTAAAGTCCACAATAGTACCTCACCAGGAGTATGACAGAGCTGGAACACATGTAATGTGTAGTCTGATTACACAGAGTGCAGCTCCACACACTGCCATGCTGTCCACCCAGATGCAAGCTGTGCCTGATGTAGAAAGCCATGTCCAAGCTGGAATCAATGCACATGCTGCACCTTGTACAATCTGAATGGCAGGGAGCTATGCACATGAGGGACCTGAACCCCAGCACTGACATATATAGGACAGGCTGTACTGCATTATCCAAAACACAGTAGCCACCCCCACACATGAGTAAACTACCAGTACAGGTTGTCCGTAGAGGCACTCGTTGAGTCCCCTCAACAGGAATCCTAATGAGTGCATGGGAGATGGGAGGTTTACCCTGGGTATCAATGTTATGTCACAGGTAGACAGAGGCACAGTATACTAAACAAGACATATGTCATGGCAAACATCACTTACAATGTGTTGATGGACAAACACACTCTCCGACTAGCATTAGAAATGGCCTAGGGCACATCGTTAGTGTTCGCCAATGTACACCCATGTTGTGGAATACACTACCGATGTTGGATGAGGCTGTTGTAAGTAGTTCACATCTGAACATAATGCAACATGGTCAGATAGGTTCATAGGTACATAGGTTTATACTAGGCTATCTTCCCTAAGGCAGGTATAAGCCTAGCACAGAGTTCATTGGCATACACCACCCCTTATATGGAAACAGTACTGTGCCCATTAGTGTGTCATGCCTCTCTCCAGCAGTGACACCGTGACAATCCCCGGGTTAAACGTATGACATTCCATCCACAGGTCAAGATACCTCTTGAACACAGCCAGCAAGGTGCTCTGCCTCACATGGACCGGGATTGTATTACACAGCATAGGAGTCTCTGGGTGATAACTTCATCCCTCCAACATGTCCAACATACAACCCTGCTAAGGTGTAAGTCACCTGCACTAGTGGTTCAGGTGGATCTGCTGATTCTGAGGTGGAGCATGTCCATTAATCCCTGTTTGGACATGGCCTCGCATGTCAGGCACATGTCACCTCTAAGCAGACAGTATGTGAGTGAATAGAGTGGGAGTGTCTTCAATCTGGCAGCATATGACAGCTGTTGGGGTTCCTTGATCCTTTAGGTGGGGACATTCAGGGTGTCTGCAATTGCTGCAGATGTTGGGTGACATACAGCCAGAATAGGGCATTTGACTCGATCACCGGTCTGATAAGTGAAGAGTACAGGGGAACAATGACCCACTAGATCTGGATGTGAATCCCATCCTGAGCAGGTGGGCAATGTACAAGGTCTTTCTAGCCACTTTAGCAATGTGAGTCTCAGAAGAACGGCGACTGTCAACCTGGGTCCCCAGGTCCATGATAACCTTCTCTGTGCTTAGAGGATTGCCACCTATATGGTAGCTTGGGGTCACCTTGCTTTTCCTGAAGGGTATGTCTACACATGTTGTGCACTTTGACTTCAGGCCATGGCCCTGGCACCAGCTATCAGTTACTGTGAGTCCCTTCTGAAGGATATCCGTGTGTGATGCACTGTCCACCATGGTGCCCAGTGTGCAGTCATCTGAAAACATTGTCAGCCAAAGTCCTCCCATGTTGGCCTGTACTTCCGGGAAGTACATGACAAACAATGGGGGCCAAGGACTGAGCCCTGTGTGACACCACCTGTGACCAGCCTGGAGTCTAACATAGTGCCAGCAACTCTAACCCTGTGGGTCCCGTCCTTAAGCCAGTTTGCAACCCATCTTGTGACATATGGGTTTACATTTCAGTTGTTAGGGTTTTCCACAATACCTGACTGGGGTATTGTGTTGAAAGTGTTTGCAAGGCCAAGGTAGGCTGTATGGACTGCCTTTCCCCAACAATGGCCTAAGTGACCAATTTGAAGATGTCAACCCAGTACAAAAGGCATGATCTGCCCCTGACCAAGCCAAAATGGGATGGGTACAATGTCTGCATGTCCCCTATATCTTTGTTTATGAGCTCAATTATGATCCTCTCCATAGATTTGCAGACTACACTTGTTAAGCTTATGGGGCAGTAATTACCAGGGTCTGTAGAGGCACTGCCTTTGTGCAGATGTGCACAACTGGACCCTAACCAGGCTGTTGTGCACACTATGGAAATGTAAAGCGGTGATAGGACTAAAGCCCAGGATACTGACCACCACAGTGAAAGTACTGAAACACTACACTATACAGTGCTACAGTGTTAAGTCAGTATGAACGGATGTTGACAATTGTGTGCAAAGTATCCCATGCAAAACCTGCAGGCACAGCATACATGTTTTGTTCACACAAAAAGCATTCGGACAGTAACTACACAACATGGCAGACAACACACAACCATAAACTGGAGGTATTTGTTGAAGGTCACACTCATCCACAAATGTGATGGGCTGCAGAGTTCAACATATGTAAAGCCCACACTGGGCATGCTCACACACTTAGATAAATGAGACATCTTTCACACAACATGCCATGGGAAGGCTGAACTGGGCATGCTCACACACTTGGTCCAAATGTTACTCCTAGCAACTGTGAAAACACACCAGAGGATGCTCATTCCCCTTTCTAGACACTGATCATGTAAGCACCCTATAAGTATATCGGAGAAAAGGAATCTCTCAGTAATCCGAATAGCACGCTCTGCTAATGCGTCCGTCTGTAGTGTCATAACATAGTTAGGTAGGGGTTTGAATCCAGCAGGTGGCAAGTGTGTGTGAAGGGGGGTAAGTGTGTGTGTAAGAAACATCCCTTTTGGCAACTGGGAAAATACACCACAGGATGATCATTCCACTTTCTAAACTCTGATGATGTCAGCACCCTATAAGTATATCAGGGGAAAGGAAACCTCCCAGTAATCCGAATAGCGCGCTCTGCTAATGCGTCCGTCTCTAGTTTCATAACATAGTTAGGTAGGGGTTTGAATCCAGCAGGGGGCAAGTGTGTGTGAAGGGGGGTAAGTGTGTGTGTATGAAAGAAACATCCCTTTTGGCAACTGTGAAAATACACCACAGGATGATCATTCCACTTTCTAAACTCTGGTGATGTCAGCACCCTATAAGTATATCAGGGGAAAGGAAACCTCCCAGTAATCCGAATAGTGCGCTGTGCTAATGCGTCCGTCTCTAGTATCATAACATAGTTAGGTAGGGGTTTGAATCCAGCAGGTGGCAAATGTGTGTGAAGGGGGGTAAGTGTGTGTGTAAGTGTGTATGAAAGAAACTTCCCTTTTGGCAACTGGGAAAGCACACCACAGGATGATCATTCCACTTTCTAAACTCTAATGATGTCAGCACCCTATAAGTATATCAGGGGAAGGGAAAACTCCCAGTAATGTGAATAGCGCGCTGTGCTAATGCGTCCGTCTCTAGTGTCATAACCTAGTTAGGTAGGGGTTTGAATCCAGCAGGTGGCAAGTGTGTGTGAAGGGGGGTAAGTGTGTGTGTATGAAAGAAACATCCCTTTTGGCAACTGTGAAAATACACCACAGGATGATCATTCCACTTTCTAAACTCTGGTGATGTCAGCACCCTATAAGTATATCAGGGGAAAGGAAACCTCCCAGTAATCCGAATAGCGCGCTGTGCTAATGCGTCCGTCTCTAGTATCATAACATAGTTAGGTAGGGGTTTGAATCCAGCAGGTGGCAAGTGTGTGTGAAGGGGGGTAAGTGTGTGTGTAAGTGTGTATGAAAGAAACATCCCTTTTGGCAACTGGGAAAGCACACCACAGGATGATCATTCCACTTTCTAAACTCTGATGATGTCAGCACCCTACAAGTTTATCAGGGGAAGGGAAAACTCCCAGTAATGCGAATAGCGCGCTGTGCTAATGCGTCCGTCTCTAGTGTCATAACCTAGTTAGGTAGGGGTTTGAATCCAGCAGGTGGCAAGGGTGTGTGAAGGGGGGTAAGTGTGTGTGTAAGTGTGTATGAAAGAAACATCCCTTTGGGCAACTGGGAAAGCACACCACTGGATGATCATTCCACTTTCTAAACTCTGATGATGTCAGCACCCTATAAGTATATCAGGGGAAGGGGAAACTCCCAGTAATGCGAATAGCACGCTGTGCTAATGCGTCCGTCTCTAGTGTCATAACCTAGTTAGGTAGGGGTTTGAATCTAGCAAGTGTGTGTGAAGGGGGATAAGTGTGTGTGTATGAAAGAAACATCCCTTTTGGCAACTGGGAAAACACACCACAGGATGCACATACCCCTTTCTAAACGATATCACAATTATGTATGGCTTTTGATTACAGACATGCCACGTGTGTTTTGCACACACAGAATGCCCATGTGTGTGGGTTGTCACTTACAATAATGCAAGACATTGATTAAACCAGTTATGGCAATGCACACATGATGTATGTGTGTACCAAATACACATATGTACCTGTGACCTTCAATAGTTACCATGTGTGATGCCTGCCACATGTGAATACATGGTATTTGCACAGAGTAACATTATGACCGTGGTCTTCTGTGCAGGTGCAGCATGTGGGATGTGTACATACAGTGTGAGATGTAGATGCTATCAGCCTAGTAGTGAGGGATGCACACCTGGTCTGGGGCATATAGTCTACATGTTGTTGATGTACAGGAGCTGCATGTTTTCACCTGTTGTGGGAGTGGTAAGACAGTATTCCATAGCAATGCAGTGACTGCATGCTAAGAACCATTCAGCTAGGGTTTTGTAGCTACACGAAGTCATTAGCATTCAGTAATTTGTCAGAATCCCTAGTGAGGGTCTGATGCCAACCAAGGTCAGGGGTCTACCAGCCTGTGTCACTTGCTCAGTGATCCCTTCCATGTTCCCTATCATGTATCCCAGTGAGGGACATCCCACATCAGCTGTGGTGGCATGGACAATGACTGAGTCATATGTGTCCATGCATCTGACTGACTTGTATGTAACTGTACCATAGAGGTGACTGACAACTGACCTTTGCACATGCTACCATAGTATTGAGATTACATTGGTGATTAACAGTACATAGGGACAATGGTGATAAAGATACATAGGTCCATAGGTTCGTACAGGGATGTCTGCCCAGGGCATGTATCCACCTAGCCAGAATGTGTGTGCCTTTCAACATGCATTGTGAATCTGTCTTGCTATGCCCTTTTCCAAGGTTAGTATACTGTGCCTCTGTCTCACAGTGACACATAAGTGATACCCAGGGTAACCCTACAATGTCACATCCTGTCATTAATATCACTCTTGAAGATAGTCACTGAGTCAGTCTGCCTAACCTCTATTGGGATAATATTCCGGAATGAAGGGAACCTCTGAGTTGTGAATGTGCCCCTCCAGCATGTCCTGTGTATATCACTCCTGAGGTTCAAGTATTTCCAGCGTGTATCCTGGTGGGATCTGGATATTCTGAGATGCAGCATGTCCATTAACTGAGGGTATGACCTGGCCTTCTATGTCAGGCACAGATTGCCTATGAAGAGGCAGTATGTCACTGAGTAGAGCTGCTGTTACTTTAACCAGTCAGTATGTGGCATCTGTTTGAGCCCTTTGATCCCCTTGTCGAGGTACATATGTGGTATCTCCAGTTGCTGCAGGTGTCTGGTAAGGTGCATGCCGAGAGGTTCATCATAGTCAATTATGGGCATGATGAGGGATGAGTAAAGGGGCACAATGTCCACCCCTGATCTACATGTGGATCCCATGATGATGTGGCCCATATAACATGCTTACCTAACCACTTTGTCCATGTTGTTGTCAAATGGTAGAATGCTATCAACCTGTGTACCCCAAGGTCCATAATTCCTTTGTCTGCACTTAATGGATTAACACATATGTGGTACGTTGTGGTCACTCTGTGTTTGACAAAGTGGATGACTATACACTTTCTGTCATTCACGTTGAGGCCATGGCTGTGGCACAAGTCGTGTTTCCAAGAGTCCCTTTTGGAGGGTGCGTGTGTTAGCTGGTGAGTTGATTATGGTGTCCGGTTTGCAGTCACCTGCGACTTGCTGTGCCACAGTACTTCCATGTTGGCCTGTACCTATGATAAATATATAATGAAGATGACAGCTCCCAGGGCTGTGCCTTGTGGGACACCACTTGTACCAGGTTGTAGGCTGACATGGCTCCAGCAATTCTACCATGTGTGTTCTGCCCTTGAGCTACTGTGCAATACCCATAGTGACATAGGGGTTAATATGTACACTGGTGAGCTTCCCTAGAATGCACAACTGGGGTATTGTATCCAAGGTTTATGCAAGGTTCAGGTAGGCTGTGTAGACCTCCTTCCCCTTGACAGTGGCCTTGGTGACTGTTTCAAAGAAATCAAACTGGTTGGAGAGGCAGGAGTTGCCATTGACAAAGCCAAACTGTGTATGGTGACATGTCTGTAGGTCCACAATATCTAGATATGTGAGGTTCATGATGATCCTTGCCATAGCTTTGCAGACAAAGCTAGTCAGACATATGGGTCGAGTAGTGTCCAGGATCCATGAAGGCACCACCTGAATGTTGAGGGACCACTGTTGCTGTATGCCACTCTCTGGCCACATACCGTGTATTAAGGCTGGGATTGAACAGTGATGTTATGTCTGGGTGTAGCTCTTCTCATGGTTCATGTAGGACACAGCCTGGGACACTGTCTGGTCCCATTGATGCAGTGTTTATTGCTTTGGGAAGGGCATCTCTTACCTGAGCATCTGTGATGTCAGGGGGGCAGCACTGTGCCACGAGACATATGTGCCCTTTTGGTGTGGTGGGGGGAGAAGGCAGCATTGAACCTGCCCACTAGGATGATGGCAATGTCTGCATGTTTTGTATTTTGTGTGACATCTTGGATTACCTCTGAGCATATCTGGGTAGTACCACCCAGGTTACTAACATAACTACAGGCAGCCTTGTGATTATCCTCAGTGGCTTGTGGAACCCTCTCTCAAAGATGGCCTTAGACAATCATATGGGTGCCTGTAGTTGTCTTCCAATACTCATCAGTGGTGCCTTCACATTTTGGGAGGTTGTTGTATCATGTAGTGGCGTCATCCTTCTATTATATAGTGTGTTTATGGCTGGTGTCCGGCACCCAGGACATCTGCCTTTGGAGAATTGGGTCATGCTTTCATATATGGCTTCATGATCCATGCATTCCTGAATGTGTCCATAGAATGCCTTTATAGAGGTATCTGCAGTCTGGTCCATATTGTCAACAGGCCTTGGGCCTTTGACGGTTTCCACATCATTTATGAGGGGTGTGAACTTGCTTGACATGAGCTGTTGACAGACGTACCGCCCTCCAGACAGAGCACGGTGAGAGTCACAGTTAGCTACTTGTCGGGTGATAGCATGTGCCACATAACACAGGCACACAGGTCACTCCACAGCAAGTACAGCTATGAGGCAGACATTGTCCATGCTGGTGCAAACAACCTGAGACGTACCTCCATGGACCACATGGCAAGAGATACAGAGGGGCTCTTACAGCACCCTCTCAAACTCAGGACTCCCACACAGCCTTCATGCTGACACAGGACAGTTTAGATTACTCTGCAAACACCATCATACTGGGTGACGTTAGCTACCCAAACATAGACTGTGAACATTACACAAGCCACAATACCGAAGCTCTAGGGTTCACATAGATCATACATTCTTTGGCTATGGAACAGGTAACCAACCTTCCCACAAGAGGGGAAGATATACTAGACCTGATCATCACAACCATGAGTACAAACAGCTCACCACTCGGAGTATGTCCCTCATTGTTGCAATCAAACCATATACTCATCACACTGGAGTACTGGATCCCCACATATGCAAACCTCAAACACATTGATGTGTGTGTTGGAAATGTCCCTATTAGCAACTGTGACAGTACAGTACAGGATGCAGATTCCCTTTGAAACACTGATGATGTCAGGACTGTATAACTATATTACCTGTAGTAAAGTCCTCCAGTAATTCGCATAGCGCACTCTGCTAATCGTCTTTCTCCAGTGTCATAACGTAGTTAGGTAGGGGTTTGAATCCTGCAAAAGGAATATATGTGTGTTAGTATGAGTGGGGTTTATGTGTGTGCACTATGCTGGGAGGGTTAACTGTTGACAACTGGGAGAACACACTACAGGGTGCACATCCCTCCTCCTACACACAGATGATGTCAGCACCCTCTAAGTACAGCATTAGTAGGGATTTCTCCAACTACTGCAAATAGCACACTCTGCTAATGTGTCTGTTTCTACTGTCATAACACAGTTAGGTATGGGTTTGAATCTTGCAAATGGAAAGTATGTGTTTTACTGTTGGTGGGGTTAGTGTGTGTGCACAATGATGGGGTGGGATGTGGCTTTTGCCACATGGGGCTATGCACTGCAGGGTGGTCATTACCCTTCACAAGCAGTGATGTTGATAGCACCCTATACAAACAAAACTACAAAAGAGAAGGTGGTGGTACCAATAACACATGTAAGGTAACACATCTTCAAGTAATGTCCACAAAACGGAGTAGGATAATCAAACAATTCTTTTATTCTATACAGACAACATGACAACAGACAACTGCCAGTACTCAGTATAGTGTTACATGCTACTGTAACACGCACATGTACCCAAATATACCTAGATAGTGCTCTGAAGCCTGAATGTGGCAAGTGTGTGGATGTGGGATGTGTCTGTGTGTGCATTTCCATATGGGAAACATGTTTGATGTGGCAATCAGGGTACTACAGTACCTGATGCACATTACATCTTTCAACCGATGAGGTTGCCTGCACCCTGTGAGTACAGGTAGAGAAGGGGACGCCAGTAGTAAACAACATAGTGCACTTCTCAAATGTGTACCTGTCATGTATCAACAGCTACTCATGTAGGGTGATAAATAATGGGAATGGCAGGTGAGCGTGTGCATGTGTGTGGGTAGCAGGGTGTGTATAAATGCATGTGTGACAGAACAGTTACATATAGCTGAATCTACGTAACAGCACAAGATGCATTGCCATAGTCAATGTTAGCATGTGATGGTGTGCAGCTGGTACACTTTGGTAAGTAGTATGGGTGCATATAACAATTGAGGACAGTCATACAGTTACTGCAGCAGGACTGCTGGGATATACACACAATTATACTGGAA
Source organism: Protopterus annectens (assembly GCF_019279795.1). Classification (NCBI taxonomy): domain Eukaryota; kingdom Metazoa; phylum Chordata; order Ceratodontiformes; family Protopteridae; genus Protopterus; species Protopterus annectens. Next base: position 1,356,945,133 of record NC_056743.1, on the reverse strand, counting down.
CAGTGAGCAGTTACCAACATGTTACTACTTATACACATCTATGTAGTCACCCTGTGCATCAGCAACGTGTTCACCTTTACCTGCACCGATGTTGTAGTATGCAGGAGGTGGCACAGTGTCATCATATGCACAGGGTGTGGGTTAGGTATGCCCAAGCCAGCCACTGGTAACACCAATTGACATGTGTGTGTATGTGTGTTTGTGAGGGGCAGCAGTACAGGGTGGACCAGTGTTGGTGCAGTGTGTGTGTGTATGTGTTTGCCCTAGGTGTTAGGTTTCTGCATGTGTGTAAGCACGCACACAGTCCCACATAATGGCTGCCATGTACAGGGTTTTGTGGACAGCCACAGACTGCACCTGTCAGGTCATCCAGATCAGTGTCTGTGGGCACGGACATGGTACCTGTGCCTGGCAGGGGTGCTACGGGCCATATCCGGTACTAACCCAGACTGGGTACTGTCATCGGAAGCAGGGGTGTGTTGACTGGACACAGTTCCCTGTTGGGACTGTCCAGAGCCACATGCACGTGGTCTCCTGGGGCGTCTTGATGACGGCACAGACCCAGCATTGCTGGGGCTGGTGCTGGCACTTGAGGTGCGCGGGTGGGCCTGTTGTCGTCCGCGGCCACTGCCAGCTGGTGCTGTTGCTGGCATACGGCCACATTGACGTCGAAAACGCACACCATGGCCCTGGCCCATGGACATCTGGTTGTGGAGCAGCTGTTCTATGCCCCCACAACGTCTGTCAATGACATCTGTGAAGTTACGGATAGCATTCGCAACGTCACGCATGCCATCTGTCATGGCTGCACGACATTCTCTCAGCTCCCTCAGACCCTGTCTGGTGTACCTTTCCATACGTGCCTGTGCCTGCATGACAGTTCGAAACATAGTGGAGGTTGACATACCTCCTTGGGCATGTCGGCCAGAGGCAGTACGGCCACGGATGCCCCCACGTGAACCCATGGGCGACTGTCTGCGTGGTACCATTGGAGGCCCCTGCTCATGGCTGCCTTGTGGGGATGCATGTACCACAGGTACCACATTACCCTGATCTATGCCCACTGCAGACTGTCCATCACCTAGGGACAATGGTGACAAAGGATGTAATGGCAGGATGACTGTGCGCATTGACGGGGTTGAAAGCTGTGTACTGTCAATTGGCTGACCAATGGTGGACCCAGACACACCTTCCTGCACCATTACAGACATTTCATCATCATCAGTACCTGGGGCACAAGATTCAGGTTCCCTGCTGCAGGTCACCAGAGCAGCACCAGAACCTACAGGAGGAAAACATGGAACACAGATTACAGTCTCCATACATATTTGACAGAGATGCATTTCAATACTAATGCACACATTCAGAAATGGACACATGCACTCATGGACACTAACACACATGCACACTTGGGCACAGGCACGCTTGCACACATGCACACCCCACAGTAAACACAAACATCAGTACCGTGTTACACTACTCAATCTACTACAACTGTATTACGGTATTGTGAACACAGTCACCAGCAAGTCTACTACAGAGTTACACTACTCTTCCTAGTTTTCTAAATTGCTTTACAGATAATGTTAAAAGACTCACCAGCATGTATGGCCTGCCTCGTTGCTAGATGGGAGGGACCTGGAAGTGTGAAGAGAGTAATGTCAGTGGGCACATGTGTGCCATTTGTTTTGCACATGATACAGTACAGTAGTACACTAGTTCCCTTATACACATCAGCTGCACATAATGTCTGTATATATATCATGATGACAGATACATACCACATGCACACCTTATGCGTGCATGAAGTAACAGTGTACAGAACAGTCATATGTACATACCAGGGGTTAACTCTAATCTCACCCTTACCTCTCTTCAAACGACACCGCAAACTGTACTTCCCAAACCACTGGCTTTGTTCTTCTTGGAGTACAGGCTAACGTCCCTCTCCCTACCCTCTCTTTACCTTTAACCCCTCATTGTGCATAGAAACTAGCTTCTACCCTGTTTCTTTCACCTTGATGTCCTTCTATGCTCTGACCTACTTCTCCCATCCCTCCCACATCCTCTTGACTGTCTTCCTTCCTTTCCTCACTTCCCTTCTTGACTCCTGCCTCTTCCATATCATTGTATCTTTCATACTCCTTCTACTTCTCTACCCTTCTGAGCCCTAACTATTATGTATCTGGCTTTTGCCTTATTGCATAACCGTTATGCTTTAGGTAGGATTGCTTTTAAACCAACGGTATATTGTGTATGACTCTAAACTGTTTGAGTTCCTTACATGTATGTTGATTTAGTTAACAGACTGGTGTACAATCCTATAATGTTGGCTGTCTGTATTAACAACTTGTCTGTCTGCCTTTATTACGTTATGTGTGGAGCTTTTCTCCACAGGCCTCTACTGAAAATGGACATATATCCAGCTAGACTATCTGGGTCAACAAATGTAAAAGTAATAACAATAAATGAATATGGCATCTTACCTGCACGCTCAGTGTGTTGCTGCTGTGTGGATCCAACCTCCATCATGATGCATGGGTGTTGCTGTTGTTGTTCTGGGGCTGGATCCACAACACTTAGCAGTAGCCCCTCCTGTCTGGTGAGGGGGGGATGTGTGGCCACCCCCCCACCTGTGGCAACCTGTTGCCTGCGGATATCTGCAGCATGCTGGCAGACATTTCTTATCAAATCACTGCAGTGATGTCTCACCTGCTCATATGTCCTATCATGCATGCCAACATCATTTATCCTGCTAACGAGGTTTTGCCACAGTGCAGACCTCTCCTGCTGATTCTGGGTGGTGCGTGAGAACAGGATGGCATAGTCACGCACCAGGCTCTAGTGAATCACGTCATCCTCTGCAGCAGAATATGATGGGTTCCTTTTTGGAGCCATGTCAAGCTGGAAAGGTACACAAACAGGTTATCAGCATAGTATCTCAACAATACATGGTACACATTCTATACAGGGAGTATTAACTTCTACTTATTACTGCTTGGTTAAAACTTGATTACAGTGTAGCTATCATTCTATGTCATTTGTACTAAGCACTTGGCCTTCAGACCAGTTGTTTTACATTAGGGAGGTTGGTGGCAAGCACTGTGGTGGCAGGACACATATCTTTCATCCATTGATGTTGGGCACTGCTGATTGAGGGCCCAGTGTACAAGTGTATTAGTTCTGGTATGGGCAGTTGGCCTTCAGGCCAGTTATTTAACATTAACAAGGTTTGTGGTCTGCACTCGTGTGTGACAATAGGCTGTACTCTGCCATTCATAGCTGGGGACATCTGGTTTCAGGTTTATAGTGCCTGCATATCTGAGCTGTATCTTACTGACATTGCTACACCTTGTTTGCTGTAGCAACCACTACATCCAGGCCTCCTGGATCTACCTTTGTTTATATGCTTGTTATTTGTTAGCTTGTTATTTCACTGGTATGCTACTTCCACATAGTACACAGCTTGTCAACACGTCTGTGACTCACTACTGATATCTGCATTGCTTACTGTACGTATTTCCATGTTACACATGACAGCAAGTGACTGCTTCTCATTGTTGCATTTACTTAATTGTGACACATTGCACTTAGGTTACCTGGCACTTGCTCACTGACGCTTTTATATCAGTCAGCAGTTGTAGGTAATGTCAGTACACCCTCACTCACCACTGTACCTTGTTTTCAATCATTAATTATTACAGAATTCAGAATAGTATTCTAGCATGCCCAGAGGTCAGTTGCCAGTTCCCTCCCCAGTCCAGCTGGTGAGTGTGGTACTCCAGAGACAATGTTGGAACAGATGCATGTACACAGACAACCCCCTCCTCCTAACAACAAATTCAAACTCATGTGAGTGATGTAACCATATACCGAACTGGAGGCTAGGCTCTGTCTACTCAATACCGCCATAACCAGTCAGGTGGCCAAGGAGACCACACACTACACTTCCAGTCTCACATAGACCTGCCACAACAGCGGACCTAACACATGATCACACATAAACATACTTGTAGGCTCGGACCACAGCTATGCCTATGCAGCAGAGACCTCCTAAGCAGACATCCATGCAACCACTACCACGGAAACGAACATGTGCAACACATATCACACAAAGCCAATGTGCTGAACACTCACAGCCATTAACAGTAAACAACACACCTCATACACCTGTACTAGGTGCCTCTATCATCAGGCACACTAACATCACGTTCACCAGGCTTAATGAGGTGAGGGTCACGGTGTGCAGCCTGTCGGCCACTATGACCTGCCACATAACACAAACACTCAGGTAACCCCAAGGCAAGTACAGGTATGACTCCGTCACTGTCCATGCTGGTGTGAATGGCCTGACACATTCCTCCCTGGACTACATGACATGAGACAGTAAAGAGCTCTCTGAGCACGTAGCCCAAGACAGTTTGACCCTGACCTTGAGTAGCATCCTACCCTCACCTAGAACCATGCCACAATATCAAGGCACGATGATCCCTTCCAACAATTGACTGACATACTGGTGTCATTCACAGGTGTGCCAATGCCTGCCATCTTGGGGTGGTATGCTTTGCTAGGGACAGCTTGCACCTGTCACCCCTGTCCCATTGGAATTTGGCGGAGACTCTTGCTACACCCATAATGCCTGTATTAGGCAAGGCTCATAAGGCAAAACCACATCCATTTGTATCACAAAGGATGAGGAAGTGAGAGTGATGCTACTCAACACCAGAAGTCTAGACCTAAGGATGCACACACTCAAAACCCTACTTGACATGCTGGACATCGATATCTGTGCAGTAACATGAACCTGTTTCAGGTTTCACAGGAGCACACCATTACTACCAGGTTATAGCTGTTACCATTCTTGTCGGCCACAACACTTGAACAAAGGAGGGGGAGTATCAGTATTCAATGCAGATTCCCACGCCTCCACATTGGTGGCACAGTACAACATAGGTGTTAGGCCATTGAGTACAGAAGACGTAGTTGGGGACCTGGGGTAGAAACATGGTAGCGGTCTGTCATTTGTCAACCACATGGCCAATGTGGATTGAAAGACATGTTATATAGCCCAGCTAATCATGAGGGATTCACATGTATGTCAGGGGAGGTCATTGTGCCTCTTTCCATCATCAAGCCTATAATTGCGTACAATGCACCTTTTGGGATGTACCTAACCAGACACCCACAGCAACTGGTACAGGACAACAGTACCTCATCAAGGGGATGCAATGGCTCACACAGATGTCATATGCTTCCCAGGTAAAGTAAATCCCGCTGGACTCAGTGGCTTATTGCCAGTTCAGAGGCAATCTGTGCGTGTCATATACAGCTATGTCCTACCCAGCAGTAATGAACATGCTGCACCTCAGGCAATCAGAGTCCCATACAGCCACATGTTCAGGAGAGCTGGACCTCAGCACTGACATCCATGGACATGCTGGAGGGGCATATTCCTGACTGAGAGGCTCCCTTCACTCTGTAATGAGCTGACACTACAGGTTAGGCAGAGTCCCTCATTGACTCTCTTCCATAGGAATCTGGATGACTGGATGTAGATCATAGTTGTACCCCAGGTATCACTTCTATGTCACTGTTAGACAGAGGCACAGTATACTAACATCGGACAAGGGCATAGCAGCATAACTTGTAATTGGGTGGTGAAAAGACAAACACATTCTACTAGGCTCACCAATGCCCTAGGGCAAATAGCCTAGTATGAACCTATGAACATGTGTGTACTGCTGTAGTACTTCTGCCATATGTTGCATGTGTGTGTGTTGTGGGGGATGCACAGGTAAAGGCCGGATACTTCTGCACAGGCGACACGTCTGACACATTCTGGGTGTTCATCCCTACATACTGGATGTGTGTTGCCATCCAACCCAACCCTGTGATGTGCACACATTACTCAGCCTGGATTTACATATCCGAACAACACCACAAGCACAGTACACTACCTTGCTATGTATGCATTTAATTACACAGTTATTCAGTAGTTATGACAGTGATGCTATCCATGCAGCCCATTGGGCCAGTGGTAGCCACAACACACACTGCCAGCACCTTTGCATATGCTTACCACAGACATCCCACATACTGCATGTACTGTGCACACACATATCTAACCCAGAACAACTACACACCACTTATTAATCATGTCCAGTGGAGTACAGATACAGGCATATTGTATAAAAATAGTAGGAGGCTACTGCAGCACAGGGCAGATTCACATGACAGCAAGGCATCTGTGGTCAGCAGTGTTAAGATGCTTCACATTCACCACATGCACAGATATTGGCAACATTGTTTCAGACAGTTTAGGTGCAGGTCCCCCCCCCCCATTCTCCTACACATGTGGTATTAGTTATCCCAAATGACTGTCACCTCCGTATCCTCTCACATGTCCAGGTGAGAGCCACCTTCATCATTGCAGAACACATAGCATCACTGTTACGAAATGGTATCCCTGGATGTGTGCTACATTCACCCCTGGAGGACATAGCACCACATGACAGACTGATATTAATCCCTGGCCATACTACAGGATATGTACCTGAACAGTGCCATACATACACAGTGGTCCCACACCATTGAGGATGAACCTCTACTGACCCTGGGAACTACTGCATCATATGCACAACTGGCCTTGTGTTCTAAGCTATGGAAGTGTTAAGTATGGGTAACATGTACAGCAATATTACATATGTTTATATTTCAGGACTATGTACACACAACCTATCTCATGCACATACCTATAGATAGTGAACTATGATACATTTGGAGGTGTCACAGTAAACGCAGTATTAACCTGCTACTTTGCATTACCTGTGTTTGTGGCAGCTGTTGGTGTGTCACTGGTGCTGCTTGAAGTTTGCTGCTGCTGCTGCTGGTTTTGCTGCTGGCTGTCTTTATTTCTGTTTTGTTCTCTCTCTCTCTCTCTCTCTTCTCTGTCGGTTTTGTGCAATGAATGTATTGCATGAGTGTAGTGTGGGTACTCATTGCTTTTGTAGGTATCTGCATAGGTCCATGTGATGGCCTCTGCACCAATTGTAAGACAGCATTTGCTAATTGCATGCAGCCAGGTGTGTACTGATTGCATGTCTCACTGTGATTTCAGGACACTGCTATAAAAGGGTATGTGAGATAGGCGTTGCCCTTTCAGATTGTAGGGCATGGACTATGCTGGTATGCTGTTGACAGTGTTCTGTGAGTGTGAAGGTTAGTACATCTCCCATGCTTCATGCTGTGTTGTAGATTCAGGTTGCTGCATTTCTCTTGCCTGTTCCCTGTAGTGAGTGTGTATGCATACTGACACCTACAACTATATGTCATATGTATTGCTATATAAATATATATATATCTGTGTACATATACATACTTTCATATATGTACATTAGCTGACATTATTGGGTACAAGCTAACAATTAGCAGGGCTGTTTCTGTTAACACTACACTAGTATGGGAAAATCCAGTAATTGGGACTATAAAAGTCTGCCTGACATGCTTTAGTTAGTAGTCATACTATATTGCCTTTATCTTCATTCCTACTATTACATGTTCCACTTATTTAGCACTATATTCCTGTATGAGAGTCATGGCTTAGTGGTAGGTCATACAGACTAGTGTTGCAATGGTCTTGGGGTAGGGCCTACTAGTATGCTTATATTCTGCTTGTGACTTGAGTATAGGGCCTATCAATCAAAGTGCTGGAGGCACCTTTAAGCAGTTAAAGGGGTTAGTAGGTCTCACAGGAGCCAGGCTGTGTTGCAGATTCTGGTTGCTGCATTTATCTTCACTGTTTCCTGTAGTGAGTGTGTATGGATACTGACACCTACAACTATATTTCATATGTATTAATATATATTTATATATCTGTATGTGTAGATATACATACCTTCATATATGTACATTACCTTACTTTATTATGTACAAGCTAACAAGTAGCAGGGCTGTTTCTGTTAACACTGAACTAGTATGGGAATCCAGTAATTTGGCCATTGAAACTCTACCTGACATGCTTTGGATAGTACACCTCCTATATTGCCTTTATACTGATTCCTACTATTATATGTTATATTTATTTTAGCACTGTGTTCTTGTAAGGCAAGCATGGCTTAGTGGTAGGTCATACAGACTAATGTTACCAAGGTCCTGGGTTCGAGACTGACAGTGGGAATTTATTTTTCTTTGCAAACTTTCAAACTGAGTACAGGACCTGTCAATCAAAGTGCCATAAAGGCACTTTTAAGCACTTTAAACCAGGTCTGCGCGTTTGCTGAGCTAACGCATGCGCACTGGCAGTTAGCTTGTGGGAGCGACGCGCAAACGGTGTGCGCTGGGATAAATCTTAATTGGCTAGTGACACACATGTTCAGCTAAGCACAGCTAGTTGCAAACAGTTTCAGCCTATTAAACCGGTGCTTAGCAACGGGCATGCAGTTTGCAGCTTGTTAAACAGTACTCAGCTACGGGCAGTCTGTCTCACAGCAGTTTAGCTATCAGTACATTTCTGACTATTTTTATTATTGTGTTACTTCAAAATATATGCTCCATTTCATTCCATTTTACAAAAGGGAATACATTTACATTTGTACAATACTGTCAGGGGCTTTTAGTGCTTATTTACAAAAAAAAAAAAAAAAGGTTGTTGTGGGGCTCAACCCTGCCTGCCTACTCTTAGGCCGGCAACTCTACCGCTAAGCTATTACTTCTTGGCTTACTCTGCATATTTAGTTCTTATATCCTTTTCCACTGACTGCTAACTGCAATTGCGCTAGTAGCACACCCAAGACGCGAGCACACTGTAGCAAACATTTACCGGGTTTTAAAAAAAAAAAAAGGTTTTAATTTAATTTTATAACATCTCTTCACTTTATACACTGATGGTCAGTCGGGGCATGTGTTGTGTAGTGTGTTTATTCACATTTCCATGGCCTCTCTCGTGGCTGTTTACTTTCAGCCATTATAGTCTTCCGGGGGCGTGTCCGCTTGCAGGGCTTAGCCTACAGACACGCCCCCTACTCTCTTACACGGACCGTGTAAGAGTTACTGGTGTGATTCAGCATGCCTCATGCACCTCATGCATATGCATGACATGCTGACATCACACCGTTTAACTGCAGCCTCCGTGTAAGAGTTATAACTCTTACACGGAGGCTTCGTGAATCTGGCCCTATGTATTTTTTGTTTTATTGTGACTATTAAACATTTTCCTGTGATAACTATAAAGTATATGTTTGAGCTTTTAAAGGAAGTTATCAGTTTTATACTTTTGAGAGTTTACCAATAAAGTAATGTTTTGGTCAGGCATACTAAAAAGTTTTTGTGAAATAAATTTAAATTAATAAATGTTAACAAAACTAAGATCTGCACTAGCCATGGAATGAAAATCATTCCTAATCTGATGGATAAACCTAAGTCCATCAGATTATTACTCATACCTTGACAATCCAAAACATTTGAGCTCCATAAATTAAATTATCATATGGAGAACATTTGTAATAAGAATAAGCAATATTTATATTATTTTGAACAGATATAGTACTATTGTAGATTAGACAGAATTCTAATACAATATAAATGTCTACTTATTGTATAAGCAATTCATATTTACATGAAAGATAGATGACAAGCAATTAAATCATAGTAAAGTAGGATGTATCATATATAAAACCTCAGTAAAAGATTATAGCACACAGTTATTTAACATATTCACCCTTATTGATGAAGTCTTTCAAAACTTATTACTTAATATAAATAGATGGTAATAATATTAATACTTAATGTTTATAATACAATGTATTTTACTGGATATATCAGAAGTTATATTTCATTGTTTGCCAGCATTTAAGTAATCACTTTATTTGTTGCTAACTTACTTAAAGCATCAATTTTGTTTTATAAAAGTTAGTGCATTTTAATTATCAGTGCATCCCTCTTCCCCCCATTTCCTACACATAAGGATTTTCATATCTGTCATTTCTTATTATAAAATGAGTGAAATTATAGGTTAAAACAACAAATTCACTTACTGTGATTAATGATTACAAGTTCCCTTTCCATATTCATAAATTGCCATTTTATGGCATATAATGAAAGTTTTTAGATTTAAATGGCAGCATTCTATTTTGTATAATCAGGAAAGGTTAAACTGAGTGATTACTGTCAATTTAATACTATTTGTTCAGAATGTGATTGTTATATTCTGTGACATTTCTAGTTCAAGCTTCTATTATTTAGCTTGAACAACTTTGTCAGTTTGATGTCATGTATAAAACATTAGTTAACTTGGTCAAGATGGGTTACAAAACCACAATTCAAGTTAAAGCAATTATATGACTTAATAACACCAAAAATGGAACAGAGAAAAGAGTGTCCAAGATAACAAATAAAACAAAACCAACACAGTCCTGGCACTCTAGGAGGTTGAAATATAAAGTTTTAAGCACAGCGAAATGTGGAACCAACAGCTTTATTGCATTAATGCAAAGGCAGAAATAATAGGAAGGAAATGGACAACCACCTGGTGGGGAATTTTGTCCTACAATATTGTATTGATACACCAGCTATAAGAGGTATAATAGCTGAACACTGGGGAAAATTTAGTGGATATTCTGATTTGGAAGTATTGTTTAAGGCTCCTTTAAAATTCAGTTATAAGAAAGGAAGAAATCTTAAGGACGTTCTGGAACAAGAAAAGAAGGTTATTAATCAGAGAAGGAAGGGAACATACAAGTGTGGGTCTTGCCCGCAGTGTCCCTATATTATTAATCAGGACAAGGTGTATATTGCAGAGAGAGGGAAGATTATTGAAGCAGACACCTTTGCCAATTGTAATAGCAAGGGGGGTCATTTACCTCGCTTCATGTAAAGTATGTGGGGCATTTTATGTGGGTAAAACCACACGTAAATTAAAGAGGAGAGTGTATGAACACATGAATGCTGTAAGGACACATGACCATAAAGTACAGTTTTGTACCTATCATAAATGTAGATGTCCGATAGGTATGCATCTGCAGTCATCACATACGGGTTGTCCTGCCTCAGGCAGCCCTTCGGTTGGCCGGATTCCAAAGTCTGGGTCCGGCGTCGGCTGAAGTCGCCCTTTCCCCGACGTCAGAGCGTCTGGGGTATAAAAGCGTAAGCCGATGCCATCTTCCTCAGTTTTTCTTGCCCCAGATGCCAGGTGCCCTCTAAGGAAGGCTAAATTTGGAGAAATGCAATAAAAATCCAAACATACACAATAATATATATATATATATATATATATATATATATATATATATATATATATATATATATATATATATATATAAACAAATACACCACAATAGATTCCCCCAGCTAGCTATTAGAGGGGTAAGTACCCAAGAATACCACAGAGGGGAAGGAGGGAGGGTAAACCTGACTGCAGATGCATACCTATCGGACATCTACATTTATAGTAGGTACAAAACTGTACTATGTCCTTCAAGGATGCATCTGCAGTCATCACATATGGTAGAATACCATAGCCAATCTGGGGGTGGAGGAACTAAGAAAAGGATGGTGTAGCTAAGATACCCTGCAGGACAGCCGTAGCAAAGCCTGCTCTGGATCTGGAATATAAAGGTAAATTGTAATGCTTGGCAAATGTATGCACGGAGCTCCATGTGGCAGCTTCTAAAATGTCCTTGGTAGCCACCCCTCTTAAGAAGGCTGTGGAGGTGGCTGTGGCTCTCGTGGAATGAGGTCTAATGTTAGTTGGTACAGTCTTTCCATGAAAGGAGTAACAAAAGCGAATGCAGTTTCCTATCCATTTTGAAATTGTCTGTTTGGAAATTGCTTTTCCTTGAGTACCAGGAGCATATGCTACCAACAGCTGGTCAGCTTTTCTGAAACTTTAGTCCTGTCCAAGTAGTAGCGCAACTGTCTGTGAATGTCCAGGGTGTGCAGAAGTTTCTCCCCTTTGTTTTGTGGATTTGGGAAGAAGGTAGGCAAGTGAATGGCTTGGTTTAATGAAACCCTGGATACCACCTTTGGCATAAATGCAGGATTAGTTCTCAATGAAACTCTGTCCCGATGAAAAATAATGAATGGCTGTACTGCCATCAGGGCCTGCAACTCCGAAACTCTTCTTGCTGAGGTTATGGCCAGAAGGAAGGCAGTCTTCCATAAAAGGTACTGTAGATCTGCAGATGCTGCTGGTTCAAAGGGAGGCAGCGTTAGTTTCTCCAACACGAAGTTAAGGTCCCAAGCAGATAGAGGTGGTTTCCGAGGAGGTTTGATGCTTTTGATTCCTCTTAGAAACTGTCTTAGGAGAGGATGAGAGAAGACAGGTGGATCAGTATTGTACTCTGCTGAAATTGCTGAAGCATGAATTTTAATAGAAGAGTAAGACAGACCATTGTGGAACATTTCTGCCAAATATTCCAGGATATGTGCCATGTTCATCACTGTCGTATCCAGGCCCTTTGTGGTGTTCCAAATGAGAAATCTTTTCCATTTTGCTGAATATGCCTTTCTTGTGGAAGGGAGGCGAGCTTCCATAATAATATCCTTCACTCTCTGGGATAGCTTATCCTGAGGAGGAGTCAAGGTATTCTCCAGGCTGTCAGTTGCAAGGTTCTCAGGTTGGAATGTAGAGTTTTGCATCTGTGCTGAGTCAGAAGAAGTGGCCATAGAGGAAGAGGCCATGGTTTCGTACGTGACATGCTCCTTAGCAGTGGGTACCAGTGCTGTCTTGGCCAGTCCGGAGCTATCAGAATTACTTTTGGCTGCTCTGTCCTGATCTTCAGTAACACCTTGGTCATTAATGGAATAGGTGGAAATGCATACACTGTTAGATTTCTCCAGCTGAAAGAGAGAGCGTCCACTTTCCACGCTTGTGGATGGTATGTCCTTGAGCAGAATTTCTTCAGTTGATGATTGTGGGGTGATGCAAATAGATCTATGTCCGGCATCCCCCAAGATTGTGTTATCTGTAAGAAAATGTCTGGGTGCAGCATCCATTCATGCGCATCGATGATATTTCTGCTTAAGCTGTCCGCCAGTGTATTGTCTTTCCCTGGCACAAACTGAGCTTGCAGCTGTATATTGAGTTTCAAGGAAAGATCCCATAGTTTCATTGCCAGTCTGCAAAGAGAGTAGGAATGGGTACCTCCTTGCTTGTTTATGTACCACATGACTGTGGTGTTGTCTGTTCTTATTAGTAGGTGGCCTTGATGCAGAAAGAGTTTGAAGGCCTCGATTGCATGTATCACTGCTAGCATTTCTTTTTGATTTATGTGCATGCGCAGCTCCTTCTGCGACCACTGTCCTTGAATACCTCTGCCCTCCATGTGTGCTCCCCAACCTAGGTCTGAAGCATCCGTTGTAATAGTTTGGGAGGTTTTTGGCTTTGTGAAGGGCAACCCCCTGTTGGACTGGCTGGCCTGAGCCCACCACAGAAATTCCTTTTGAAGGCATGGAATGAGTGGGATTAAAGCTTCTAAACTGTGACTGTGCTGAGTCCATAAACTCCTTAGGTACCACTGTAGCTTCCTCATATGTAGCCTTGCTTGTGGGATCAAAAGAATACAGGATGCCATGTAACCCAGGGCCTGCAGGATTTTCCTTGCAGTCAGCTGGGTTTGTCTTGTCAGATTCTTGAAGTAATCCGGTAGTTGTCTTTGTTTTTCTTCTGTGAGATAAGCCATTTGGGTGGTTGTATCTAGATCTGCACCCAAAAAGGTTATTCTTTGGGATGGAACAAGTCTTGATTTGTGCATGTTGACTGTATATCCCAAGGCCTGCAGAAGATTGATGGCATAATTTAAGTCCTTTACCAAAGTTTGTTGGCTGTCCGCTTGTATAAGGCAGTCATCCAGATATGGGTATATTTGAATCCCCTGAAGTCTGCAGTGTGCTATTACTGATGCCAGGCATTTCGTGAATATTCTGGGCGCAGTAGATAAGCCAAAGGGCAATGCTGAGAATTGATAATGCTCTGACCCTGCAAGAAATCTGAGGTATCTTCTGCAACTTTGTCTGATAGGGACATGCCAGGTATGCCTCCTTGAGGTCTAGAGTCACCAGCCAAGACCCCTTGCCCAGCATGGGAAGGAGTTGCTGTAGAGTCAGCATTTTGAATTTTGGCACAATGAGATAAGTGTTCAGCGTGGACAAGTCGAGAATTGGTCTCCATTGATTTTCTTTTCTTGGATCAAGGAATAGTCTGGAGTAAAATCCTTGGCCTTGTTCTGAAAGAGGAACTTTTTCTATAGCTTTCATTTGTAGTAAGCTTGAGATTTGTTTCAAAGCCTCTGCCCTTTGATTTGGTGGTAGACCGGGCATGCCTTTTCTTTTTGGCAATGTATGGAAATGGAACCTGTATCCGTTGTCTATTATTTGCAGTGTCCATTTGTCTTTTGTAATGCTGTGCCAATTTTTTGAGAATAAAGAAAGCTTTCCACCCAAAGGTGCTTCTAATTGAGCCCTGGTCGGCAGAGTCAAAGTAAAGTCATTGAGTTTGTCCTTGTGCAGCAGTTGCAGGTCCTGCACTACCTGTTTGGTTTGGAGGTTGCCTTTGACGGCCTCTGTAGGAGCCCCTAGCTTGCCCTCTACCTCTGGCACGCCTGTTCCTTCCTCTCTGAAATCTTTCTGTGTCCGGAAAGGACCAATTCTTGGAAGGCCAATTTCTGCTGAATCTTGGTGGTTGGACTTGAAGAAAATCCTTAACTGTTTGTACAGATTTTGCCTTTTCCTCAAATTTCTTTAGAACCTCTTGAGCAGTGGAACCAAATAATTTTTGCTTTTCCAGTGGAGCATCCAAAAGTTTAGCTTTAACATGGTCTGGCAGAAATTGTTCCTTCAGCCAAGCATGCCTACGTATGACTACACCTGTCATTGCTGACCTACATGAAGCTTCCAATGCATCATAACCACACTGCAAGAAATGGTTGCTAACCTGCTGGGAATTATGCACCAGATCCTGAAGGGATTTATGATCAAGGGGTTCAGTAGAAGACAGTTTCTTATGCATTTCTTCTAACAAATACTCTTGGTACTGTATCATATGAAATTGACAATTTAATGCCCTCATGGAAAGAGTGGCAGAAGTATACACTTTTTTACCCCATCTCTCTAACGCCCTGGACTCCTTTGCAGATGCGAGTGGGTTCCTAGTTGTAACAGCTGCAACCCCTTTAGGGCCCTGGGAAATAGTTTCAGGATCAGCAGAGTGGGCCTTGTAAAGAAAATTATGTGAGTCCGGGACCCTGTAATACCTATCGGGTTTAACAGGAGCCGGAGGCAGAGTGTCAGGGGTCATACTAGAGTCAGAGTTCACATCATCAATGACATTTAAAACAGGAGGGATAGCCAAAGGCCTATGCTGAGGTAAATGAAGAAAGTCTTTTTCTGGAATCTGAATATTCCTGGCCCTGCCATTTGAAATGCTCTCTCATAGAGTGAAGGGTCTCCCCAAAGGAAAGCTCTTCAAGAGGGGAGGCTGAGGGGATAGATTCCTCTGCATCCGAATCCTCGTAGGCCGAAAAAGCCTCCTCCTGGTAGTCTGAGTGATCCGAGCCATCCGAGGCCTCCTCTGAGGAGAGGGGGTCAGGGGGATCTACCCTGGGCCTTTTGTCTAGAGGAGGTTGGGAGCCCCTGTCCGGATGGGGCTGAGAGCCCCTGATTAAAGAGATAAGGTCCTCTGCCAAGGTTAGGATCTGTGAACTAGAAGAGGGTCCCTGAGGAATAACCCTGGGAGGCATGGCTTTAGTGTGCTTAGCAGCTTTAGCCCTGGTGAAGGCCTTAATGGACATGGATGCAGGAGGCCTGGCTGCACCACATGCTGGTGTAGCTTTGTCTAGTGGTATGGTGTCGGAAGCTTCCAAAACACCAGTCTCTGAAGGCAATTCCAAAACCGACTCGGCGGGAGCCTCCGGGGCCGAGGCTGTCGGTTGTACTGTTTCAGGGTTCGGAAGTTCCAAGGACTTGGTATCAGCCGAGACAGAGACACTCGCGGTAGGCCTGGCCGTGGTTTCAACCGAAACAGCGGGCCGCGTGTGTCGGTCCTTGTCTTTCCGTTTCTTAGTTAAATGCGAAGTCGGGGTCTCCGGCATTTTATAAGAAAAACTAGCCCCAAAAAACTCCTCTGCAAACTCCGACCATTGTCTAAGAGTGCGTCGGTTGAAGGAAGCACAGGCTGAACAGGCCGAAACGTTGTGGTCTGGGCCTAAGCAGGGGAGGCAGTAAGAGTGGAAATCCTTATGAGGTATTTGTTTCCCACAAGTTAAACAATTATTTACTTTATCTGACATCGGCTGAGGCAAGAAAGAGTCCCCAACGGGGTACTTAGCTTTTGAAGTCTTCGGTTAGCTGAATTACAGGAGCTGGCCGACTGGCACTTGCGAACTGCTTCTGCTTCGGGCACCACGCGGCAAGAAAGACTGGGGAAGATGGCGTCAGCTTACGGTTTTATACCCCAGACGCTCTGACGTCGGGGAAAGGGTGACTTCAGCCGACGCTGGACCCAGACTTTGGAATCCAGCCGACCGAAGGGCTGCCTGAGGCAGGACAACCCATATCTGATGACTGCAGATGCATCCTTGAAGGACATCAATGCATTGCACAAGCATACATTGGATTGTAAAAATTCCAAGTGGACATTTTTTGTTTTGGAAAAGATAGTCCCTGACCCTAGGGGTGGCACATGGGAAACAAGGATAGATGTGAGGGAGCTTTTTTGGCAGTTGGTGTTGGAGGCTAATGAGCACCCAGGAATTAATGAACATCTATCTATAGTATCCATTTTAAAGATGAGAGCTGCTAAATTATAAATAAATTTCAAAGAAACAATCTTAGCTATAGAAAATAGTAGGTTAAAGCTTGGATTATTGAGTGTCGTAGTTGGGATACTTATATTTATATATTTATACACATTTATTTATACATATTTTTTATATATTTTTATATTTAAAATTTTAACATATACTTTAATATTATATAAGTAGTTTATTATTCACCGTTGGTTTGTACATTCTGTAACATGCAAATGTCAGTTAATTAGTTCATATTGTCAACATGAGGTTTTTAAATGTATTTTATTTTAAGGAACAAAATGATTTCAAAGAACTGATTTTAATTGGTCGAATAAATAATTGTATGTATTGTGTGTTGTATAAAAGGAAGTCACAGCTTGGTAAATCCGTTTTGCATCTGAGGAAGTATAATTGAAGACGAAAACGCTACTGTGGTTTAATTGCGTTAATGCAATAAAGCTGTTGGTTCCACATTTCGCTGTGCTTAAAACTTTATTTTCAACCTCCTAGAGTGCCAGGACTGTGTTGGTTTCAATTATATGACTTGTTATGCACATTTACTTATATGAGAAAATCCTCATGCTTCCCCTTGATGTTCAGTATAGTGCATGTCATTTGTGACAAGTTAAAACAGTAGTGTTATTATACTCAAGCCCATGTTATTAAACTGAGTGTCTTTTGTCAATTTAATACTATTTGTTCAGAATATGATTGTTAAATTCTGTGACATTTCAAGTTCAGGCTTATATTGTTTTTCAAACAACTTTGTCAGTTTGATGTCATGTATAAAACATTAGTTACCTTGGTAACCGCTTAAATATTATATATGGTCAAGATGGGTTACAAAAACTACAATTCAAGTTAAAGCAATTACATGACTTGTTATGCATATTTACTTGTATAAGAAAATCATCATGCTTCCCCTTGATGTTCAGTGTAGTGTGTGTCATTTATGACAAGTTAAGACAGTGGTGTTATTATACAGAAGCCCATGTTATTAAATCCTGTCTTTAATATCTAAATTCAGCAGACTGCTTCATCGTATATGACTATTATATATGTTGTGTCTAGATTTACTAAAATCATACATTACATAACTATTGTGTGTATTTTTTTTTTTGGCTGTTTCTTAGTTATTTGAGAGACTACAAGCTGTAATGTTTATTCTTACTATTAGCTCCTTCCAAGCATGTTTATATAGTCCATAGACTTTAAATTATGAGACCCCTCTAGTTTCTTATTTGTTATAAGTATATTTCCATCCTTACATACACACATATCAGTACTTCAAGCATGGGCAACAATGCTCATCCAATTTTGTCAGAATGCCATTGACTAGTTCATGTGGTGTGTTTCCAGGCTGTTCTTAAAATATCCAAACCAATATTTGTCCTGTTCCATTTTACCAGCCTGTTCCATGCAGTGGCCACTCTGCCAGTGAACCACTCAACACACCTTCCATTCCCACAGATATTTCCACAAAGGAAATCTGATGTCTCTCTAGCACTTCCCGGCAACACCAAACATCTCTAGAATTAGCTATCCCCATATGCCCAACACGTCCGAGCAAGCTCACCTCCCAGACCACTGCAAAGGTTACTGCATACGACCAAGTGCTCTTAGTCTTTCACAATAACTCAGACTTCCACTCTTATGTAAGTCCTTAATGCGTTTGAACCAAAATACATTTTAAATATAAAACTGCGCTTATTGTTATTTTTTTCTAATCGAAGTGTTGGGAGACCATCAATATGTGTATATGTGATTTAAAACAGTCCTTTTAATATATATATATATATATTTTTTTTTTTTTAAACAAAAACGTCATTGCCGAGAATCATCTCGGAGGCTCCTAAGAGCCTTTAAGCATTATCGTCACCCTGTCTCCGTTACCATAGCAACCGGGAAGCATCTGTTTCTGTTAGTGTGTCTGTGTACTGCATACCAGAGGCTCGCGATGCACCTGAAGCAAAGCTTCACTTCCCTGCAACTTCAAGCCTAAATTCCCTCTGTTTCAGCGAGGCAGCAGCCAGGAAAAGAACAGAGAGCAAACGGATAAAAAAAAAAAAATCTCCCAACAAGCCGTCACAACAAGAGACAACACACTCCTCCAGCTCTCCCACTTCTCACTCAGCAGATGTACAAACAAACCATTCTCTGCCAAAATATCCCAAATCACAGTTCTGTCCACCCCCTGCCCCTGGATCCAGGCTAAAACACCAAATGTCTCTACCTAATACACAAGCATCAGTAAACCTCGATCACAAGCTGCAACCCGAAGACAAAGCTATGATACCTGCCATAACTGATATTAACTGTGTTTAAACAGAATAATAATAACATTTGTACTAGCTGTCAGACACGGCTGCATCCACGCACACCATATCAGGATTAATCAAACAGCACTCGAAGCTATGATACCTTTCATAATGGATATTAACTATATTTAGACAGAATAATGATGACATTTGTACTAAGAGCTTGCTACTATTATTTAACCAGGATACACATGACATTTCTAAATCATACTTTAACTGAAGACAATAGTCTCCATGACAGCATTTTTTTCAAAACACACTACTGTTACTGCTATTATATATGATGTTAATTTGTTACATTTGAGCCTGAACTCTGATGAACGGTACCTTGTTGAATTAGTCAATTAATTACTTAAATTATTATAAGTAAAAAATCAATGAAAAATGAACTATTATAAGTAAAATCAATGAAAAATGAACAAGATACATATTCATTGACTTCAAGTAGGGGAATAGAAACTTCTATGTTTGTATTATATGTTGCTTTGTTTGGCTTATATATAATGTAAATACTAACCCATCTTGACCTACCTTTGTGAAGGATTATTGGACTCTTTGAACAGTCTGAATAAATCATTACTGTTTCTCAGTTTAGGAATCACTCCTTTTTTCATGTGTGTATTTTGAATGTTATTAGATTACTATTAAGGATGTGTATGAATGTAAAACATGTTTGTCGAATACATGTGTCAAGGTAACATACCCCTGTTTATAATTTTCAAATGACAACAAATGGTAAAACATGCCCCTTTCTGATGTGCATGACACAACAGCTGTATGGCTTATTTCTTCTTGTTTATAAATGACGAAAGGGACAATGCAGCACTGTCAATTATCACACATACATTCCCTGTATATATGTCTTATTCGATGAATGCAGTCTATGTAAATAGCCCTTATTGTATCCACTGTCCTTTCTAACTCTTTTCTCAATGCTACATGTTAGTATGAATATCACATTTACTCCTCTTTCTTACAATGTTGCATCGTGTCCCACTCACAACCATTGTTCGGATGTCTGTTTTTAGTTAAAAGAATGAATTGGGAACTGGATTAATTATTATTACATCAGTATGGAAATATTTCTGTTTAGAATGTTTCTTTATGACATAATCACATTTGACTGCATTAACTGAGTACATTTTCTCAGTTTAAACTCCCCTCGTAGTTATGCCTGGTTTATTAACATTGCATTCTGTGTACAGTCTCCCCATTTAACATTCCTTGCATCTTTTTGTAATCAACTTACCCTTACTTCATATAAGCTGTCTGTGTGTACTTGCATAATTGGTTTGCCTACAGGCAAACACTTTTGTTTACATTGTGAGCTTGTGCTTCCCTGCACTGATGTTATGTGATCCTATCTCGCCTACATTCTGAATGATGGGTTCGGAGCCGATCCCTCGGCTCCAACTCGGCACGCTTATGCTATAGAGCGAGGCCTCTAATTGGCTGAGCTATCTTTATCCCAGGATGCACCACCACTAATCCCCCAGATCTCGTTTGCCGCTTACAGAGCTTGGACGTGGTCTCAACATTGGCTGGGCTAAGTACTATATTAATAGTATATTTTCCTGTCAGTAGTTCTCTCTTTTCAAACCAAAAGCTGTTTTAACGGCTATTTTTTGTGTACGAGTGTGTCTCTGTTGTTGGATTGATTTTTTGATTTAATTTTCCTGTCAGAGAAGGTTCCGTTTCAGTTAGAGGGGCCTTCCCCTGTACTAACTACTTCAGTGGTTGTGTGTGGGTCAAGTACCCGTTTGAGTTAGAGGGTCTTGACCCTCTTTGTTTTTTCCTTTTTTCCCTTGCTGTAAAAAAAAAAAAAAAAAAAAAAAAAAAAAAGTGTTGTTGTTTCAGTTTATAATTTTTGAGTACAGGACATTCTTATTGTACTTGTGTCCCAAACTGTTTGAAGTTTACTGTTGTTTCTGTTTTTTCTGCAATGTCTAAGGAACACAAACCCTCCGGGTTTAAAAAGTGCACGAGGTGTGGGTTTAAAATGTCCATAACGGACGACCACTCCTCGTGCGTCTATTGTCTTGGCGCCAAACATCTCCAGGAATCCTGCAGTGTATGCCATACGTTTTCCTCTCGAGTCCTCCAGGAGAGGAAAAACAAATAATTAATCCTTAAAGGATTAATCAAGCCTTCTTTCGAGGAGGCTTTATCTTCCTCTCCGTCTCCTTCTAAGAAGAGGAAAGTGCCGGCTCCGACCAGTCAGTCGGAACCGACGGCTAAAAAAAGGTAAGCAGACTTCTCCATCGGCTCCACGGACTTCGGAGCCGAGGTCGGAACGGTCTGCCTCGATGCCTCCTACCTCGACCCCTCTGGTTTCGGAGCAGAGGTCTGGAGCATCGAGAGGCGGGTAACCCTCATCGGCTCCACTGATATTGGAGCCGATAAGGGTCATCGGCTCAGACACTTCCCCCTCGGAGCCGAAGTCCTTATCGGCGCCGAGAGAAATTTCCTTGAAGGTTTCCTCGGAGCCGATAATTGTGGAGTCCTTTCGGAGCCGGTCCCTGAGCCCTTCGGAGCCGATGGAGAAATCGGTTTGGGCCGGATCGGTATCCTCGAGATCTTCCAGGATGTCTGATTCGGACATCGACAGGGTGCTCCTTCGACTCTTCCAGTCTCCGGTGTTCCAAAAGATGGTTTCGGCTCCAGCCCAGTTGGCTTCGGAGCCGATGGTCCACTCCCCTATTGTACTTCGTCCTCCAACAGCTTCGGCACCGTTGGAGCAGGTGTTGGTGAAACCAGTGGAGGTGTTAGGGTCAGGCCCGACCCTTGCTCCGACTCCGGCTCTCGGGTCGGAGTTCAGTGCACGGACTTCTTCCTTCGGCCCTGGGGGGGAGGCTTCGGGATTGATGCTTTCGGTCCCAAGTCTCCCTCTTGGTGCGTCGGCGGGAGTACCGTCCACTGTCGTGGCCACGGAGGGGGGACCTTCCCAGGATTCTGGTGGTCCCGCCTTCAGGGCTATGAGGAGTGCTCTAACCAAATCTTCATTGGCTACCTCCACAGTTTCCCCAGCTCCTTCCCTACATTTGGAGACTGGGTCATTGGCAGTCCCCCTGTCCGCAGACAGCGGAGCCCCTGGGCCTCAGGTTACCCCGCTGGGGTTTCTCCCCCTCCTGGAGGTCCTTCTGAAGCCTCTTCGGAAGAACCTCCCAGGAAGAAAACGTGCAAGAGGAAGCACGTTGACTCCCCTGACGAGTCTTTGACATCTGACACCGATCTCGATGATGCAGAGGGACACCCCAAGTCGTCCTCGGATGATGTCTCCTTTGCAGACATCCTAGAAGCCCTAAAACAACGAGGCGGCTGGCAGTCCAAACCTCCCTCTGCTGATGAGTTGGTGTTCCTGAAGGCCTTTGGGGCTCAGCCTTCCGCCTCCTGGGTGTCTCCGCCCTTCGACGAGCTCTTGGATTTGATCTGTCGAAGGGCGTGGGAACACCCGGACTCTGTGGAACCAGTGCCCGCTCGTCCAAACAAATTTCTTTCAGCACCCCCAGATAGAGAGTTCCTCACGAAAGGTGTGGTTGTGGATGCTATGGTGGTGGCATCTGCTACGCAGCAGGATGTAGCAGAGACTTCTACGTCCATCCATCCTCCTAATAAGGAGTCTAGGAGCATGGATCGGTACGGCAAGCGCACCCTAAGTTCAGCGGCCTTTACCTTGAGGTCTCTGAACTACCTAACGCACTTCACGAGATTCCAGAGGGATCTGATTAAGGAATTGTCCGATACCCTCCTAGGTAACCTGCCTGAGGAGCTGGCCCAGACGGTTGGTTCTCAGCTGGCTACAATGTCATCCATTTCGAACTCGTCCATGAGGCTCATCTCGTATGCGGCCGAAGGGGCGAGTAGAGCGGCGGGTACAGGCATTGCTCTAAGGAGACAAGCCTGGCTCCGCCTGTGTCATTTCGCGGAGGCCTTCAAGTCTTCATTCGCCGACGCCCCCTTTGATGGGTCCTCCCTGTTTGGGCCCAAGGTGAAAGACACTCTTACCCGCTGTGAGCAGGAGGGTAAGACTCTGACTGCCGTAGGGGCATGATTTTCCACTCCCTTTCGGCCTTATCCCAAGGCTAAAAGAGGGGGGAAGATGTGGTTCCGGAGATCGCAGAAGTCTTACCCCTCCCAGCAGGAAGGTTCCCCCTCCAGAGGCAGAGGAGGGGGAAATTCATCAGGAAGACGCCGTCCCAGAGGCGGCAGAGGCCCCCGCAATACTGGAGACCGCGAGTCCTTTTGTGGCTCTTCAACCTTTCATAGTCCCTGAGGGATTGCCCGACTGTGCTGCTCCGGAGCCAGTCGGGGGTCGTTTTTCGAAGCACCTAAAGGCCTGGAAAGGCATCACTCAGGACCGATGGGTGCTTCGAATTATCGCCGGAGGTTACTCCATCCCATTCTGTCGCCCCCCCCCCCCTCAGTCCAAAAGAATCCCGGACCCGCCACCCAGTCAACGGGATACCGCAGCCATAGAAATTTCAAAACTGCTGCAAAAAGGAACCATCCAACCGGTCCCCGCAGACCAGATCGGATTAGGGACTTACTCAAGATTCTTTTTAGTGCCAAAAAAGACCGGGGACTTGAGGCCCACTTTGGACCTAAGCAACCTAAACCGTTCAGTCAAGAAGTCCAAGTTCCGAATGGTCACTTTACAAACCATTCTCCCGTTGTTGGAGAAAGGTGTTTGGATGTGCTCCATAGACCTCAAGGACGCGTATTACCATATCAAAATACATCAAACGTCCAGGAGACACTTGCGCTTCAGCCTAGGAAGCAGTCATTTTCAGTTCCGTGTGCTGCCCTTTGGTCTCACCACAGCCCCCAGGGTGTTCACCAAATGCTTGGCAGTAGTGACTGCTCACTTGAGGAGTCTAGGATTCCAGGTGTTTCCGTACCTAGACGACTGGCTTCTAACTGCCACCTCCAAGCATCTACTTCTACGGAGCCTGCAAGCCACAACATCACTGGGCAATTCCCTCGGAATCACCTTCAATTGGCCAAAGTCTGTGTTACGGCCATCTCAAAGAATAAGATTCATAGGGGCAGAGATAGATTCAAACCAGATGCGGGTCTATCTACCTGCAGACAGAATTCAAATCATACAAAATCAGGTTCGAGCCTTACTCCCCAGGTCCAAAGCCCCAGCCAGAATGGTCATGCAACTTTTGGGATCGATGTCTGCCACAGTTCTGCTAGTTCCCTTGGCAAAGTTACACATGAGAATCCTCCAATGGCTTCTTTCAACTCAGTGGTCCTTTCAGGAACTCCCTCTCAATCATCTAATATGGATCACAGAATCTTGCAGGCGGGACCTTCGCTGGTGGCTAGTGTCCTCCAATTTGGATCAGGGACGACCCTTTGTTCTTCCTCCTCCGGCGGCCACTTTGACCACGGACGCCTCCCAGACGGGGGGGGGGGGGGGCATTCCCTGGGCAGGTCAGTCCAGGGCAAATGGCATCCGGAAGAGACCTCTCTCCACATCAACATTCTAGAAATGAGGGCAGTACTCCTGTCCCTTCAAGCCCTTCACTGTTACCTCCCTCAGGGCGTAATTGCTGTTCACTCGGACAACATGTCAGTTGTCTGGTACCTGAACAAGCAGGGAGGGACCAGATCCTATCCTCTTTGCAGAGAAGCGATGAGGGTCTGGGAATGGGCAATCTCAACCAAACGCTTCCTAGTGGCTACTCACATACCGGGCAAATCCAATGTCATAGCCGACAGGTTGAGCAGGACCATTCTCTCTCCACACGAGTGGTCTCTGAACATGAATATTACAAGGCAGATTTTCAGCGAATGGGGAGTTCCGCGCTGCGACCTCTTCGTGACTCCTCTAAATGCGAAGTGCGAAGATTTTTTCTCCCTAACCCCGGCTCCGGGGAAGAGCCCTATGGACGCGTTAGTCCATCCTTGGTCCACCGGTCTGCTTTATGCCTTCCCTCCAGTTCCTCTCCTACCCAAGGTAATTCAGAAGGCTTCTCTCTTAGGGAGCAAGATGATCTTAATTGCTCCTTACTGGCCTCGTCAAGTCTGGTTTCCCTTTCTTCGGAAACATGCTCTGGAAGGTCCATGGTTCCTGGACCAGGTCCCAGACCTACTGATTCATCAGTCGGGACTACTACACCAGTCCCTACACACATTAAGATTGACGGCCTGGCTCCTCCTCTTCCAACCATAGTCAGGAGACATGCACTAGACCCAGATGTAGTGCACATATTGTCTTCAGCCCACAAGTCGGCTACGAAGAAACTTTATTCTAGCAAATGGAAAAGATTTGCTATATGGGCTCAACTCCGGGCCTGGACCCTATTTCAACCCCGTAGCAGAAGTACTCAAGTTCCTAACCTTTCTTTTCAACCAAGGCTCTTCTGTTTCTACCATCAAAGTACAATTGGCAGCAATTTCTAATTTTCATGAATCCATAGACCCACCTTTAATGAGCAACAGGTTGTGTAAGACCTTCTTGAAAGGTGCTGCTCTATTAAGACCTCCAGTTTCTCATCCTGCACCTCCTTGGGATCTCGATATAGTATTACGTGCCTTGACTTCTTCCCCCTTTGAACCGGCAGCTACCTGTGATTTAAAGTTTCTATCATGGAAGACAGCTTTCCTAGTGGCAATTACTTCAGCCAGAAGGGTTTCAGAACTTCAAGCTTTATCAGTAAAACCTCCGTATTTGGTTTTTCATACAGACAGAGTTTCCCTCAGACCAAATCCTTCTTTTGTTCCTAAAGTCTGTTCTAATTTATGCTTGCAACAGTCATTAGAGCTCCCAGTTTTTTTCCCAAAATATTCCAATAAAGCGGAATTTATTTTCCACACACTAGATGTCCACAGGCAGTTACGTTTTTATTTGGATAGGACCAAACAATCAAGGAATACAGATCAGTTGTTTGTGTCCTTTGCAGAAAACAAATTGGGCAATGGGGTCACAAAGGTCACTATTGCCAAATGGATCAGGGATTGTATTACTTAAGCTTATGTTTTTTCTAACAAGGAGCTTTCCACCTCTATCAAGGCTCATTCTACAAGGGCTATGGCTACTTCGGTAGCATTTCATTCTAAGCTTGCTATTAGTGACATTTGTGCTATGGCTACATGGTCTTCCCCGCATACCTTCATTTCTCACTACAAATTAGATGTGGCATCTAGAGGACGAGCTTCATTTGGTTCCACAGTGCTCAGGAGTGTTTTCCAATGAGCCACCCGGGATTTAGGTGCTAGGGACGCTGTCCCATCATTCAGAATGTAGGCGAGATAGGATCACATAACATCTTTTAGTTATGTACTCACCATAACTTCAGATGTTTGGGATCCATCTCGCCTACATTCCTAATAACCCACCTTCCTTCCCCCTTCCTAGGAGATCAGAGGATATCAGAAGGTCCGAATCCTGTTGTTTCATCTTGAAACATCTAACAATGTTATATAAACAAGCTGTGCATGTGTGCATGAATGCGGACAAACAAGATCTGGGGGATTAGTGGTGGTGCATCCTGGGATAAAGATAGCTCAGCCAATTAGAGGCCTCGCTCTATAGCATAAGCGTGCCGAGTCGGAGCCGAGGGATCGGCTCCGAACCCATCATTCAGAATGTAGGCGAGATGGATCCCAAACATCTGAAGTTATGGTGAGTACATAACTAAAAGTTTCCTGGCCATCAAAACGGTGTTTGTAGACATGTAAGCAGAATGAGCATGCATATATTCAACAAACGCTGCTTCTCATCATGCTAACATGATGCGTTTGTGTAGACATCACCCAAGCCTACACGGATGTTAATGAATCCCAGGGTGTGTCTTTTATATATTTACTTATTTTTGTTTGAAAGAAGTCATTGTGATAAATTAAGGGAAGTTTGTATTCACAGGATTTCATGCAGTTTCCAGAAACATTTGCAGAATGAATAATAGTTTTTCCTTTAACGTGATACTGGACACATTTGCAGAATGAATAATAGTTTTTCCTTTAATATGATAACTGGCTATTTGTCAAGTGGGTTACAAATTCTATCTGGCAAATTAATGGCCTCCAGATATGCTGCTTGTAAGACAGAAAGTATGTTAATATTTGACCAGTGGTTTTCATAGTTGTATATCCAGAATTGTAGGGAAAAGGGCTTGGGGAAAAAAAGAGCTTGTACATTTTAAGTTTTACTTTTTAAAGGGTAAACAAATGTACTGCCTGTTAGTGTGAAAGATTAACATTCTAACACTTTAACAGATTGTTTCTTCTTCATTTAAGAAAACAAGCTTGATTCCTTTTATTTCCATTTGTTTGCTATGTAGATTTTAGACTGTCACATTGCTGTGTATTATTTTTGTAATGCAAAAAGAAAAAAAAAAACAGGAGGTGTTGGCCAACCCTGCCAAGGATATGGCTAAATGGCCAACTTATCAAAGCTAATGGGCACCTTCCATTGGCCCTAACTCCCAGGAATCTAATCAGAGCTCCATATAAAAAGAATTTAAAGCACCAAAGCTTCAGAGCTGCCTTGTTGCCAAAGTGAGTGCCTTCTGTGGGCTTTGCGGAACTGACAGTGAGCCTGTGATCCTTCAAGGCAGTGCAAATAAGGACTCCTCTGTGGACAACCTTCCACTGTTTTTTTTTCTCTGAGAGTAACTATAGATGTTCATCGTGTTTCACTGTTGCAGTCATTACAATTGGGTTATCCTGCTGGCAGGCTACCCGCAGTCAGCATGAGTTCCAAAGTCTAAGTCCGGCGTTGGTTGCTGTCGCCTCTTCCCTGATGTCAGTGCGCCAGGGGTATAAAAGATGCAGCCGACGCCATTTTCTTCAGTCTTTCTTGCCATGTGGTGCCCGAAGCAAAAGCAGTTTGCAAGTGCCGGTCGGCCGACTCCTGAAGTTTTCAAATTCGAATTTCAGATCCGAAGTCTTCATTAAAGCTAAATACCCCGTTGGGGAAACTTTTTTCTTGCTCCAGACCGATGTCAGAAAAAGTTAATAACTGTATTTCTTGTGGGAAGCAAATACCTCATAAGGATTTTCATTCTTACTGTATTCCTTGCCTAGGCCCTGACCATAACATTGCTAGTTGTCGGTTTTGTGCCAGATTTAACCAATGCACTATTAAGCGTCAGTACGATTTTGCATTTCATTACTTTGGCAGAAGATTTAATTATATAATGCCGTCGGATCAGCCGACTACTGGAGTTTACAAAAAACGAAAAGAAAAAGAAAAGGACAGGCATCCAAGATCCAACACCGACGACGAGGCTTCTTCTAGGCCTGTCACCGGTTCTCAGTGAGGTGCTTTCACAGCCCCTGACACCCGCTACCTCAGAGCCACAGGCGGCGTCCGACTCCCACGTGGAGCCGACTGGGCCTCTGGAAACTCAAGGTATTGGACACTCGGAAATCATTCCCTCAGATGGGTCCGGTGCCACTGAGCAGGCATCGGCTTCTGAGGGTGTTTTCAGGCCTACACAGTTATATGTAAAACCTACTTCAGCTATAAAGGCAAAGACTAAAGCAGCTCTAAAGACAAAGAAACAAGTGTAGCATTCACCTGGACAGGCCTCCATGCCTAAAAAACAGATGCTTAAAATGGCCGAAGACCTTATTACTTTGATCAGGGGTTCCCATCCCCCTCCTGAAAAAAGGCCTAGGCAAGAGTTAGACTATGAATCTTCAGACCAGGTTTCCATTTCCTCTGATTCCTCCTCTGATCAAGATTACTCTATTCCTCCCTATGAGGATTCTGATGCTGAAGAATCTATTCCTTCAGCCTCTCCTCCTGAGGATTATTATTTTGGGGAAACACTGCATACTATGAGGGAGCATTTTCACTGGGAGAGCCAAGACTACCCAAAATCCAAGAAAAGGCTCAGAGATTTCCTTTTATTGCCCCAGCGCAGGCCCCTGGCTATTCCACCTATTTTAGACATTGTAGATGATGTAGTTTCAGAGTCCACTTTTTCTCCCGACTCTTTACCACCAGCTCCGGTTAAGCCAGACAGATACTACAGGGTTCCTGATTCACATAAATTTCTCTATAAGAACCCTGCAGCAGACCCTGAAACCATTTCTCAGGGTCCCAAAGGGGTCAAGGCTACTACTGCAAAAAACCCTATCCCCTCTGATAGGGATTCTAGAGCCCTAGACAGATGGGGCAAAATGATTTATACCTCTGCTACCTTGGCTGTAAGAGCCTTAAATTGCCAATTTCATATGCTTAAGTATCAGCAATATCTTATGTCTTTGCTTAAACAGAAAATGCCGGCAGGTACAGAATGTGCAGACAATAAAGAAGTGCAAGATTTATTGCATGCAGCTGAACAAGTTGGAAAGCATACTTTGCAATGTGGTTTTGATTCTCTTGAGGCCTCCTGCAGGGCCGCTGTTACAGGTTCTGTCATTAGGAGGCATGCTTGGTTAAAAGAACACAATTTGCCGGATCATGTTAAAGCAAAACTATTAGATGCTCCTTTACAGCATGATACTTTGTTTGGTGCTAAAGCAGAAGAGGTGTTGAAGAAAATGGAGGACAAAGCTAAATCTATGCAAACAGTCAAGGATTTCTTGCAGGTATAGCCTCCCAGATTTAGCAGGAACTGACCTACAAAAAATTGGTCCTTTCCAGTGTCAGATAGACCACAAAGGGGCAGATACAGATGCCCCAGAGGCAGATCACAGCCCCAAGGCTCATACAGGCCTAAACAATGGGGTGCGTCTACCTCCAAAAGTGGAGAGGAAAAATCACGGCCATACAGAAAACAGTCTCAATGACTTCCCACTTCCAGCACCAAGCACTTATCTTTTGGCAGCCCCTTTGGGAGGAACAATAGCACTTTTTTCACAAAATTGGCACATGATCACCCAGGACAAATGGGTTCTAAATATAGTTACACAAGGCTACAGGTTCCACTTTCACACACTGCCAAGGCAAAACGGTATGCTAGATCTGCCACACAATCAATGGGCAGAGGCACAAAAACAAGTTTCATCCCTCATAGACATGAGGGCCATTCAACAAGTACCAAGACAAGAGCAGGGTCAAGGATTCTATTCAAGACCGTTCTTGGTACCCAGAAAAGACAAAGCTTGGAGACCTATACTGGACCTATCTATTCTAAACACATATCTGGACATTCCAAAATTCAAGATGTTAACTCTACGGCAGCTTCTGCCCATGTTGGGCAAGAAGGCTTGGCTTGTGACTTTAGATCTTAAAGAGGCATACCTGCATGTCCCAATCAGACAAACGTGCAGAAGATACCTCAGATTCAAAGCTGGCTCAATGCACTACAAATTCTCTACACTGCCCTTTGGCTTATCTACTGCGCCCAGGGTCTTCACAATGTGCCTGGCGCCAGTAATTGCATTCTGCAGACAAAGAGGAATACAAATATATCCTTACTTGGACGACTGCCTTATTCAAGCGGAGAACAAGGACATTCTACTACAGCATCTGGCGTTTGTAAAAATATTACTGACAAGTCTAGGGTACACAGTAAACGAAAAGAAATCAAAACTCATACCCTCTCAAGAGATAATATTCCTGGGTGCAAGCTTAAATACAACTGCCCAGATGGCTTATCTCACGCCAGACAAACACAGACAACTGACTACTTATTTCAAAATGTTGGCAACAAAGACCTAGTTATCTGCAAGAAAAATTCTGCAGGCCTTGGGTTTCATGGCATCCTGCATTCTGCTAATTCCATATGCAAGACTGCATATGAGGAAACTTCAATGGTATCTAAAAAGTGTTTGGACTCAACATTGCCACAGCCTGGAAACAGTAATTACCCTCATTCCCTGCCTGCAACAGGAGTTTCTATGGTGGGCAATAGCCTGTCACCGCAACACGGGACAGCCTTTCACCTTACCCACAGCCAGGCAGACTTTGACAACAGATGCATTAGATTACACCTGGGGGGCCCATATGGCAGGAAAATGTATTCAGGACACATGGTCTGCAAGTCAAATGCATCTACATATCAATCAAAAAGAGATGCTAGCTGTTCAGAATGCCCTAACAGCCTTCAAGGATCAACTTCACCCAGGACAACTACTAATAAGGACGAACAATACTACAGTCATGTGGTACATAAACAAGCAGGGAGGCACACATTCCTACCCCCTGTGCAGGCGCTCCATGAACTTGTGGCACACAGCATTGACTTACCAAGTACATCTGCAAGCACAATTCCTGCCAGGAAGGAAAAATACTCTGGCAGACGAACTAAGCAGAAACCTCATGGATCCACAAGTCTTCAGCATGATAACAAGGACCTGGGGATGTCCGGGCATAGACCTATTTGCCTCCCCTCACAACTACCAACTACAAAGATTCTGCACAAGGACTTATCACAAGCAAGCATGGAAAGTGGATGCACTCTCTTTCTGTTGGAAAAATCTAACAGTACATGCCTTTCTTCCTCTGCCTCTCCTCCCCAAAATACTCCTCAAGGTCAGACAAGAGAAACCAAAAATGATACTGATTGTCCCAGACTGGCCCTGCCAGCACTGGTACCCAGTCCTAAAGAGCTTGTTTCACTGCCCAGCCTGGACATTACCTCAAATGCCTCACTTATTGACCCAACAAGACAGTCAGATACTGCACAGCCAAGTCAAAACCTTAAACCTGGCGGCATGGCAGATAATATAGCCTCTCAAGACACACCTCTCTCTAAAGCAGTGATGGATGTTATTTTGGAGGCCAGGAGGCCTAGCACCAGAAAATCTTATGCAGACAAATGGAAGAGATTCTGTGCTTAGAATGAAACACAAGGTATTGACACGATTATTCCAAATATTCCTCAGATTTTACAATACTTAACTGAGATGCTGGATAAAGGCCTTTCTTTTTCATCAATTAAAATTCATGCTTCTGCCATATCAGCTCATTACAATACAGAACCACCTATTTTTTCACACCCCTTACTAAGGCAGTACCTCAGAGGGACCAAAAACATAAGACCTCCAAGGAGAGCACCAATACCTGCATGGGACCTCAACTATGTCTTGAAAAAACTCACACTACCTCCGTTTGAGCCAGCCTCTGCAGCTGACATAAAATTCTTATCCTGGAAAACAGCTCTGCTCCTAGCAATAACCTCTGCTAGAAGAGCCTCAGAGTTACAGGCACTCATGGCTGTGGAACCGTTTATCATTTTCCATCCAGACAGGGTTTCGCCGAGGAGAAATCCTACATTTATGCCTAAGGTAGTGTTCAGTGTGGCCCTTAACCAAACAATTCATTTGCCTACTTTCTATACAAACCCACAAAATAAGGGGGAGAGAATTCTGCATTCCTTGGACATTCACAGACAGCTACGCTTCTACTTGGACAGAACTAAAGCTTTCAGAAAGACTGATCAACTCCTAGTGGCCTATGCTGCAGCATCACAAGGAAAGCCTATCTCTAAACAGACTATTTCAAAGTGGATAGGCCGTTGCATTCGTTACTGCTATTCACAGCATGGCAAATCAGTGCCTAAGGACATTAGGCCACACTCAACTAGAGCAGCAGCCACTTCAGCAGCCTTTCTCGCAGTAGTACCAACCAAAGACATCTTAGAGGCTGCAATCTGGAGTTCAGTGCATACCTTTACAAAGCACTATCACTTACCTCTCTACTCTAAATCCAGGGCAGGCTTTGCCACTGCAGTTCTGCAGGGTCTTATAGCCTCTCCTAATCCTATTTAGCTCCAGCCTCCCAACCTTAGCTTTGGGATTCAACCCAATTGTAATGACTGCAACAGTGAAACACGATGAACATAGTACAGTTGTGTACCTACCATAAATGTAGATGTTCGAGTGTATTCACTGTTGCAGTCCAGGTCACCCTCCGTCCATGCTCCCTTTTCTTTGCTGGGATTTATCTGTACTTCTCTATCCTATACAACCTATGTGGTGTATTTGCTTGTAGATGAAGTAAAAGTTGTTTTATGTACATGCATGTTATATTGGCATAAATTAGCCTACCATTTTGGGGCACCTGACATCTGGGGCAAGAAAAACTGAAGAAAAAGGCGTCGACTGCATCTTTTATACCCCTGGCGCACTGACGTCAGAGAAGAGGCAACAGCAACCGACGCAGGACCTAGACTTTGGAACTCAGGCCAACTGCGGGTAGCCTGCCAGCAGGATAACCCAATTGTAATGACTGCAACAGTGAATACACTCGAACATCTACATTTATGGTAGGTACACAACTGTACTTTTTTTTCTGTGAAACTAGTATTGTTTACACTAAGGAAACTTTTTTTTTTGTTTGGGTTGTCAATCTGTACTAATGGATTTTATTACTGTGAATGCCTGTGGAAACATGTTCTGTTTAAATCTGTTTTTTTTTTTTACTTTTTCTAATGTATAAAATTTACAGGCTATGGGTAGGATTTGGTGCTTTTAGGGACTGTCAAGGTTCTTTTTTAAATACGTCAAAACCACATTTTTATCTGGCAGTGTTTGTACAGACTCTTACAAGTTTCACTAACTGCGTTTAAGACTTCCTTTGCAGTTGGATCTATGAAGCATGTATTAGTCTCCTTGCTTTCTTCTCCATCTACAAGAATAAAGTTGTCATAGTCTTTGGGTATCAGACCTGCTCTAGTTTTGTCTTAGCCACTGATGGGTGACTACTATGGCCTTAGCGTGCTTATTTTCCCCAGGTCCCTCTGGTGTAACACCTACAGTCATAAATGATTGAGAGATAAATACATCCTCAGTGTTATAGGGTTACCATCCACATGCATGGATAACCACCATTGTCAGCTTTGGAAAGGACAGGTGAAGGTCTACTGCATAGGTGGGAAAGGGAATCTGAGCCCTCTGCTCTGTGTGCCTGCTTTGAGTTGCTCCTGTTTGCAGAGAGACTGCCAGGAAAAGAAAACAGGAAGTAAACAACTTGGCTTCTCCTCTTTCTTTTTCATTTAGCACGGAAGACAGTCTGGGATTTGCTAGAGAAATGAGTCCCTTTTCTTTCTGACTCAGATTTTCAATCAAAAGAGCAGGGTTTACAGAGAGAATGTGGTGCTTCAGGATTTTCTTCACAACCTGCAGATTCTTATTTTGAAGAAAGTATTACTTCAAATTTCCCTGTAGAAGACCTTTCTTTTTCTAAAACATTATCTAAAATAAAAGTTTTTTTTTTTCAGTGGGATCAGAACAAAATTCTTATTGCCCAGCAACTGTATTGTGATTTGTTGTCATTGGATATTCCTCAATATACAGCTGTTTCCTGGCAGTCAGTTTTCTTTCTCTAAGAAGTCTGATCTGTTATATAGGGTACTTCAAACTCACAAATACTTATATATATATCCTGGTAAGCATTAGACAGCTGGTCAGGCTTCCAAAGTCTTTGCTTCCCTCCACACACATGCAACAATGCTGCTGTA
Organism: Protopterus annectens; assembly: GCF_019279795.1. Lineage (NCBI taxonomy): Eukaryota > Metazoa > Chordata > Ceratodontiformes > Protopteridae > Protopterus > Protopterus annectens. The sequence continues at coordinate 1,356,910,666 of NC_056743.1, read as the reverse complement.
GCTCAATCTCCAAAGGGAAGAAACAGCAGCATGGGTGCCAAAACCAAATACTTTCTTGCTGCCATCAAGAGCACTCCTCCTGGGCTTCATATGATCAATGGTTGGCTCTTACTTACAATTTCTTCATAGATAATTCCCAAAATGGGAATTTCTTAAACACTTATTTGTTTCTGTGTAAAATTTATACCAGGTCTCTGTAAGACTAGAGACAAGCATTTGTGTGCTATTTTTAATGTGTTGTCTATACTGTCATGTGACTGGTCTGGCAGTCTAGTTTTATATTTGTGCATGTATTTCTTACGTTTTTGTGGCAAACGTGTACTGTTGGTGCATTTAGTTTTGAGATGTTCATTAGTCACACTGCTTCAGTGGTATATAAGTTCTGTGCCTGCACAAGCCCACAGTGGCAGCTTTCTAGAGCTCAGAATTCTCTCCTGTAACTCCTGTCTGTAATAGTGGATTAGCTAAACCCCTGCCATCAGGGGAAGACTAACTTCTGTCACAGGAAGTCAGTTGCCCCTTCTTTTAGTGCCATCTATAAGAATCACACAGTTGAATCTCCTCAGTACCCTGTATTGGTGGATTACAGTTTCCAGATTCAGATAAGATCCCTTTGGGAACTTCCCTAACTTTTTATTATATACTTTGATATATGTTGTGTTTGTGTGTATGTTTTATTTTAATATACTTGTGTTTTCTACTGCTTTTAATTCCTCTGGGAATTCTAACTTACTAATGTGTTGTTTGTATGCTTAATACTACATTTGAGCAGTTATGGGACTTTTAAAGTGTTTTATGACTTGTACTGGGAAACAGGTCTGATGTTGTCAGTCTTTATCTATTCTTGACTAATGGATACAGTTCCAATCCTCAGAACTGATCCAGCCATTACACAGCTCATGTCAGCCAAAAAATCGCTCGTGCTGCAAGTCTACTCACAATTACCCTCTCTAAATTACCTCAGATCTTGTTTGCCACTTTCACGAATCAGACATATCAGCCAGTGATCTCTCACAGCTAAGTAAACTTCTGATTTTTCAGTACTTATTTTTTTCTATTAATAGTTAAAACTTATTACTGTTAATTCTATTTTTATTATCTAGTGTTTGGTCTACCTGAGTGAGTGTATTTTCCCCTCTTTTACAGCAGTAAATACTTTCCCCTACCATCGCTGGTAGTTCTTTCTCTTTACCCTTGCGGTAACCATTTTTCTACCATTGTTGGTAGAATTTTTCTCTATCCTAATCTTTTTTCTGTGTGAGTGTCTCCTTTTTTGATAGTTATGGCTGAAAAGACTAAATCCTACCACTAGTTTCAAATAATGTTCTGACTGCAGTAGAAAGCTGCGAAAATCGGATAACCACGACAAATGTGTCTTTTGCTTGGGTGTGCCCAATCTGAGTGTGGAATGTTCCATTTGCTAGGGTTTTAGTAATAGAACCATAGCTGACAGAAAGAATAAGCTGATCTCAAAGGGCTCCTTAAGGCCCCTTTCAAGGAAGCCTTATTCAAGGCCGACCATTCTCTCTGGCTCTATGTCTTCTCGATCTGTACCTTCATCCTATTCATCACCAACTGTTAAAAAACATACATATGCCTCCAAGGGTTTATCCAAGGAACCAAAACCAAAAGTTCCCAAATTATCAGAGCAGGCAAAATCTTCGGCACCGAAGACTTCTTCAGTTCAGTCTACACTGGATAAGTCTACAGTTCAGAGCCTTAGTTGTTCGGCTCTGACAATCACTATATTTCCGACTTTGGTGCTGACTGTTTCACCCTCGGTGCAATATACAGTACCAAATCCATCCACATCTTCATGAGCCCAGGTCTGTCTATTCACCTTCAGTGGATCCCTTTTTTGGACAGCTATTTAGTCCATTTGTGGAAAGACCGGCGTCTCCTTCAGCTCTACCTATGCGCTGCACCAAAAGCCTGTCTCAGCTGGACATCGTTAGGTTGGTCAACCAGATCTCGGCAGCCTGGGGTATTTCTTCCAGTGTTCAGATCACTGTCCCTCCTGGAACAGCTGGGTTCTCGCCTACAACACCCAATTACTCTCCTTCTGTAACTTCAGCTTAGGTTTTAAAGCCTTTAGCTCCATCCACCCAGCTTCCTATGACTTCAGTGCCAACTGCAACCTTGCATTCGATGCAGAGTCTGTCTCTGACCCCTTTGGTACCATTGGTGCCATCAGGCCCCCAGGACTGTGTCCTCATCATTGTGCATGGAGGGTTCGTGCTGGTTTCAAGCATTTTTATGGAGCTGACCATATCCCTTATGGCTATGGTAGAGGTAGACCCTTCCTCAGTTCTGGTCTGCCAGGCGGGGTTCTTGAGCAGGGTGTGACCCCGGTTCCGAGTTTGTCAGTCTCACTTCTAGGCTTCCATCCGTCCTTGGGGGGTCCTGCCTTTCAGACCATGGAAAGGGCTTTGGCCACTGCTTCTTCCCATGTGGCCACTGGGTTATTGGGGTCCCCCCTTTCAGAACCTAGGCTCTTCAGTTCAGACACCAACCTTTACCCCTGGACAGCGCTCATCATGTCTCTAAGACTTAACTTCTAAGGATATCACTTTTTCTGAGTCATCCTCAGATATTCCCACTGGGGAGCCTCCTTGGAAGAGATCATGCAAGAAGAAGCACATTAATTATCCTGAAGAATCTGTCACAGAGAACACTGATTTCAGTGAAGGGGAGGGTTCCCCACAATCACCCCCGGAAGACATCTCCTTTGGAGGCATTTTGGAAATCCTGAAACAGAGGGGTAGTTGGAAGCCCAAACACCCATCCTCAGAGGAATCTTTGTACTTGCAGGCCTTTGGTGCACACCCATCTACCTCCTGGGTGACCCCGCCCACTGACGATTTAATTAAGTTAATTGCTCAGCAGGCTTGGAAAGCTCCTGATGCTGTCAAACCTGTCCCCCCCGGAGACCTGATAAGATTCTTACTGCCCCAGAGGACCAGCCTCACTGGGCTAAGGGCTTAGTAGTAGATGCCATGGTGGTAGTGGCTGCTACTAAGAAGAACTCGACAAAGAAAGTTCTACTGTCCATCTGCTGAACTGAGTCCAGGACGATGGACATATTTGGGAAGTGGGTCTATGTGTCATCAACATTCTCAATCAGGTCTTTGAATTTTTTGTCACATTTTACTAGACTCCAAAGGGATCTAGTCAAGGAGCTGCCAGATACCATGGTGGGACTTGTGGCTGAGGCTGTCCAGGAGAAAGTAGCCTCCCAACTAGCTACCCTGAAGTCTATATCGAACTCGTCCATTAGGCTCATTGCACATGCAGCTGAAGGCGCACCAGGTCAACAGCTTCAGGCATTGCAATATGAAGACACACTTGGATGCACCTGTGTGAGTTTGCAGAACCATTGAAATCTTCCTTTGTCAATGCCCCCTTTGATGGGTCCTCCCTGTTTGGTCCCAATGTTAAGGAAACTCTATCCAGGTGTGAAACGGATGCAAAGACTTTGCTGTGGGCTTGCATTTTTCCACTCCTCAATGATCCTACTCTAGGAATCAGAGGAGTGGTAAAATGTGGTTCAAAAAATCCCAAAAGCCTTTCCAGGACACACGTGCCTTGGACTCCCCTCGGGGTGGTGGGGGTGGGGGGGTTCAATGGAAGATGCTGTCCAAGAGGCAGGAGTGGTCCACAGAATCAGGGTTCCAGAGATTTTGTTCTCCGGTCAGCCTTGTCAGCGCTCTTGAATGGAGGCCCAGTTGCTTACCTCTGGAAGCAGCCGAGGGAAGATTTTCCTTGCACCCAAATGTCTGGCGACACATTACCATCCTGGGTGCTAAGGATAATTACCAAAATACCATTCAACCTTTATCCAAGAACCCCTTCAAAGCTCCCCGATGTTCCACCCAACCGGAGAGTTCAAGCAGCAATAGAAGTACAAAAGCTTCTAGAAAAAGAGTCATCCAAAAAGTCCCACCAGACCAATTAGGATCCATTTTTTACTCAAGATTCTTTTTAGTGCCAAAGAAAACAGGACTGGAGACCAATTCTGGATCTCAGTATTCTAAACAAATTTGTCCAACAAACAAAATTCCGGATGGTCACAGTTCAGTCTATTCTCCCCTTCTTGGTGAAAGATGATTGGATGTGCTCTGTCGACTTTCAAGACGTGTATTACCTCATAAAAGTGATCAAACACTTGAGAAAGTTTCTCCAAAAAACATAAACTGGTAAAAAGCAAAAAACACTGGTGATGCCAAGGTAAAATCACCAAGACTTTTATTCAGAGTATAAAATATAAAAATATAAAACTCCACTGACTAAGCGCTTTCACCCTGGTAGGGCATCTTCAGAGTCAGTTTTCCATGTTTAAACACAGTCATTAAGTACACCTTTCAATTAACAATATAATCAAAAAGTAATTGATTGCAATAAGTCCATCTTCTCAAACCTTCAGAGTTTAACCCTTACATTGACCATAGAGTTGATTTTGTATGCCCTTCAACATTAACCTTCCTCATACAAAATTAATACTGTAGCAAAACACAAAATAATATAACTGTAAAAAACAAGATCTAATGTTCCTTAACCAAACACATTTATATATACAAAAGATAACAGTATGTAAAATTGGATGTGTTGAAGAATCAATGGATGTGGCCCTTATACAGTTACCCCCAAAAATAAAGAATGTTGTATTGGTTCGATGTATTAAATACAAGCCGCCTTGTGTTTCAAAATACATGCTAGAGATAGGGTATCATTAATGCCAGGTACACTGCTGGCATCCAATCGTACCTGCCAAAGGCATTCCCTAACCTCCAAGATGGTTTTGTAGTCTCCCCCGAAATCCTTAGTGTATAATCTATCTATGACAAAAAATAAAAAAATTTTAAAGTTGGTGCAATCTTTTTTATGATTGTATAGTGAATTAGTTGATTTCTTATTTTTGATATCCCTATTGTGTTCTAAAATTCTTTGTCTCAACTTTCTTGTAGTCATGCCAACATAGAAAGCTGGGCATGATAAACAAGTAGCTACGTAAATAACCATATTGGTGTTGCAATTATAATAACCCGGGCTCCTCAACGTCCTCTTGAAATTCCCCACAGAAACATAGGGGCCATCATTGATGTATTTGCATGTTTTGCAATTACCACATTTGGCCATCTTTGCAGGTCTTTGACCAAAGGTCATAGGTGTTCTCTCAAGATGCTCTTTAATATTTAAACCCCTACTGTTTATAAAAAGGGGGGATTTACCTAATGTATCATGTAAATCTGCGTGGAGTGTATTTTTCCATGTCCATTGGATAATATTTTTAACTTCCATAGCCAAAGAATTGTGTTGTAAGACCATGCCAGTTGGAATATTCTTAATTTTTTGTTTAGTAATGTTAATATTATTGTTACCAGGGTCCCTTTGACTGTCACCCAGAATGGGTCTAAATTCTATAGCCCTTCTTCTGATGACATCCTGTTGAAGTGTGGTAAGTACGTCCATGGGGTAACCCCTTTGGACAAATAGATCCATCAAAACCTCCAGTTCTTCCAGGAATTTGATGTCCTTACTTGCAACACGTGAAAACCTAATCATCTGGCCTTTGGCCACGTTCTTCTTGACATAATAGGGATGACAACTGTCATAATGTAAAAATGAGTTGCTGTTTGTTTTCTTCCTAAATAAATTAGATTCTATCTCTCCATCTTTGGTATATAATCGCAAATCAAGATAATCAATGGTCTTAGTATCCACCTTATGAGTAAATTACAAAAATTATGTAGTGTTACTCAAATACTTTTTGATTATATTGTTAATTGAAAGGTGTTCTTAATGACTGTGCTTAAACATGGAAAACTGACTGAAGATGCCCTACCAGGGCGAAAGTGCTTAGTCAGTGGAGTTTTATATTTTTATATTTTATACTCTGAACTTGAGAAAGTTTCTCTGCTTGTGAATAGGAGCCAGTCATTTCCAGTTCAGGGTGCTTCCCTTTGGTCTCACCAAAGCCCCCAGGGTGTTCGCCAAATGTATGGCAGCAGTCACAGCACATTTGAGGCTGCAAGATTCCAAATGTTCAAGCATCTACTGCAACAGACTACAGACTTCATAGTGGACCTGTCCTGCCAGTTGAGCATAACAGTCAATACTGCCAAATCCCAGTTAACTTCCAACCAAGACATATAATTCATCGGAGCTCTTCTCAACACTTCTACTTGCATTGTGTCACTTCCCTTTCATAGGTTGCAGAAAATACAGATGCAAGTCCAGCCACTTCTGTGCTCAAACAAAATACCTGCTCAGTTAATTCTACAAGCTCTGGGTTCTATAGCAGCGGCTATCACTTTGGTGCCACTAGCAAGATTCCACATGAGACTTCTCCAGTGGTTATTAGTGAACCAATGATCAGTTCTGACTCATCCCATGGACCACTTAATTTTTATTTCCAACCGATGGAAAAGCAATGTCGCTTGGTGGATGCATTCGAAAGAGATTCTTCAAGGTTGTCCATTTGTCTTCCCCCAACCCAAGGTCATAGTGACCATGGATGCTTCTCAGATGGGTTGGGGGAACATTACCTAGGGAAGACAGTCCAAGGCACTGTGTTCCCCTCCAAGGCCAGCCTGCATATCAGTGTTCTGGAGCTAAGGGCAGTGCTTCTGCCCTTGCAAGCATTTCATTCTACCGTACCGTGATAGCTATTCAATCAGACAACATGTCGGTAGTGTGGTACATCAGCAAATGGAGGAACCAAGTCCTACCCACTGTGTCAAGAAGTCCTTCAAGTGTGGCAATGGGCGATATCTTCCAACCACTTTTTGATAGCAACAGACATCCTGGGGACTTCAACGTTATTGTGGACAAGCTGAGCAGATGCATACTTCTGCCTCACAAGTGGTCTCTGAACTCCAGAGTAGCAAAGGAGATTTTTCTTTGTTTGGGCCAGCCTTGCTGTGACCTGTTTGTCTCACCCCTCAACAAGTGCAAAAGCTACTTTGCCCTAATTCCCCCTCAGGGAAAGTCACCCAGAGATGCTCTCCTTCACGACTGGCCTCTGAGTCTGCTCTGTGCCTCCCCCCCATTCCTGTGATCCCGATATTTCTCAAGAAAGAATCCCGGTTGAGAAGCAAGGTGATTCTCATTGCTTCTTATTAACCTTGACAGATATGGTTTCTATTCCTGTGGCCTCATCTGCTTTGCAGACCTTGCATTCTGGACCCAGTTCTGGATCTACTGTCTCATCCTCAGGGATAAGTACATTCCAACCTTTAGACACTCAAGCTGACAGCTTGGTTCGTCCACTTCCATTAGTCACTAGGCATAACGCTATACCTTCTCCTGTATGGCATATTTTGCTGGCATCACATAAACAATCCATTAGAACTCTCTAGTTAAGCAAATGGAATAGATTTTCTGTCTGGGCCTGTGATAATGGATTAGACCCCTATTCAGTGCCAGTAGAAACAATTTTGGAATTTGACTGCCATTTTTAATAAAGGAGCCTCTGCTTCCACAGTCAAAGATATTATAGCAGTGATTTTGAACTTTTATATTGGTTTTGATGACCAGCCCTTGATTTACCATAGGCTTTGCAGAGTTTTCCTAAAATGTACTGTACACTTAACCCCCCCCCAAGGATCCTGTCCCACCTTGGGATGTTACTTTAGTTCTACAGTCACTTAAGGCATCACCCTTTAAACCAGCATCTACCTGTGATTTAAAGTTTCTGTCTTGGAAGATGCTGTTTCCTCATAGCTATCACTTCAGTGAAACGAGTCTGTGAATTACAAGCCCTGTTTTAAAGCTCCTTACTTAATTTTCCAAAAGGACAGAGTGTCAACTCAGAACAAATCCAACTTTTTTGCCTAAAGTAATTTCAGATGTTAATATCAATCTATATATACTTAGTATTTTCCCAAATTATTTTAACAAAGGAGAGCACTCCCTTCACCTCCTAGATGTACACAGGCAGTTGCAATTTTGTTTACATAGAACAAAACAATTTAGATGATCTGATCAATTGTTTATATCCTTTGCCAGTGCAACTTTGGGAAGACCAGTCTCCAAGGTAACTCTCTCCAGGTGGTTGACAGAATGTATATCGTTCATATACAAAAAGTTGAATATGACACTTCCACAACCAGTCAAGGCACAGTCTACAAGATCATTGGTGACTTCTACAGTGTTTCATTCCAGAGCCTTGATGTCAGACATTTGCGCTGCTGCAACTTGGGCTAAGCCTCATACTTTTATTACGTATTACAAATTGGATATGGTATCCAGGGGGAGAGCATCTTTTGGCTCTATGGTGCTCAGGGATGGCCTTCCATAAGGCCTCCCAGGATACAACTTAGCTGAGGACTCTGTCCCATTAATCAAGAATAGATGAAGATTGACAACATCAGATAAAGAAGTTATGTCTTACCATAATGTTCCATCTGTGTTGTCGATCTTCATCTATTATTGTGTTTCTCCTGCCTTCCCCCTCCTTCAGGTTTCTGGTGGAGCGATATCCTCTCCTGGGTTCTTACTGTTTTGGTTGCCTTGGACAAGGCTTCTGACCTTCATGATTCTGTTCTTTTCTATAGGCAAACTTGATCTGAGGTAATTTAGAGAGTGGAATTGTTGGTAGACTTGCAGCTTGAGAGATTTTATTGATGGTGTGAGCTGTGTAACGGCCAGATCAGTTTTGAAGATCAGAACAGTACTTGTTGGTCAAGAATAGATGAAGATCGACAACACAGATGGAATGTTATGGTAAAACATAACTTATTTTTCTGTGGTGTCAGTTGAACACCAGGGACTGTCTCATGCATGTAGAGCTGCAATGTAATTGTACCTTTTGTTTCTGTAGGATTATAGGAGTTTACTAGGCTATCGACCTAGAGGTCATTTTAAGCCTAGATGTTTCATCCCAATGTAATACTGTAGATATGCTAGTCAGTACCCAGGATTGTATTTAGTAATGACTGACCATGTCCAGGAGGGTTGTAGGCACTTTCACAGTAAGAATTTATGGTGCCCCATCCATTTGTTCAGGCTCCTCTTGAACAGGGCCATTGAGGTGCACAGTTTCACATGAATCGGTAGCCTATTCCAATGATGTCCCTCCAGCATGTCCTATTTAAGTTGCAGGTCGTATGTAGGTCGCTGGAACAGTAGCTCTAGTTCCATTTCATTTATGGATATGCAGTAAGTTCATTAGGTTTGGGTCTGAGATTGCCCTGTAAGCCAGGCATAAGCTTCCTCTAAGAAGTGTATACAATACAGAGTATAGTGACAGGAACATTAGTCGGTCTGTGTATGGCATGTGCTGGAGTCCCTTGACTTTGTTAGAATCCTCTGAGGTCTCTCCAGTTGCTGCAGGTGCTTTGTATGGTACATGCAGAACAGGGAGTTATGCTCAATTAGGGGCTGGATTAGTGCCAAGTATAGAGGGGTTATAACCTTGTTTGCTCTCAAGGTGATGCCTTTACTAATCAAGTGTGCTGCCTAGAAAGCCTTCCTTACTACAGTAGACGCATGGTGGTGGAAGTTAAGTTTACAGTCAACTTGTGATCCCAGATCTCTTACCACTTTTTGGGTACTCAGGGTATTGTTGTTTTGATAGTGTGAAGGGAGATTGTTTTGCCGAAGGGAATGATGATGCATTTCTTTGCATTCAGTTTGAGACCATGACTACAGCACCAGTTGCTGGCCTGCACAAGACCCTCCTGGAGTATATTGACATAATTTGGGGATTCAGTAATTGCACCCAGTTTGCAGTCATTCACAAACTTGGTCAGCCACAACCCCTTAGTTTTGGTCTGAACTTCTGAGAAGTATATACCAAACAGTAGGGGGCCCAGCACTGATGCCTGTGGTACCCCACTGGTGACAGGTCTGCTGGCTGATGTGGAGTCACCCACTTTGATAGTGTGTGTCTGGTTTGTGAGCCAGTTGGGAACCCATTTTACAATAAAGGGGTTTACATTCAGTTTGCTAAGTTTATTGGTAATGCCTGAGTGTGGGATTGTGTTGAAAGCCTTTGCCAAGTCAAGGTATGCCGTGCTCACAAACTTGCCCTCATCAGTGGTCTTGGTCAGATTTTCAAAGAAATCCACCAAATTTAACAGGCAGGATCTGCCTGACACACAATTTTTTTGGAGTTTCAGGATGAACTATGCTGCAGAAGGGAGGCACCGCTATGGGTGCCTCCTTCGTACCTTCGTATGCTATCATCTTCATGAATTTTTTTGAAAATGCGTTTATTTACAACAGCAAATTTTTTCCCAAGAAAGTAATCCTCTATAAGAGATCCATAGATGATTTGGTTTTTATTTGCAAAGGGGAAACAGGAGATTTTGAGGAATTCATGGTGAATTTGGAAAGGAACAGCTTTGGGCTGTCATTTGCTTTTAAGATTAACAGAGAGGTGATACAGTTCTTGGACTTGGAACTTCATGTGGGACAGGATAGATCTGTTCATTTTAGATCTTATCATAAAGAGACTGCTGCTAACAATTTTTATTAGCATTAAGTATGCATCCCCCCACCTATTAGATTCACTACCTTATGGAGAATATAAATGCATTTTCAATAATACATATGATAAGAGCACAGTTGCAGAGGAATTCTCTAAGGTAAGGGATAAATTATTATCCAGGGGATATCAGGCTGATTTATTGGTTAGGACAGAGTAAAGAGTTTTAGGCATCCGTGATAGGGACAGATTTGGCATTAGGAGGAACAGATTCTCAATGGAGAAGATGACAAATTGTTTTTTGTCAGTAGGTTTTCTCCTTTTTCTGAAACATTAATTTGGTCAGGAGGTTTTGGCCCATTGTTGTACAGGGGGACATGACCAAAGGGTTGTTTCTGGAAAAAATCGTTTTTTCACATAAAAGGTTTTTGAACTGAGTTGCTCAGTAGAAAGAGCAAAAAGTCAGGCAGTTGGTGTCAGGTGGGATGTTTCCCTTGTTCCAAATGCAAGATTTGTCCTAGGGTAAGAAATTCACATGGTCATAAGATTAATGACAGGGTGTATAAAGCCATGTATAGGTTCAGGTTTACCTGTCATTCTAGTAGAGATGTTTATTTTGTGGGATGTGGTTGTTCTCCAAGTAAGTGGTATATTGGACAAACCAAAAGACAAGTTAAAAAATGCATTTTGGAGCATTTAGGGGACATCAAACACAGGAGATTAGATAGCCCAGTTTCCCATCATGTTTGCACTCACCATGGGGGATCTGATTCTTCTCTGTTTTTTAGTGCATTAGCTAAGCCTATGTATCAACATGGGGAGTTGTATAGGGATAAACTGCTGGCTCTTGAAACCAGGTTCATTATCAATTTTAATACATTATTTCCTTCAGGTTTAAACTTGGAGGTAAATCTGAGTGTTCAACAAGGAAAAATGTGGGGACAATATGTGTGTTTGTTATAAAATTTGATGTATCACGTTAAATTTTGTATATCACTTTAAATCAATTATATTAATTTTGTATTGCTGATTGATTTGATATATAAAGACTGTGTTTCTGGTGTGTTAATCATCCCTTGAAGGCATTAGCCGAGGTACCAGGAGACACCAGCAAAGGATTTTATCACCTAAGAAGGCTCTTTGTTTGGTGTTTTATTTCATTTTTATTATGTTTTTTTCTGTTTAGTTTTATGGGTTAAGATCTTCAAGTATTTGTTGTTTAGCTTATTAATCTCTTCTGTATTATTATTTTTATTTGTCTGATTTTCTACTTCTAACTTATCAAGTTGTTCTTGTATTTCATGTAATTCTTTGTCCCATTATTATTTTTTATTTGACAACCAATTAGTGACTCTACCAAAAATATATGCTTTTAGTCCATCTCATAAATAAATTTCTGAAGTATCTTGTGTATTAATTTCTATAAAAGAAAATATTTCTTTAATAAAAAAGTCCTTAAATTCTTTTAAATAAGTTATATGTGCTGGTAATCTTCTGATTTTAACTTTATTATTAGATTTCAAAAACAGCTCAAAGATAATTGCATTGTGATCTGAAAGTGGACAAGTTACTGTTTTGACTTTGCCTAGTATATCAGTTAGGTCATTAGAAGCATAAACTCAGTCAATTCAGGATTGCGTTCCATGTCTATGGGAATAAAAATAATTTAGTTCTGAAAATTCATTTATGTCCCTAAGATGAAACAATTCAGTAAATTTTAACACTCCCTTTGCAGATGCCTGTATTCTTCTTTTACCTATTGTGTTAGTATCACTTGATAAAAATATACAATTAAAGTCTCCTGCTAGAATGATACTGCCTTTTGAGTTTTGAATTACTTATTCTAGTTGGTCAGCTGTTTTAATTCCTTTTCCTGGAATACAATACAGGTTAATAAGAGTTAATATCCTCTTATCACACTTTATAGTTACAGTACAAAGCATGCCTTTATCATAGGTTCATACTAGGCTATCTGCCCTAGGGCATTTATAAGCCTAGCCAGAGTGTGTTTGGCTTTCGCCACCCATTTTAAATTAATTTTGCTATGCCCTTTTTCGAGGTTAGTATACTGTGCCTCTGTCTAACAGTGACACAGAAGTGATACCCGGGGTAAACCTATGATCTCCCATCCACTCATCAAGATTCCTCTTGAAGAGAGTCAATGAGGGACTCTGCCTAACCTGGACTGGGATTTTATTCCAGAGTGAAGGGAGCCTCTCGGTTTTGAATCTGTCCCTTCAGCATGTCCTATTTATTTCAGTGCTGAGGTTCAAGTCTTTCGAGCACGTAGCTCGATGGGATTTGGATTTTCTGAGGTGCAGCATGTCCATTAATTCCGGGTTGGACATGGCTTTATACGTCAGGCACAGATCACCTCTGAGCAGGCGGTATACCACTGAGTTGAGCTGGAGTTTCTTTAACCGGGCAGCATATGGCATCTGTTTGAGCCCTTTGATCCTCTTGGTGAGGTACTTTTGGGGTCTTTCCAGTTGCTGCAGGTGTCTGGTAAGGTACATCCCAAAAGGGGCATTGTACTCAATTATGGGCCTGATGAGGGATGAGTAAAGAGGCACGATGACCTCCCCTGATCTAGATGTGAATCCCTTCATGATTAGGTGGGCTATATAAAATGTTTTTCTAACCACTTTGGCCATGTGGTTGTCAAATCAGAGATTGCTATCAACTTGGGTCCCCAGGTCCCTAATTACTTCTTCTGTACTTAATGGATTACCACCTATGTGGTAATTTGTGGGCACTTTGTTTTTGCCAAAGGGGATGACTATACACTTTTTGGCGTTTAGCTTGAGGCCATGGCTCTGGCACCAGTTGTCTGTTTCTATGAGGCCCTTTTGGAGGATGCTTGTGTCGGCTGGAGAGTCGATTATGGCGCCCAGTTTGCAGTCATCTGCGAACTTGGTCAGCCACAGTCCTTCCATGTTGGCCTGTACCTCTGAGAAATATATACTGAACAAGAGAGGTCTCAGGACTGAGCCTTGTGGGATGCCACTTGTAACTGGTTTGGAGTCTGACTTGGCTCCAGCAATTCTAACCATGTGGGTTCTGTCCTTGAGCCAGTTTGCAACCCATCTAGTGACACAGGGATTTATATTTAAGCTGGTGAGCTTATCTATAATGCCCAAGTGGGGTATTGTATCGAAGGCTTTTGCGAGGTCCAGGTAGGCTGTGTGGACCACCTTCAACTCATCAATGGCCTTGGTGACTGTTTCAAAGAAATCGACCAGGTTTAAGAGGCAGGATCTGCCCTTAACAAAGCTGAACTGGGTAGGATCCAGTGTCTGTAGGTCCCCAATATCTTTATTTATGAGGTCCATGATGTTCCTTTCCATAGCTTTGCAGACCAAGCTAGTCAGGCTTATGGGGCGATAGTTTCTGGGATCCGTTGAGGCACCACCTTTGTGGAGAGGGACCACTGTTGCTGTACGCCACTCTTTGAGTATATATCCTGTAGTAAGGCTGAGATTGAACAGTAGTTTTATGTTTGGGTTTAGCTCTTCTTGGAGTTCATGTAGGACGCAGCCCGGGACACCGTCTGGTCCCATTGATGCTGTGTTTTTTGCTTTGGAGAGGGCAGCTCTTACCTGAGCATCTGAGATGTCAGGGGGGCAGCACTCTGCTGGGATAGATATTTGCCCTTTTGGTGGTGGTGGTGGGGGGGGTTTGCGCTGAACCTGTCAGCTAGGATGTTGGCAATGTCTGTGGGTTCGATGTATTTTTTGTCATTTTGGACTAATTCTGAGCATATCTGGGAATTCCCACCCAGGTTCCTAACATAACTAAAGAAAGCCTTGTGATTATCCTTAGTGTCCTGTGCAATTTTTCTCTTGAAGCTGGCCTTAGGCGATTTTATGAGTGACCGTAGTTCTTTGCTAATACTGATCAGAGATGCCTTCCCTTTTTGGGATTTTGCTCTATCATGTAGTAGCTTCCTCCTTCTATTGTATAGTTTGTTTATGGCTGGGGTCCACGCGACAGGACATCTGCCTTTGGAGGATTGGGTCTTGGTTTTATTTGGGATTGCATGATCCATGCATTCCTGAAGGTGTTCATAGAATGCGTTTATAAAGGATTCTGCGGTCTGGGCAGTATTTTCCACAGGCTTGGGGGCTTTGAAGGATTCCACCTCGGTTTTGAGGAGTGTGAAATTTGCTTTAGAGAAGTTTTTCACTGTGGTTTTCTGGGCAGGGGGTGGGGTCGGGATGTGAATATCCAGTGAGATTAGTTTATGGTCTGATCCTACCAGTGAGGGATACACTTCTGGTCTGGAGCATAGAGTCCCCATGTTGGTGATGATCAGGTCCAGTATGTTTTCCCCTCTTGTGGGAGTGGTAACAAGTTGTTCCATAGCATTTGAGTTTATAAATTCTAGGAACCTTTGGGCTAGGGTGTTGGAGCTAGAGTAATGCTCCCAGTCTATGTTTGGGCAGTTGAAGTCACCCAATATAATGGTGTTTGGAGAGACCTTCATATTTTTCAGTGTTCTCAGGAAGGCCGAGTGGGGTTCCTGGGTTTGGGAGGGTGGTCTGTAGCAGGCTATAAACTGGAAGGCAGTTTTACCCACTGTTAGTTGCACATGGATATTCTCTGATGCTTCGTGCTGTACCACCTACCTGGAGGTGTGGGTATCTTTGACGAATATTGATACTCCCCCTCCTTTTGTGGTTCGGTCCATGTTTCTGTAACCATAGGCAAAAGCAGTGAATTTTTGCATAATATAGCAATCCCCCCTTTTATTATATTGTGAACCTGATAATATAGTGTAGTTTTTAGTATTTATCCTATGTCTTCTGTTAGTGTGTTTCCTGTAAAATAAATAAATACCTTGAGAATTAAACAACTTCAGATAACTATCTGTTTAAGCTACCCCCTTGCATCCATTACTTAATCCACTGACATTTATGAAATATGGTTAATAAATGCCATTTGTCCTACAGATCAAAAGTATACATGTACTTCTCAAAGATAATGGCAAACTTGTTAGTAAAGAACTGCTTAGTAATCATCATGTGAACATTAACATTTGAAGGTTTGATTGGACATAAAATAGTTACTATTGTGGACACTTGAAAAAAAGCTAAAAATATATTTATCATTAAACATATGCTTTTAAAACCTCTCTTACCCCCCATGGAGTCTAACACTCCTTGCTTGAATAGTCTAACCATCCAAGCAAACACAAATAAATCCAAAAAATAATGAATTTTAAAAACTGTAAGATTTGACATGATTGGTTCAATGATACAACACCCACTTCCTCATTAAACTCTGCTAAACACACTATTCTTCAATGTACATACATAAACATCACTTTCCATTTATGTCATCCAAATCATCATTTTTTTAAAGCTCTAGAAAATAATTTAAGATAATACCCCTTTTGTATTTATTTTTCTGATGAAGTTCAATAAGTTGGACAAAAGTGCTTCTCACATTTTTATTTTTTGGTGTTAAACTTTTGAATGTGCACCTTTTGTATTTGTTGCACATTTTATATTTACATTAGTGGTTAGGGCCTCCCTCAGTTCTGTAGTTTTTTTTTTTTTGTTTTGTTGTTTTAAAAACAAAAGATATTTACTATTTTCACTTTCTTATCTATTGAAGTTTTGACATATTGTTATTCTAGAAATATAGTTTACAAGATGAGTGACAAACCTGCAGCTTTTAAGAAATGTTCCAAATGTGGACTTAAGTTGCCTATCTCAGATGCACACTCTTTGTGTGTACTGCCTGGGTCCATTACACTTGCAGGAAGATTGATTACTTCATCACAGATTTATTCTGTGAACCTTAACTGAATGTAAAAATAAATTTAGATTAAAAGGCCTCCTTCCTGTTTTGGAGAAGCCATATATATATCCCAGTCTCCAAAGTCGAAGATTTCCACCTCATCAAACTTTTCTCAGATTCTTCATGGAAACGAAGTGCTAAACCTCTGGTCTCAACCCTGGATCAGAAAAAGGTGAAACTTTTGGCTCTGACTGCTCCTTCGGATCCCATGACTTCTGAAATTGAATATTACAGTTCTGGCACAATCCAAGTGAGATCAGACAGAATCTTCAGATCAGACACAGCCTTTGGAGACTCTGTAATGTCCTTGTACTTGTGACCCCTATATACTGACCCAGTAATCAAGGAGCCTCAATCCTCACCAGTGAGGGGTGTGCACATTGGGAAGGATAACAAGTACACAAACAGTAAAGTACAATTTCCATTAAGAGCACACAGAGATTACAGTCAGACTGGGACTGGTTTCTCCCTTTTTCTCCAGATCCCCAATAAGACTCCCCACTGGCAGAGCTATAGAGTACAGATCTCAGGTAAGTAGTCAAGCCAAAACCTCCAGTACCCTCTCTGTCCAACCAGTGCTTCATGTCCCTGCCAAAGTAGCTGACACACACACACACACACACACACTCACACTCACACACTTTGAGATTTGGTTTATATACAAACACACAGACAGTCCTGGGGAAGGCAGGCACAGGTTTTCCAGCTATGCCCCTCCTGCCAGGCTATAAGATAGTAATCACTGCCACCAACTACTTGTATCAGCTACTAATAAGGCCCTTCCCAAAGGGTGACCAATTTTACTGTGTAATATTACTGTTATCCAAATAGTAAGTGTGACCCAGGGCTAAAGCTATTGGAGTGACTTGGACAGTATCACAAAATACATGCAATGTACTCTAAGTGCTTAAATTACCTTTACACAAAACAGCCACAGTTGAAAGGTTTAAAAATATTTAATAATAAAAACATTAAGATAAATCTTATTACTTCAACACAATGACATTACAGAGGTCAGAGATCACAGGAAACTTTTAAAATAATATTGTAGGATAGTCTGACATAAATATAGAAAACAGCTAGACTAATCTTACTCTATCTATCCCTAAGAGAAATACTAAAGTCTAAAATCCTACTTCCATACAGAGCAAGCATGCCCTGATGAGTGGATCTTCTTCAGAGAAAATCCAAAATCTTTTCCTTCTTTCTGTCCTTAATTTGATAACACAGTACTGCTGAGTTATTTCAGATTACACCATTCTTAACAGTTCTGATTTAGTTTCCCAGGCTAATAGAAACTCAAGATTTACATTTCTTTTGTAATCTGCACATGCAGGAAGCCACAGCAATAAAAGACATTTTACATGTAAAATCTAGTAATTAACTCTTGTCCTAAGACAATAGAAAGAATTTCTTCATCCAGGCATCCTGTCTCCGAACTTGAGATCAAACAGTCAAAATGTTTCACTTATCAGCTTTCTTCCAGCAGGATGCACTGTGGTTACATTTTTGAAGCTCAGCACAATATATAGTTTAATCCTAACATATAATTCTCTTACATTTGTAGAAAAAGCCTGTGGATTACATTAATATTTACAAATGACATAGAATTATCTACAAAATTCCATCTAGCTAGGCTGGCAGCCTTCACAGTTCTAGATATTCTACATTGGTTGACCCAGTACTAGTCAAGCTTCCATCATCTTTTTTGCAGAGACCAGCATTCCCTTCCCTTCCATCTACTGTGCTTGTTCTTCCAGAAGTCTCACAGAAGAAGATGTGGATAGAGTGATGTGGAAGATCATCTAAGCTCGGGGCACACTGGTCTTTCCTCAGGGCCTACCCTCTGGGTCAGGTGATCCAACCTTCCACCACACAATCCCTGAAAGTTCCTCCTCTGACACTGTCTGCTGCTTAGCTTTAAGATCCCAGTCATCCAGATATGTCAGTCTTGGTTCTGAGGATCTCCATATCCTCAGATCTGACATCTTCTCTGAGACCTCTGATCTTTCTGGATCAGGAGAGCTCTCAGAGCCAAAGCCTGCCTGCCGGGTCCAGAGTGCAGGATTCAACTCTGAAGTGTTTGGAGCTGTCTCTGTTCCTCGGTGCCTAGGCACTGGAATGTTCACCTCCAGCTTCCTTCTCTGTAGCAATGCTAATGGATCAGAAAGAGGAGATGATTCAGAAACCCAGTTTCTTGGATCAGAGCCTCTCTCTGGCTGCTGACCCGGAGGGGTAGGCTGTGCCTTCAAGGCTGTTCACTGCCTCAGCAGCCCTGATCGATCTTTCCTCCTTGGATCTGACCTATTCCACTATGATGCCCCAGAACCTGGAGGCTCAGCTACTTTCTCTACGGGGAGATTCTGTACTGAAACCTCAGGTTTCCGCTCAAGGAATTTTGATTTCTTCTTCCAGGACTTCACCAGAACATCCCACTAAGGAAGTACCCAGGAAAAGGACATGCAAGAGGAATCACCTGGAGTCCCCACAGGAGTCCGTACCAGAGACATCACTTAGGGGAAGGGTCCTCACGGTCACCTCCTGAAGATCTTCCCATTGGAGACATACTGGAAATCCTAAAGCAGAGAGGTGGCTGGACATCTTCCAACTCTATGCTGGAGGAATCCATTCTCCTAGATGCTTTCAGTACAGGACCTTCTACCCACTGAGCTTGTGGACATGATTGATCTCTAGGCAGGCATGGAAGGACCCTGACTCCATTGAACCAATACCTCAGAGACTGGACAGGATAATGGCACCATCTGCAGACAGTTTCAGGGGAAGGGGGTTTCAGTTGATGGCATGGTCATTGTTGTGGCCACAAGGAAGGAACTAGCTAATGAAATTTCCACTGTCCATCCCCCCAACAGGGAGTCGCGGGTGATGGACCGACTGGGGAAGCATGTCTTTGCTTCAGCAACGTTCGCATTATGATCGCTGAACTACCTGGTACATTTTGTTAGACTTCAGAGAGATTTGAACAAAGTGTTATCAAATACTGTCTCAGGAAGTGTATCTGCAGAGGTTAACGATTCAGTAACTTCTCAGTTGGCAACCCTACAGGCTATATCCAATAGTTCCATGAGGTTAATTTCCAACATAGCGGAAGAAGCTCAAGAGCTGCGGGTTCAGGCATTTCCATGAGGAGGCATGCCTGGATGTGCTTGTTCAACTTTGTAGAGCCATTCAAGTCCAATTTTGTCAATGCTGCTTTTGACAGAACAACTCTTTTTGGCCCTAAAGTGAGAGAAATGCTGTCCAGATTTGAGAAAGGTGGTAAGACCTTGTCTGATGTGAGCATTCATTTTTCGCCCCCCCCCCAGAAATTCTTCTCCATGTATTAAGAGTGGCTTGAAAATGTGGTTCAAAAAATCCCAAGGTCCATTTCCATGACTCACGTGGAGGAAGTGCCCCCAGAAGTAGAGGGAGAACTCTAATGAACATTGTCACCTTTGTGGCAGTGGTGGCCCACAAAAACAGGGTTCACATGAATCTTTCTTTGATAAAACCTATCAGTGCTCCTGAATGGAGGTCTGGCTGTCCACCTCTGGAGACATCTGGGGGAAGTTTGTCCCTGCACCAGAGAGCCTGGGTACAATTAACAACATACTTGGGTGCAGAGAATTATATCCAGAGGTTATATAATACCATTTTTATTTCTATCCTCAGTTCCCAGGAAAATCCTTGATGCTCCACCCAGTCAGAGGCATCAAGCAGCAATTCAGATTCAAAAGCTGCTAGAAGAAAGTCATCCAAGATGTCCCACCAGACCAGATAAGATCCATAATTTACTCAAGGTTCTTTTTAGTGCCAAAAAATTCAAGGAACTTGAGACCAATTTTGGACCCCACAAATCTAAAGTTCTGGATGGTCACGGTTCAGTCCATTCTCCTCTTTCTGGGCTAGGATGACTGGATGTGCTCGATAGATCTCCAGGACACCTATTTTCACATAAAGATGAACAGGCCGTCCAGGAATTATGCTTCCGGATGGGAGACGGTCATTACCAATTCAGAGTACTGCCCCTTGGACTTACCACAGCCCCCATGGTGTTTACCAAATGCATGGCAGTAGTAGCAGCATACCTTAGGTTGCAGGGATTCTAAGTGTTTCTCTACCTGGATGGCTGGCTCATTGCCTCTCCAACCAGGCATCAACTCATACAGGCAAGAGATCAAATTTTCCACACCTGTGTTGTCCTTGGAACTTCCATAACCTACAACAAATCACAACTTCAGTCAACTCAGACATTGAAATTTATTGGAGCACTACTCAACACAAAAACTGCTATTGCTTCCCTTCCACCTCGCCGAGTTCTAACCATAAGGTCACAGGTCAAGAAAGTTGTAGAGAATACATCAGTTTCAGCCCTCACAGCCCTCTGAACTCTTGGGCCTCATGGCTGCAGCGATAACCTTAGTTCTGTTGGCCAGATTTTACATGCAGATCCTACAGTGGATGATGGCTACCCAGTGGTCAATCTTCCATCAGTGAATATCATATCAGATAAAAATTACCAACACTTGCAGAAGAGATCTCTATTGGTGGATCCAGTCGGATCAACCGCTCCATGGCCATCCATTCATTCCACAAACAGCCCAAGACCATAGTGACCACAGATGCTTCCCAGATAGGGTAGGGGGGCATTATCTGAGGAAGACAGTTCAGGGTACTTGGTCCCCTGAAGACGCCAATTTGCATATAAATATTCTAGAGATGAGACCAATGCTCTTGGCATTGTGAGCATTTAAAGATGTTCTTGCATCTGGAATGGGACAAGGTCAGTCAGCTGGCATATTAACAAATGGGGGAACCAGATCTTACCCACTGTGTCGAGAAGCATTTAGGGTCTGGCAATAGACTATCTCGTCAGACAGCTTTTTTTGAGCTGTGCACATTCCGCAGAGATCCAGTGTGATTGCAGACAAACTAAGCACATACATACTACTTCCACACAAGTGGTCCTTCAATGAGAAGGTGGTGGACAAGAATTTCCATCAGTGGGGCCAGCAATTCTGCAATATTTTTACCTCTCCCCTAAACAAGTGCCACAACTACTTTGCCCTAATTCCCCCATGGGGACATTCACTGAGGGATGCTCTACTTCATGATTGGCCTCTCAATCCCCTTTATGCAATCCCACCAACTGCATTGATTCAAAAATATCTGCAGAAAGCTGCCAGGTTGAAAATCACAGTGATTCTCCTTGCCTTCTGTTGACCTCGACAAATTTGGTTTCCCTTCCTATGGCCTTACCTGGTTCAACCACAGACGCCAGACCTCCTGTCTCACCTGGATATACCAGACCTCAAGCTGACTGCTTGGTTTCTCCAGTTCCTTTAGTAGCCAGACAGTCTATGCTATCATTGCCTGTCTGACCTATAATTCTGTCTTCCCATAAACCCTCAACAAAGAAAGCATATTTAAGTAAATGAAACAGGTTTGCCATTTGGGCTCAGTAGCATAAACTTGACCCCTTTTCATCCTCTTTATCACATCATAGATTTCCTTGTTCACCTTTTTCAAAACAGTGCTAATACCTCAACCATTAGGATACAGTTAGTAGCAATTTCAAATTACCATACAGCATTGATTGGCGCACCCATCACTTCTCACAAATTGAGCAAGGCCTTCTTAAAAGGGA
This sequence comes from Protopterus annectens, assembly GCF_019279795.1. Classification (NCBI taxonomy): domain Eukaryota; kingdom Metazoa; phylum Chordata; order Ceratodontiformes; family Protopteridae; genus Protopterus; species Protopterus annectens. The sequence continues at coordinate 1,356,888,788 of NC_056743.1, read as the reverse complement.
CACTCCTTCTAAAGACTTCTTTTAAAGACCCTACACCTCCATGGACTTAAATTTAATGCTGCAGTCTCTCACACAACCTCCCTTTGAACCAGCAACTACATGTGACCTTAAATTTCTCTCATGGAAGACCATTTTCTTGGTTGCCATCACTTCCACAAGAAGAATTTCTGAGATCCAAGCACTGTCTTCTAAACCTCCTTACTTGGTTTTTCACACAGATAGAGTGAACTTACGTACAAACCTGTCCTTTGTTTCAAAGGAGGTGTCAGAATCCGACATAAATAGTACTATCAATTTGCCAGTGTTTTTTCCTAAATTTGCCAACAAAGGAGAATATATCATCTGATATTGTTAATCCTCGTTCATTCCTTACGCATGGGTATCAGTTCCGACCTCGGAACCGAGCCGGCCATTTTCCAAGCTCGCGTCAGCTTCAAACTCTCGAGCTAAACTTTTACCCACAATCCCCCTCTCCCTGTTACCTCAGATTTCATTTGCCGCATTGCCATTTGGTCGTGTCAAGCTACTTCTCTTAAGCTAAGTACAGTCAATTGTTGTTTAATAGTTTTACAGATTACTTTTCTGTCAGAAAAGTTCATATTTTATTGTCTCTTACCCTATCGCATCTAGCGTACATAATTTCTTCAGGTTTTCCTGCTTCTTTCTTTACCACTTTTACCGCGAGGTATTCTCTCTTTACCATCGTTGGTAATTCTTTCCCTTTTTTTCTCATACCTTCGGGTACTCTCTTGTACCATTGCTAGTACCTTTTCTTTTAATTAATTTACTGTCATGGCAGATAACGGTAGTCTGGGGTTTAAGCGGTGTTCTGATTGTGGACACAAACTGCCTACTTCTGATGCACACTCTGTGTGTTTATCGTTTGGGAGCTTCCCATTTGTCTGTTAACCCACCCTGTACTATTTGTGAGAACTTTTCTAATAAAACCTTGTTGGAAAAGAAAAACTGTTACTGAAGGGACTTCTAAAATCTCCCTTTTCAGAGGCTATTTCTGGGTCAGAGTCCTCAACCCCTCCTAGAGCCCATAAGAAAACCTTGGATGTTCCTACTAAGGCTAAATCTTTGCCTTCCTCCCCGGCTGGGGACTCCCACCAACCAAAAACTAAAAAAGCTAAAGTTTCAGCTCCGGAGCTCACTCAGTCAGCCCCAGTGCTTTTGGTGCCTAGACCTTCAGCACTGAGGCCTTCGGCTCCATTAGTGTTTTCGGCTCCATCTTCTCCTGCAGCCTTCTATATATCGGCACCGAGGGGCTCCTCGGTTCAGACCATTACCACTGTATCGGCACCGACCATTCAGTTGACGCAGACCTTGACCTCATCGGCTCCAAGATCTTCCTCGGAACCGACGCCTTTATTGTTGACTCCAGTTTTGTCAGTTCCAGCTTCGGCACCGGCAACCACTTCGGCACCAATCCCTGTGTCAGTACAGACCATGACCTTGGCACTGATGACTTATTTGGTGCAGACAACAGTAGTCCAGTCTATATCAGCACCGTTGTCCTCGGTGCAGTCAGATGAGATGGGCACCAAGTCAGTCTCTTCTGTGGACAGGCCTGTTTCTCCCTCAGTCTCTGTGAGGTCCACTAGAAGCCTTTCCGAGCATGATGTGTTGTGTCTTGTGAACCAGGTACTCTTGGCCAGAAGTATCCCACCCCTCAGGAACTATCCTTCCTTGGGAGGTGATCACCCATCTCCAAAGACCACTTCTTATTCTCCTCCTTCATTGCCTTTGAAGTTAATGGATATAGCACAGTCTTCCCCTTCTGCATTTCCATTTATGGATCTCACTAAGGAACCGCAGTTGCCTTCGTGGCAGGCAAGTTTTGCTACGACCCAGGATGTCAGTTGTGACACAGCCATCCAGGGACTCTGGGTCGGCAGGCTGAGTCACTTAGGGGAGGGGTGACCCCTGTCCTAGACATACACTCCTCTTCAGGTGGACCAGCCTTCCAATTGATGGAGAAGGCTTTCGCTGCTGCTGACTATACTGGACTGTCTATACCTCTGCCCTCCTCTGGTACACTGGTTTCACAAGTCGCACCTAGCGGACACTGGGTGCAAGGGCCGCAGGACATATTCCCTCAGGAATCCCCTTTTCCACTGTCTTCTCCAGCTTCTCCCACTGAGGAGGTCCACCGGAAAAGTTTGTGTAAGAGGAAATACATGGACTCCACAGAGGAGTCCCTCACCGAAGACACAGATTTTGATGAGGGGGAAGAATCCCCTCGGTCACCCTCTGAGGTATCCTTTGGTGATATCCTCGAAATCCTGAAACAGAGAGATGACTGGCAGTTCTCTAATCTGACCTCTGAGAAATCTGTGTTCCTGCAGGCCTTTCGCGTCTGCCCCCCTACCTCCTGGGTTACTCCACCTGCTGATGAACTTGTCCGGCTCATTGTGCAGCATGCTTGGAAGGCTCCTAATACTGTTGAAGCTATCCCTCGGAGGCCAGATAAGATCTTGTCCCCTCCTGCTTCGGATCCCCATTGGTCCAAGGGTCTTCTGCGGATGCTTTGGTGGTGGCGGCCGCAACAAAAAAGGATCTGGCAGAAGAAGAAAGCCAGACTGTCCATCCACCTAACAAAGAGTCCCGAGCCTTGGACAGGACAGGGAAGCACACCTCTGCTTCAGTGACCTTTGCTATCAGGTCCCTGAATTATATGGCACATTTTACCAGGCTTCAAAGGGATCTGGTTTCTGAGCAATCTGAAACCTTGGCTGGTGCCGTGTCTGATGAGGTCCGTGACAAAGTGGCCTCTCAGCTGGCCACCATTGAATCTATATCTAACTCCTCTATGCGACTGATATCTCACGCATCAGAAGGAGAGGCTAGAGCAGCGGGTTCAGCTGCGGTCTTGAGACGACACGCTTGGATGCGCTTTTGCAACTTCGTGGAACCCTGTAAGTCTTCCTTTCTTAATGCCCTTACTGAGGCCTCATTGTTGTTTGGGCCCAAAGTTAAAAGCACAGTGGCCAGATGTGAACAGGAGGGTAAGACTCTTTCTGCCGTAGGTGTCTGTTATTCTTCCCCTCAACGTGATTTCTCCTAAAACCAAAAGAGTGGGAAGATATGGTTCAAGAAATCTCAGGGTCCTTTCCATGACACACAAGCCGAGTTTTCCCCCAGAGGCAGAGGGGGAACCTCACAGGGAAGACGCTCCTTTTGGGGCAGAGGGGGTCCGCGTAACCAGGGTTCCAGGGATTCATTCCTTGGTCAATCCTACCAGCGCTCCTGAAGAGCGGCCCAACTCCTTTCCTCTAGAGGTGGTTGGGGGACGTTTCTTTTTGTACCCTTCTGCCTGGCTAACCATCACCACCGATTCTTAGGTACAAAGGATTATAACCAGAGGTTATCATATCCCCTCTGATCTTTGTCCCATCCTTCAAAAAAATCTTCCCGACGTTCCACCCAGTCAAAGGGAAGAAGCAGCACTAGAGATAGAAAAGCTGCTAAGAAAGAGAGTCATCCAAATAGTCCCTCCAGACCAGATAGGATCCGGATTCTACTCGAGACTATTTTTGGTGCCAAAGAAAACCGGGGACTGGAGACCAATTTTGGATCTCAGTGTATTGAACAAGTTTGTGAGAGTACAAAAATTCCGGATGGTCACAGTACAGTCTATCCTCCCGCTTTTGGAAAAGGACGACTGGATGTGCTCTATAGATCTTCAAGATGCGTACTACCACATAAAGGTGGACAGGCTATCAAGAAGATTTCTGCGCTTCCGTGTAGGAACCAGTCACTACCAGTTCAGAGTACTGCCCTTCGGATTCTCTACAGCCCCCAGAGTGTTCACAAAGTGCATGGCAGCTGTCACAACTCACTTGCGACTTCAAGGATTCTAGGTGTTTCCATACCTAGATGACTGGCTCATTTCCGCCCCCACCAGACATCTACTGGCAAAAGCCTTGGCATACTCTCTCCTCGCTGCTCAAAGGCTAGGCATAACCATAAACTGGCAAAAATCCAATCTCACCCCATCTCAGTCGACAGAATTCATAGGGGTTATCTTGGACACAAAAAACTGCAGAGCTGCTATTCCAGAGCACAGAATTCTAAGGATAAAGCAACAACTAATTCCAATCCTTTCAAAGGAAAAATCCACGGCTCGCTCGGTTCTACAGCTGTTGGGTTCCATGGCAGCCTCCATCACCATTGTTCCCCTGGCCAGGTTTTACATGAGGCTTCTACAATGGCTACTGCTCACCCAATGGTATCCTTTTCAGCATCCTCTTTCAGCCATGATTCGAGTAACCCACAGGTGCAAACAGGATTTAAATTGGTGGCTGACGCACAGTCTCTCACAATGGTCTCGCCCCTTCTCCCCCCAGCAACCCAAGACCACAGACACCTCCCTGATGGGGTGGGGGGGCTATGTCAGGGACAGACAGTCCAAGGCACTTGGTCTGAACTGGAGGCCCATCTGCATATAAATGTTCTAGAGCTGAGGGCAGTGCTTCTGGCGTTGCAAGCATTCCATCCCCTGCTGCCATCTTGGACAATTGCGATTCAATCAGACAACATGGCGGTGGTGTGGTACATCAACAAGCAGGTGGAACCAAATCTTACCCCCTTTGTCGAGAGGCCATGAAGATATGGCAATGGGCGATGGCTACCAACCGTTTTCTTCTAGCAACGCACATTTCTGGGAGTTCCAACGTGATAGCAGACAGACTCCGCAGGTGCATTCTTCAACCTCACGAGTGGTCCCTGAATCCCTTGATAGCGGCAGAGATCTTCCACCACTGGGGCGTCCTTGCTGCGACCTCTTTGCATCCCCGACCAACTACAAATGTAGCAACTACTTGCCCTGATTTCCCCCTCTGGGACAGTCACCCAGGCACACTAGTCCACGATTGGCCCTCGGGTCTTCTTTATGCATTTCCACCCTCTCCCCTCATTCCCCAGTTTCTGAAGAAAGCCCGTCGGTTGAAGAGCAAGGTAATCCTCATAGCACCATATTGGCCTCTTTGCATCCCCGACCAACTACAAATGTAGCAACTACTTGCCCTGATTCCCCCTCTGGGACAGTCACCCAGGCACACTAGTCCACGATTGGCCCTCGGGTCTTCTTTATGCATTTCCACCCTCTCCCCTCATTCCCCAGTTTCTGAAGAAAGCCCGTCGGTTGAAGAGTAAGGTAATCCTCATAGCACCATATTGGCCTCGACAGATTTGGTTCCCCTTCCTTTGGCCTCACCTACTAGATCGACCATGGATTTTCCATCCAACCCCGGAGTTGATCTCACATCCACAGAACCCGATTCATCCCAGCTTGAACAGCCTGAAGCTCACGGCTTGGCTACTCCAATTCCCTTGATTGCCAGGCAGAATGATCTTTCTTTACCAGTACGTGATATTCTCATTGCTTCTCATAAGTCTTCCACTAGAATTACTTATCTGAGCAAGTGGAAAAGATTTACATGTTGGCTGAAAGATAAACAAGTACACCCCTTTTCAGCACCAGTGTCGATAATACTAGACTATCTGGCCGATCTTTTTCAATCGGGTCTATCGGCCTCTACCATTAGTGTTCATTTGGCTGCAATTTCTAATTTTCATGAGGGTGTCCAAGATTCCTCTCTTATGTCCCATAAATTGTGCAAGACCTTCATAAAAGGTGTGAATCATCTGAAGCCACCTTTTAGAGAATCTGTTCAGCCATGGGATTTATCATTATTTCTACAAGCTCTGACAATGTCACCTTTCGAACCAGCCTCTTCTTGCGACCTCAAGTATTTGTCATGGAAAACCTTGTTTTTGGTCGCCATTACTTCTGTCAGACGTATTTTTGAGCTTCAAGCTTTATGTATCAAGAGTCCATATTTGATTTTTCATAGAGATAGAGTGTCTCTGAGAACTAATCCGTAATTTTTGCCTAAAGTGATCTCTGAAATGTCCATTAATCAAGCCATTGAATTGCCATTTTTCTTTCCCAATCATTCAAACAGACAAGAGTATTGCCTACATACCCACAGGCAAATCTGTTTTTACTTAAACAGGACTAAACCCTTTCGTAAATCTGACCAGTTATTTTTGGCTTTTTCTGGACCTAGATTAGGATCTACTGTTGCTAAGGTCACATTAGCTAGATGGTTGATAGACTGTACGACCTTCATTTATACACAACGTAATATCTCGTTGCCTGCTACCATGAAAGCTCATTCAACAAGGTCGGTGGCAACTTCTGCTGCCTTCCATGCCAGAGCTTCTTTACGTGACATCTGTGCAGCTGCAACTTGGGCTACACCTCATACCTTCATCAATCATTACAAATTGGATTTGGCCTCCAGGGAAAGAGCATCTTTCGGTTCTATGGTGCTCAGGAATGTCCTTCCATGAGAGCCACCCAGGAATAGAGGTAGCTGGGGACTCTGTCCCATGCGTAAGGAATGAACGAGGATTAACAATATCAGATAAAGAAATTATGTATTACCATAATGTTCCATCTGTATTGTTGATCCTTGTTCAGTCATTATGACCCTCCCTCCTTCCCCCTCCTGTGGTTTCTAATGGATCTTACCATCTGGTTCTCTTAGGTTATTTGACCAGAGGTAGCCTCTACCTTCTTTGACTTGCAAATTCAATCTGAGGTAACAGGGAGAGGGAGACTGTGGGTAAGAGTTTAGCTCGAGAGTTTGAAGCTGACTCGAGCATGGAAAATGGCCGGCTCGGTTCCGAGGTCGGAACCGATACCCATGCGTAATGACTGAAAGAGGATCAATATTACAGATGGAAAGTTATGGTAAGACATAACTTCTTTTTACATTTATTGGATGTTCATAGGCAGTTGCATTTCTATCTGCATAGGAGCAGAAAAAAATCAGGAAAGCAGACCAAACATTTGTTTCTTTCTCTGGACCAAAATTGGGAAAATCAATTTATAAAATTACTCCATCAAAGTGAATTGCATCTCTTTTGTCTGTAATAAATTAGGCATTTCTCTTACCCATCCATTAAAAGCACAGCCCACTGTGGCTACTTCCATGGTTTTTCAATCTAGAATGTCTATGGATGACATTTGTACAGCAGCGACTTGGGCTACTCCTCATACCTTTATTACGAATTACAAATTGGATCTGGTCTGCAGAAGTAGGGAATCATTTGGTTCTATGGTGCTCAGGAGTATCCTTCCTTGACTCCACCCTGGATTCAAGTAGCTAAGGACACTATCCCATTCATAAGGATAGAATGAAGATTGACAACAGCAACAGATAAAGAAGTTATATACTCATCATAAAGTTCCAGCTGTGTTGTCGATATTCATTCTTTCCTCATCTCCCCTCCTACCTACCCCCGTCCATGACTTCTGGAGGAGCAAGCAGTTACCTGGTCTCTGAATAGGTACATTTACATGTTTTTATGACTCTGGATATGGCTTCTTATATTTCTCCTCATCTTTGTACACTATACAGCAGCAAACAATATCTGAGGTAGTTGGCAGGGTGCATTGTGGGTAAGGGAGAAGCTCGAGAGATTTGGTGGCTGTGAATTGTAGCATTGGCCGAGTCAGATTAGATGGATTAGATCCAAACCCCAGTCATGAGGAAAGAATGAAGATCAACAACACAGATGGAAAGTTATGGTGAGTACATAAATTATTTTTCTTAAAGTCATCTATTTTTGTGTTCAGTCTGTTTTCAAAGACAATTCTTGAATATTAATCAGTAATGACTGAAGCTCTTTTTTAGACACAGTCATGAGATGCTGCCTTTGTATAACTCATGGTACTGCAGTATACAGTGACAAAATTTTCTCTCTCAGATTTTGACAGGAAAATAGTTTAATTTTAAGAAATTTTCTTGATATAATCATTTAGCACAACAAGGTTTATCATAATTCACTTAATTGAGCTGTTTAGAATTATTTAGAAATAAAATTTCCTGTCAGAAATATATGTAGCAGTAGAGCAGAAGAAAAGTGCTGCTATCCTAGTCTCATCCTGGTCATACTAGGTAAACTAGTGAACACTCTTTGAGTCCATCTAGTCTTATTCTTCGGAAGGTGATCAGGTACAAAAACCCAAGCAGGTGTTCACTTTTTCACAGATGCCAAGTTTAGAAATGTGTCTGACTGGAAGCAATCTGGAGCAACTCCAGAGATTTGCAGAGTTTATCATGTTACTGAGGATGATATTCCAAATGTTTTGGCTTTTCCTGGCTTTAGAAGATAAAAGTGCATGTAAACCTATTTGGCTAATGAACCAGTTGCTAAAAAGATTATGAGGAAATACAAGGTGTACTTTGATTTTGCAACACTCTTTACTGCTTTGTTAGCTGACCCAGCTGTGGTTTCTCCAGCAGTTCTCCAGCAGTTGCCAACTATAATAAGAGGGCCTTGGCTTCTTCTAACCCTACATCAGAAAAAAATGGCAAGGGGTTAGAATTTCAGGAAAAAAAGTTTCCTCAATCTAATAATTTAGTCTTTAGAATGCTATATCCGGGCTTAATATATAAGTTTACTTTGCAGTGTGCTTACAGTTTAGATGACTTTGTTGCATCTTTGCTTGCTGAACAGAAGTGATATATCAATGAGATTGCTTCTAATGTGACTCAGGTTTCTAAACATGCTTTGAGGAATGTCTTGGAAGGTGCAGACACAATTTCTAGAAATGCAGCAGCTTCTGTTGTATTGAAAAGGTATGCTTGATTACATAGTGAGAATTTTTCTGAGGATTTAAAAAAATAGATTTTGAGTACTTTTAAGTTCTGAATATGTGTTTGCTGTTGCTGCCACCCACACTCTCAAAATATGGGATAATAGAGGTAAGTTGATGCATGGGGTAGCTAGAATGCTACACATTCCCAGGTTCTCCCCTTATAAGCTTAAGGCAGAATAAACAAAATCCTAACAAGAGTTAGGGTACGAAGAAGAAGTGGCAGGAGGATAATGCTTCCGAATCAAATAAAATGAGTTCCTTTCCCATAAAAAAACTTTCCCCTGCTAAAGAATGGCTATGCTGAGACTACGAGCAATCCCATACCTTCCTCCTGTCCTTCCTCCCATTTCTCCTTCTCCCAGGCTTTTGCTGAACCCAGCAGCTTAGCTGCAAATAGTCTCAGACAAATGAGTGCTGAGAATAATTCAGGATAGTCTTGGCAGTGGACAGAAAATTCTCCTCCCTTCAAGAGAATGCCAGCACACACCCCAGACCAGACACATCTGTTCTCTCTGGCACTCCTTCACAAGTTGCAAGTAGGGGTTATCAAAGCAGTTCCTGCACCACAAAAAGGAAAAGGATTTTACTACAGAATTTTTTTGGTACCCAAAAAGGAATTATCTTGGAGACCAGTGTTAGATTTGTGTTATGTAAATACCTTTTTGAAAGTATCCAAATTCAAAACGCAAACCCGGCAGACAATCCTATCCTTTTTTTCAGACCACTGTGTCATGGTGACTTTAGAGCTGAAAGATGCTTGTCATCACATTGTCTGTTCACAGTTTCAGGTTGAACCTACAAAAGTCCTGTCTAGCACCCTCACAAAGAATTTACTTCTTCAAGTGTATGATAGAGAAAAAAGAATAGCCTTTCTACCAGAAGACAAAGGAGTGACTTTTCAGAGCATTTTCGGGGATTTCTGTCTTCAAGAAGCTGCTTCCACAACAGAGTTTCTCAAAATTCTAGGTCTCTTGCATAATAATCTTTGTGATACCATTGGTCAGATTCCACATAAGAAAGATTCAGTGGTGCTTAAAAATGTTGGACCCAGCACCTACATCTCTTAGGGTTCCAAGTACCAATTCTGGAATTTGTGAAATGAGAGTTACAGTGGTAGAGGGTCAGATGTCTGTCAATCTAGGCCTACCCTTCTCACTCCAGACCCCAGTTTAATCAGTCTGGACAGACTAGTCAGATTTGACATGGGGAGGATTTTCTAGGGGAGTTTAACAGCAAGGTGAATGGGGTCCTTCGGATGCTACAAAGCACAAAAAAGTCAAATAAATATTAGTAGTGATTCAGGCCTTAAAAGTTCTTCACCACTTGTGGTCTCCAAGTCCCTTTTTAGTGATCACAGGGAACATCACAGTCATGTGGTACCTAAAAACAAGGGGTGCAAAGTCATGCTCTCTTTGCGAGTTGGTAGTGATGTCCTGGGAACTAGCCTTACAGCATTCTGTGATGCTTCAAGCCTCCTATATCCCGTTAGAGCAGAAAATAGTTGTAGGCAGACTAAGCAGATACCAGATAGACCCTCACAAGTGGAAACTCAGGACAGAGTTCTTCCAGGATTTGGTGTAGTAGTGGGAAACACTCAAATAGATCTATTTAATGCCTTTCAAAACAGATGTTGGAAAAATTCTGTTTGAGACATGCTTACACCCATGCACGGAGGACAGAAGCTCTTTTGCTCCATTAGATGGGAATGATCCCTTGTGCATGTCAACCCTTTCTAATGATATCCAAGGTACTTTTGAAGATTCAGAAAGAATTATCAAAGGTCATTATGGTGCTCCCCTTTTGGTTCAGGCAAAGTTGGTTCTCCCTTTGAAAGGAATTGGCCAAGGGCAATTACCACAAACTTCCTTGATTCTGGATCTGCTCATACATTTTTAGGGGCAACTGTTGCACCCCAACTTAGACCAATTGCAACTGACAGCCTAGATGATTCTTTCTTTTTTTTTTTTAAACAAGAAGCATCTTTATTAAACTATCACTTATGACATAAGCAATCATACATTTATAAAAAGATAACCCAAATTGAAGGTGGTCACTCAAGGAAACGTATAAGAAAAAATCCACCAATTAGCATTATCGGAGACTAATATTAGTGTACAAAACTTTTATTTCCACTTTCATCCAAGAAAGACTTCATCAAAATGTATCGCAATAAGAAATAATTACAATATGTACTCAAAACAACCAATCATAGATAAGAAGTAATTTACCAATTAAATAACTTATTATACTTAAAAACTTTATTTTAAAAACATGACTCAACAAAAACTAATTATTTATCTATTTTCAGTCTTTTGTCTTTTAAAACACTTGATGTTAATCACTTAATTTAGCCCTGGAAGTTTGTCAGCCCCAAGTCTAATTTGCCAAAGGTCTCTCTTTGTTCTAATTATTTTTTATAATTGCCCCTCTTAAATCAACAGGGACATGTTCTACAATAGAAAATATTTTTTATAATCCTGACAGTGTGAGGAATGTTTAAAATGTACATATTTTAATCTTAATAGAATAAAGATGTTCTTTAATTCTTTTATCCAAACATCTTGTTGTCATACCTACATAGAATGCACTGCACCCTGAACATAAGCAAATGTACACTACCCCCTTAGATTTATACCCCCTGGGACCTTGATAGTATGTTCAATATATTGTCCTTCTAAAATAAATCTACAAACATGAAAACCTGACACCCCCACTTTTATACACCCCTTTTCTTTATGGGAGGGGGATCCTAATACTGGTAATTTGGTAGAATCTCTCTGTAACATGGTCCTAAAATTATAAAAATGCTTACATACAAATTTGGGAACATTTCCAATTGCATTTATAAGGTTAGCATTTCCTTCTAATAGCTTCCATTTGCACATTATCACAGAACATATACTATGACTGTCAACAGACATATCCAGACAATACACGGGTACTTTATTAAAATCATCTTCTTCTACATTAAATTTATTTGAAAAAGATTTAATTAAATAGGTGGAAATAAATATTCTTCTTTTGTTCTAATTTCATTAGCTACTTTTTGTAACTTCTCCAATTTATAATCTCTATAAACAAATAGAGATGTAATAAATGCCACCTCTTCCTCAAATTTTATATTATCTGTTGTCATCCTGGAGGCTCTAATATACTGCTCCCCAGGAATGTTATTTTTGATGAAGGGGGGTAATGACTGTTATAGTGTAGATAGTTGTTACTGAAGGTACTTTTTCTATGGGTACTACTTTCAAATTTATTCTCTGTCTTGTTCCACAAATACATACATCTAAAAATTACTCTGTGGCCAAGATCTCCTAAGATAAAACTTAAAAAGCTTAATTTGTCCTTTAAAGATTGTACAAGAGAGACATTGTTTTCTGTACTACTTTTAAATCATCTACAAATCTTTTGTAATACACTACATTACAGGTTGTCATCAATGGGGTGAGCACTTTATGTTCCCACCAGCCTAAAACAAGATTTGTAAAGGCTGGTGCCACTGCTAACCCCATGGCAACTCCCTTGAGTTGCCTGTAAATATTCTTGTTAAAAATAATTACTTTCCAAAAGTTTTTCTAACAATGTACAATAAAAAATAATATTTTCATTGGAAATATTACTAAACTTATTTAAATAACAATGTATATACTCCACTCCAATATCATGAGGTATACTTGTAAAGTGTGAACAAACATAAACTGTAATGAAAATACATCTTTGGTCATCAAAAACATAACTGGTGCTAAACAAAGTTTATCCAAAAAGTCCCATGAGTCTCTAATATAAGAAGGAAACTTCTGTACAAGGGGGTTACATATAAAATCTAAAAATAAAGAGATGTCCTCAGTAACATAATTCAGGGCTGACACAATTGGCCTGAAAGGAGGGGGGTTGACTGGATCCTTGTGTACTTTAGGGATTCCAAACAGTACACCTAAAATAGGGGTTTCAATTCTCAAAAAAATATACAAATTTGCATCTATAGTCCCATCATTTAAAAATGCATATAATAAAGTAAAAATAAGATTATAGTAAGTTTGCACTTCCCCTGCTGTAAACATAGAACAGTGATGGCGACCCTATGACATGTGTCAAAGGTGACACGCCACAACGTTTTGGGTGACACACCAGCATTCACCAACACCTGAGTTAGAAATTGAATGAACAAAAATACAAAAAAAGTGACCCTGCACTTACCTATTAAAACTCCTCTACAAAAAGTCATTAATTGATGTTAATTAAATAAAATTCAATACTTTCCCCTATCACAGGAAGTCAGAGGACATAATTCTAAGCTCTGGAAAGCTGCCAGTGTGGGTTTGTGCAGGGACAAAACCAATATACCACTGAGACAGTGTGAAATTCGAACATGTACTGTCACAGGTAAGTAGGACTTGCGCAGCTGTACTTTTTATTGGGACTGACATATTTGGAGAAGTATAAGTCTGTGCTGCTTTTGAACACATTAGTGACAACTTATCTTCTGACCGACTCCTTCTAGTTGTGCTTTCTGGGGAACAGACTTCTTTCTAAGTAGGAACATGGATTACATTTTTAGTCCTTTAGTTCCTTCTGCTTTAACTAAGAAAAAAATGCTAGGGAGCCCTTGCCTACACTGCTTAATCAGTCAGTGCCTCAGCCACTAGATTGTGACTAGTGGCCACTGGTTGTTCCTAAGACTGCTCACTGGTTTCTGTAGGATCTTCTGGTGTAATACCTTCTGCCACCATGGACTGGGAGTTAGGCATTTCCTCTGTGGCTATTCATGTGTCCTTACTGGCCATAAAAATTTTACTGGGGAGCCTGGGGTAAAAAACTTGTTTCTCAGGTAGAAGTGCTCTTCTTCTACTGATGTCTCTAAGAAAAAGAAACAAAAATGTAGAGATATTTAGATATGTAGAGTTTTTCTGTTAATAAGGATGAGTTACTTTGGTTATGGATTTATTTCAGGCTTTGAATCTTTCGGAACAGAATAGAAATGTCACTGTTAGAAATGAATCCAATGTTGTCTTTTCTGTCTGCTTCAACTTGTGGGTTGTTGGATCTGAATCTGATCCAACTCTTGGCTTTCCAGAGTCTTCAGCCCAGGAGCTCGGCCTCCTCTACCCATAATACCCTGCTCTCCTTTTCTGTTCTCAGATCCCATTTTCCGCTATCAAGAGTGCATCGTGGTCCAGTGAGCTCCGTTCTACTGTATCATTTGTGATAGCTATAATCTTGCATATTCTCTGCCTTTATTTAATTTGTGTCTTAGATAGTTGTGTTAGTTTATGGAGTGTTAGGTGTTGGGAAGATTTTTTTCCTGTGAGTAGTTTCCCTGTCTGGGCATTACTGCCCTTTCTTTCTTTCCTTTTTACTGTCTCAAAAAAAAAAAAAAGATGCAGTGTGCATAAGATATATTTTTTTCTTTTTCCTGTTACAGATAGATACTTTCAGATATTTAGAATGTTGCCATTTTCTGTAGTGTCGTATGCAGTTAGGTAACTAGATTCCGTGTGTGTATTTGATTGTGCTTAGTACTTTTTTCTGTATTTGCAGATGTCAGTAAATCTGAAGCTTGGAGTGATAGGAAGCCTATATCGTCCAAACCAGCAAGTTGAAAGAGGCATCTAATAACCAAAGAAAAAAATCATTAGTTAGTATCCCAGTCCTGGTAAAATTCTTCCTCATTCTTAAATGTTTCTTTGATGAAAGAAATACGCAAGTTGTCATTCTGTGTTAAAATCTTCCTCTTCACCTATCTGAGTTAATAAAGAGGAAGATTTTAACACAGAATGATGACTCGTGTATTATTTTCACAGTAGAAGCATTTAAGAATGACTGGGATACTAACTAATGATTTTTTTCTTTGGTTACTAACTGCTCTGTACCTCTTTCATCTTGCTGGTTTGGATGATATAGGCTTCCTATCATTCCAAGCTTCAGATTTACTAAGATTTTGTTGATCCACCAATGTGGATATCTTAGCAAGCAAGAGATTAGGGTATACATAAGGCCACTATTCGAGTGGTCCACTTAGTGAATTTTGGTTTGTGTATTTGCAGATATGGAAAAGTAAAAGTTAAGGTGTAAGAAATGTTTGGCTTGCTAGCACAAGCTTATTTATGTATGTTGTTTAGGTGCTGCCCATCTGGAAACAGACTGTTCAGTCTGTGCTGCTTTTGAATCCTAAGGTCTCAACTGGGCATCAGGCCAAGCTTGTATTAAAAGGAATGTCTCTGCCTGCTGCAGCCTGTTTGTCTTCCCCCTTTCCCAATAAGACACCTGAGAAGAGGGAAAGAGAGTGATCTCAGGATAAGGACCTGAAGTCCCTTTCCAAAAAGTGAGGAGACCACAAACAGTATCTGCTGAAGATCGATCGGTGCCGAAGTTTCACCTACCTTTCTTGCCTTCCATTCCAGCACTTTCTGGTCTGACTCTGCCTGTTCAGTCCTGATCACCTGTACTGCCAGTGTCAGAGACAACCAATTCTCCCTCTCTCAGCATTCCCAGTGAAGAACTCTTCAGCTTCAGAGGTAAGGTTACATACTGTGTTCTTAATACATACTCTGTTCTCACCAGTAACACTGGCAGAATTCTCTTTGGAGTTTTCTGTGCCCCGCATTAGAGCTTACCCTATTTGGATCCGTTTCCTGGCACGAACCCCTGGAAGAAAATCATCCAAGCCACTATCAATGGCATCTTCTGCCTGGTCCACCAGATCAGTTGGGAGTATAAAGCTGTCAGACTTGAAATAGCCGATGTGATCATTTTTGCAGACCTAGATACAACTAGGAATGCTTCTAGCCTCCTCTGCCCCATTGCCTGAGGTTGAGCTCTGACTACTGTTTCACCAGTCCCTTCAGCTCCAGAGTTTATGGGTCCATCTGAGCTGCCATCCACCTGTCAGTTCTGATGGCTTGTCTACTGTGGCATTGGCAAAGCAGAATGTGCCTTGGAGGGTTCAGGGTCATGGCTGCAGGGTTGGGGCCAACTCTCTCAGTGTTGGAGTTGTCCTTGCCCCTGGGGAGCTTTAGCACTCAGTAGTTCAGCTGCAATCTTAGCATCAGAGCCTGTCAGATTGACACCGGATATTGGCACTTCTTGTGGATCTTCCGATCTGAGGAGTGCCGGGTCTGGTAGTCCAGCTTTGGCTTTTAACATGGTAGACAGGATCTCCTTTCACTTTGAGAGGGGACTGTTAGCAGCAGCATTATATCCTACTCTTTCCAATGCTTCAAGGCCTGCAGACTTGCAGCAGCTGGTTCCTGCTCAGCCTGAACCTTTGAGTACTCAGAATTCCATGTATTCAGGCCCCCCTGCTTTTTTTGGTGTTCTCTAGCCCCCTGTTTTTTTTTCTGGGAGTTCTCAAGACTGTGGTTGAGGGAGCAAAGAAAAAGCAAGTGTAAGAAGAAATGTGGATTCCCCTGATAAATCCCTCACCAAAGACACTGACATCAATGAAGGGGAGGGCTCTCCAAATCCCTGTGATGATGCTTCCTTCTGTAGTCTTATGGAATTATTGAAACAGCATGGGGTAGACAGCAGAGGCCTCTTTCTTGGAAGAGTTGATGTTTCTGGAGGCCTTTGGAGTGGTCCCATCCATATTCTGGGTGGCCCCCCTCCAAACACCCTTATACACCTGGTGTCACAGAAGGCTTGGAGGGAACCCAGTGTAGTGGAACTAATCCCCAGGAAGCTAGATAGGATTTTGGCCCCACCTAAGGATAGACCCCATTGGAGTAGGAGTCCACTCACTGGTTGATGCTATCATGGTTGCAGCTGCCATGAAAAAGGCTATCTCTGAAGAGAGTTAGTTGGTCCATTTGTCCATCATGGAGTCTCAGGTTCTGGAATGATTGGGAAAATAGTTGTATGCTTCATCAACCTTCACATTGCCTGCACTCAGTACCTGGCTCATTTGACAAGACTTCAAAGGGATCTAGTGTCTCAATTGCCAAATGTAGTGAACACCCAGCGGTTCCCATAGGCACAGAAGACCATGGAGGATCAGCTGGCTAAAATGCAGGATATCATGAATGTTTCCATGGGGCTGTTGTCCAACGAGGCCGATGGAACGTCTCTCGCAGCAGGCACCAGCATCACCTTGTACTGCTATGCCTGGATATATTTGTACAATTTTGCAGACTGCTTTAAGGTGTCTTTCACCAATGCTCCATTTGACAGTTCTTCCCTTTTTGGCCCAAAGGTCAAAGAGATGTTAGGCAGAGTGAAGAGGATGGAAAAAATTCTACAGTTGGAGTGTGCTGCGTCACCCCTCAGTGATCCTACTCTAGGAATCAGAAAGGGGGGAGGAGCTCTTCTTTTTTTGTAAAGCACAGCACCCTTTTTGGGACACCCATAATGGACACTACCCAAGTGGCAGAGGTGGTCTGCAGAACCAAGGCCTTTGTCGAACTTTCTGTGTGAGGTCTTTACAGTGCACCTGAAGGGTTGCCCAGCTGTCATGCTCTGGAGGCAGTTTGGGGCTCACTTGGCTCTCCACCCAAAAGCTTGGAAGGCCATCACCTCAGACATATGGGTGTTGAGTCATGTCCAGATGTTATACAATTCTCTGTTCATATAATCCAAAGGATTTCCAAAAATCTCTTCCAGACATACCACCCCATCAGAAAATGGACACAGCATTCGAAATCCAAAAGCTGCTAGCCAAATGAGTCATCCAACAGGACCCACCAGACCAGCAAGGATCCAGGGTCTATTCCAGATATTGTTTGGTACCAAAGAAAAACAAGGACCTCACACCAATTCTGGATATCAGCAAAGTGAACCAGTTCGTCAGACAGATGAAGTTCCGGATGGTCACAGTGCAGTCCATTCTACCTGTCCTGAGGCAGAATTGGATTTGCTTCATAGATCTCAAGAATGCCTACCATCACATGAAGATAGTGAGGTACTGCAGGAGATTTCTGTAGTTTTGACTGGGGCCAGTCATTACCAGTTTCAAGCTCTGCCCTTTGGTCTCTCCAGAGCTTCCCAGGTGTTCACTAAATATATGGCAGTAGTGACAGCTTTGCTCAGGCTGCAGGGATTCCAGGTTTTTCCATACCTGGAAAATTGGCTCTACACTGCTCAGTGCTCCGTACTCTAGCTTGGTCTGTCTGTAGGCATTAATGTGAATCACAAAAAGTCCAATCTGGAGACAGTACAAGTGTTGGAATTTATAGGTTGCCAGTTGGATAGTCTGTCAGATAACCAAAATTCTGTTATCCGGGCTACCTTCCCTTCACAGGCAGGCATCTCACATTTTTTAGGGTCCCAAACCTTTGGCAGCTGAGGTTCTACAACTCTTTGGGCATTTTGCACCATCTATCTCTCTGGTTCCTCTAGCAAGGTTCCATATGAGAGTTTTACAGCGGATCTAGCAGCTCAGTGGTTTTATCTCACACATCTGATGGACTTCCCAGTATTTCTGAAGAATATCAGTCACTTGGTGATGGCTGCGCTACCTAGGGAGGGTGGGAATCCATCAAATCCAGCTTTATACAGGTCTAGTGCAATATTAAATCATGATTATGAAATGTTTTTGTCTATAGTGGCTAGGAGAGGGGCAAGGGTGTTGCTGAGTTTGATGGATATGGATCGGTGTGGTTTTGTGGAGGGAAGGCAAATGTTTGGCAACATGGGTGGAGCATTGATGATCCTGTGGGAAGATACTGCTGTTGCTGGTGGGTCTTGATGCAGAGGGGGGCATTTGACAGAGTAAGCTGGGATTTTGTGAGAGGAGCAGTGGAAGCATTTGCATTACCTGATAAAATTATAAGGTTGATTGGGAGGATGGATGAGGAATCAGAGGCAAAATTTTAAAATGGGTGGGGTTCTCTTAGATAATCTCTGCTTGGGCAGAGGAGCCAGGCGGGTGTGTCTTCTCTCCCCTTTGTTGTTTGCATTATATTCAGAACCACTGGTGGAGAGGATGGGGGACTTGAAAAATTGATGATATAATTGGTATGGTGGTCAAGAAGCCTGGCTCTATTTTAAGATGACATTATTTTGTACCTGATAAAACCAGAGGGGTACACTGCAGTGCTGTGGGGCATGTTGAGACATTTTCAAACCTTTTTGAGATACAGGCTTAGAGAAGTAAAAACAAAGGTGATGGCTGTAAATGATGTGCCCATGCATGGATTTTTTCAGCAATATCCATATTTATGGGAACATGATAAAATTAAGTATTTAGGAGTATGGATTAAAAATGATACTGGTGGGGCAACTGGGGTGTGTGTGGAAGGAGACTATCCAGGGGATGGTACAGAGACTGAGAAAATGGAAGCTCTGTTATATGGATACTGATGGTAGGATACAGGCAGTTAAAATGTTTTTAGTCCCTTTGGTCTTGTACACTGGTCAGGCATGTTTTTATCAACTGGATGAGAAGCTGTGGATAGCAATTAATGAAGAGCTGAGGGATTTTGTCTGGGAGGGGAGGATGGCAAGAGTCAGTGGGATGGGCTTATCTTTCCAATAGAACAGGGCAGATTGGGATTAGCCGAGTTGAAGGGGTATTTCAGAGCAACAGAATTGAGGCTCCTGTGCATAGCACAGGCAGAAAGCTATGATTCATGGTGGAAGTAGACTATGAAACATGGGGGAAGCTCAAGTAACAGGGAGAGTGGGATTTTAGATGCAGACCTTTAAGAACAACAATAATCATACAGAATATTATATTCATAAAGTAGCAGAAGGTCTTCTAAGAACTAAGCCAACATGGGAATGGAGAAAGGAGATTCTTCCAATAGGATGACTGCAATTAGGGATACAGACAATAGGCAAGACGAGGCGGGAATATGTTGGAGAAAACTGGCAAAGGAAACAAGATATTGGGAGCAAATAACAAAGGGAAAGGTAATAGAATGGGAAGATGCCAAGAACTTATTTGGACTGCTGGCTAAAGATTGTCTTCCATATAGCAAGGATTGATATCAGAGTATAGGCAAAGAGAAAGAAACAGGGGGGTCCTAAATAAAAGACCAGCACTGGTAGAGATTTAGTAGAATCTAGAACAGACGTTCCCATTAAGAAAGGAATAATTAGTAGAACATATAAAATATTGTATGATAACTATAAGAATCAATCAGAGGAGGTTAGGAAGGAGTGGGAAGAGAGATTAGATAAGCAATTCACAAAGAAACAATGGGGGATAGATGTATGTCTCCCAAATATGCAACAAAATCTAGAAGATTTTGGATCTTTGCCTGGAGTGCTTAAATAGGTATTTTTATAACCCCAAGCAGACTTCTAAGAATTTTTCTTCAGGTAGACAGCAAATGTTGGAGGTGTGATGGGGCAGAAAGAGGTAACCGGGAAATTTTTTTTCTGGGATTGTAATGAGTTGGTAGACTTTAAACATTCCCTGCAGACTGCTCTCTCAGAGATGCTGGGTGAGTAAGTTAGAGTGACTGGGGAAATGATTTTTTGAGCTATGATACAAACTTAGAATTGCCTAGACATAGTAAAGCCTTCCTGAGTCTAATTATGATGGCTGCCAAAAAAGCAATTACTAGAAAATGGAAATCAAAGTCTAAACCAGCTTTACTAGAAGTAGTGAAGATAGTAACAAGAGTTAAAACAAATGGAAATGGGATCTTTACAAAAGAGTAGGAACAAATTACATAGGAAAAAATTTTGAAGAGAGGATTTGAATGGTTGACTAACCATGACTGGATATGTTAAAAGTGATGTATAACTTTTGCAGCTACAGTTGTGTCAGCACGGATTGGAATGTATAATGTTTGCAACTGAGATTGTGTCGCTGTGGTTTATTTTCATGTGTATATATGTATATATAAGTAACATGGATTATGTCATACATGATAATTTAATAAAAATGTTTCTTGTAAAAAAATATCCATTGCTACCACATTTACTGGTGGCTAGACTCACCAGTGGTCATGGCAGGTGAACTTTTGTTCTTCCCCATCCCTAGCCCACAGTCACAATGGATGCTTCCTTTCTGGGGTCAGGGGGGGCATTTTAAAGGAAAGATGGTCCAGTAGATGTTGTTAAGCTTTGAGGCCAATCTTCACATCTGTATTTTGGTGATGAGGGTGGTCTTCTTAGCATTGCAGGCCTTTCAGAACCTTCTCCCCAAGGCTGTGATAACCATACAAATGTACAACAATTCTCTGGTTTGGTATCTGAACAAGGAAAGAGGAACTCGTTCCTATCCCATGTCAAGAAGCTATGAAGGTTTGGCAGTGGGTGATATCCTCTTAGTGGGGTCTGATTGCAGTGCATGTCCCATGGAAAATCTAACATTCTGGTGGATTGCTTGAACGGGAACATCCTTATGCCTCATGAGTGGTCCCTGAATCTGAAGGTAACGACTCAAATTGACAGTTACTGGGACATCCCCAGCTGTGATCTTTTTGTTTCCCTGTCACATAGTGAGCAGTTTTTACACCCTGATCCCTCCTGAAGGACAATCACTAAGGGATGCTGTTTTGCATGCTTGGCTTCTGGGTCTATTGCATGCCTACTGTCTGATGCCCTTAATAATCAAGTTTTTTCATAAGGTAGCCTGTTATCCTCATTGCTCATTATGGCCTAGAAAAGTTTGGTTCCCCTTTCATTGGCCTCACTTACATCACTGCCCTGGATGCTGGATCCACTCCTGGATCTGATTTCCCATCTTGCAGGGATGCCTCTGCCCAACCTCCAGTCCTTCAAATTGACCTCATAGTTTCTTCAATTGCAGTGATGCCCAGGAATCCCAAGCTGCCTGGCAGAGTTATTATTCTAATTATAATTATAATATTCTTTTATCATCTCAGAAGCCTTCAACTAGAAAGACATATGCTAGTAAGTGGAAGTGTTTCTCCATTTGGGCCTCTCTAAAGGCTTATATCCTTTTTTGTTCCCTTTGGATGCTATCCTGGACTTTTTGGCTGGTCTTATTCATGCTGGTTTGAGTTATTCCACCATTAAGTTGCAAATGGCTGCCATTTACAGTTTCCACATTGGCATGGATAACATGCCTTTGATGGTTCTTAAGCTATCTGAAGCCTTCCTGGCTAACAAGTATTTGTTTTCTCATCTCTGATATGACCCAGCAGCTATTTCTGTTTTTTCTTCAGCTTCATTCACTTGCCACTCTTCTTTCTAAATTTCAATTAGGGAGAATATTTGCTTCATTTGGATGTGTATAGACAGCTCAGGTTTTATGAGGCTAAAACTAAAAGTTTTAGAAAATCTGACCATTTGTTTCTTTTTCTAAGTTGAAGCTTAAGAAGCCTACTTTTAAAGTGAACCTATCAAAATGACTATCCAACTGTATCTCTTTTGTGTACTGTTTGAAGGGAATGATCTTGCCTGCTAAGCCAAGAGGTCATTTGACTAGAGCAGTGGGTACTTCTGCCTTTTTCTTATGGGTCTCAATTGACGTTTGTGCTCCAGCTACCTGTTCTACTTTTTTTCTCCCATTACAATCTGAATGTTCAGTCTAGGTCAAGAACTTTTGGTTCCACATTTTGTGGAATGT
Source organism: Protopterus annectens (assembly GCF_019279795.1). Taxonomy (NCBI): domain Eukaryota; kingdom Metazoa; phylum Chordata; order Ceratodontiformes; family Protopteridae; genus Protopterus; species Protopterus annectens. Next base: position 1,356,866,625 of record NC_056743.1, on the reverse strand, counting down.
TCTCTCCAAGGGCCTCCCTGGGGTATTCTCTAGTTGGATACTCTGTCCCACAGGGTGAAGGCAGATGGAAAAGACAATGTCAGATATGACAGTTATATACTTACCATAACAATAGATCCATGTTGTCTTCTTTCATCCAGTTCAACCATTCCTCCCACCAAGACCCCGCCAAATTGTCAAGATTATTATCTAAGTGCTACTGATTGGTCTGGAGGCCTGATCCAGTATGGGTCCTTGTCTGTCAACCCCTTTACCTATTGTCCTTATTAACATGTTGTTTAGATCTGATATCTCAGGGGGTTGTTAAGGGCAAACTCAGTCTGAGGAGAGCAGGGTATTATGGGTAGTGGAGATGGTCCTCCCAGGCTGCTGACCCTGGAATGGCTGGTACTGGCTCTGATAACCTACAGTTTAAAACCAGATGGAAGAAGACAATAAGGATCTATTATTACAGTAAGCACATAACTTTTGTTTCTTTTTTCCTCACTTGTTAATGGTGATTTATCATATGTTTCTGATATGGACAAGAACAGAGCTTCCTCTATGTTTTCTTACAATGTCCTAGATTTTGATTGAGGAAAGTGACTACTCATTTCCACTGGAGAGGAATTTTCTTTTCCTAAGACTGAATCCAGAATGAATATTTTCAGTGGGAACAGATGGAAGTTCCAGCTTCATTAAGGAAATATTAAGCCATGTTGCAAATGGATATGCCACATTCTACTCACACTCCTCCAGTTATGCCAGTCTTAGCAGGAGATGCTTTTGAATTAGCCTACAGATAACATTGATAGTCAATCTTCAATCCCTAAGAAGGCAGATGGATTTTAAATTGCTCAGGATAATAAGTATTTGTTTTCTCATCTCAACTCTGACCCAGCAGCTCTTTCTCTATTTCTTCTTCAGCTTCTAACAAAGTTTTGGTCAATGCTAATACATCTCCTTCTGACAAGGATGGGAAAGCCATTGACAGGTTTGAGAATATAATTTTTAATTTTTACTTCTACTCTAGTTTTCAGAATTTTGAACTACCAGGCTCATATGCTGAAGTTTTGGTTGGCTTGCTTATAGTTTGAAAAACTATTCTACCACTATGCCTTAGAAGGTGGGTACTTTCTGAATCCTGTTATTGCTTCTCTTTCTCAAGTTTTATAAACATTCTGTAAAGAGTGTGTTTGATTGTGCTGACTTTGTGTCAAGGGTTGCAGCTTCTGCCTTTATGAGATATTTTGCTTTGATACAGAATAAGAAGTTTCTGAGGGTGTCATATCTAAATGTTGAATTCTTCTTTGTTTAAGGAGGTTTTGTTTGGTCCTTTTACTACATAGGCATTCATACAGTTTGAAAGAGGCAACTTCTTTTATGGGGTTACTAATACGTTATAAAACTTAAAAAAAAAAAAACACGGTCTATTTTGCAAAAAAAAAAAAAAAACAACAATCTTAAGCTTCTGACAATCAAGGTTCTAAAAAAAGTAGTAAGATGGATCAAATAAAAACATGGATCCTTCCAGGAAAAAGGACAGACTTCTTCAGAATGATTGTTGCAGCATTCTCAGACTATCTCCCTACCACATCTTCAAATCTGTACCAGATATTGGTGGTTCTCAGTCTTTCCCCCTTGGCATTAGACTGAATCAGACAAATGGGTTTTGACAGTACTTCAGGAGGTTTACAGTCGGCAGTGGGAAAACATTCCTCATCTGCCAAACCAGTTATGTTTCTGCTAATTTTAAGACATATGCTTGCCTTGTGGGCCATACAGCATGTGGTCTTACAACACATGGGCAAAAATATTTATTCAGGAATGATTCTGAAGTCAAGCAATGATGCTTTTAAGAGACCAGATGTAATGTGATCCTATCTCGCCTACATTCAATACATATGGGTTCGGAGCCGATCCTCGGCTCCGACTCGGCACCGAATACAATAGAACGCAGTCTCTTATTGGCTGAGCTATTCTATATCCCAGGATGCACCACCACTAGTTCCCCAGATCTCGTTTGCCGCTCAAGAGCATAGACGTGGTCTCGGACTTGGCTGAGCTAAGTACTTTAGTCAGATAGAATCTTTTGTCTGAAAAATCTCTTTTTTCCCCAAAAGCTGTTTTAACAGCTACTGTTGTGATTTTATGATTGAAAGAAGTTTTTTTTGTGGTATTTTGTGGTAAAATTGTGGTGATTGTGTCTTTTTGTCGACCAACGGTCCCGTTTAACTTAGAGGGGCCTAGGCCTGTTAAGTTCTGTGTCACTTGCTTATTAGTTGTCGTTTTCCTGTGTATTTAGTTTTTGTTTAGTGGAAGAATGTCTAAAGAACATAGACCTTCAGGATTTAAAAAATGCACTAAGTGCAGTTATAAAATGTCGATAACTGATGATCACGCGCTATGTGTGTACTGTTTAGGACCCAAACATCTTCAAGAGTCCTGCAGTGTATGTCACGCTTTTTCTTCTCGAGTCCTCCAAGAGAGGAAAAACAAGTTAATTTTAAAAGGACTTATTGCTCCATCCTTTGAGGAAGCTTTGACTTCTGGCTCTCCTACTTCCCAAAGGAAAAAGAAATCGTCGGCTCCGACCAGCCCGTCGGAACTGACAGCGAAAAAATCTAGGCAGGCTTCTCCTTCGGCTCCACAGACTTCGGAGCCGAGGGTGGAACGGTCTGCCTCTGTCTCCTGCCTCGACTCCTCCAGTTTCGGAGCCGAGAGCTCGAGCATCGAGAGGTGTGTCACCTTCATCGGCTCCACTGTCTTCGGAGCCGATGAGGGTTACATGCTCAGACACTTCCCCCTCGGCGCCGAAGCCCTTATCGGCTCCGAGGGAAATTGAAATAGTGATGGAATCTTCCTCGGCGCCGATAATTATGGAACCTTTACGGAGCCGGTCCCCTTGTCTCTCGGAACCGATGGAGAAGTCTTCTCGGACCCGATCGGTTTCTTCCCGATCTTCGAGGATGTCCGATTCGGACATAGACAGGGTACTTCAGAAGCTTTTCCAGTCTCCAGTCTTTACCAAATTGATGTCGGCTCCGACCCAATTGGTACTGGAGCCGACTACCCATCCTACCTTGTCGATTCCTCCTCCAACAGCCTCGGCGCCGTTGGAGTCGGTGCTGGTGGATCCGGTCGAGGTAATCGAGTCGGCTCCGACTCTTACTTCTACCCCGTCTCTTGGGTCGGGGTTCGGAACGGGGACCTCCTCTGTCGGCCCCGGGGGGGGTGCTTCGGGCCCGATTCTTTCGGTCCCTAGCCTCCCTCTCGGTGCGTCGGCTGCAGGGGCTCCTACGTCCGTTGTGGCCTCGAGGGTTGGACCTTCCCAGGATTCTGGGGGTCCGGCCTTCGATGCTATGAGGAGTGCCTTAGCCAAATCTTCTGTGGCTGCTTCGACCTTTTCACCACCACCTTCCATGGATTTGGAAACTGGTGCTTCCGGAGTTCCCCTGTCTCACAGCGGAGCCCCTAGGCCTGAGGATACCCCCACGGGTGGTTCCCTTCTTCCTGGAGGTTCCTCCGACGCGCTTTCGGAGGAACCCCCCAGAAAGAAATTGTGTAAGAGGAAACACGTTGACTCCCCTGATGAGTCTCTTACATCAGATACCGACCTCGATGATGCGGAGGGGTCCCCAAAGTCGTCCTCGGATGATGTCTCCTTCGCGGACATATTAGAAATCCTTAAACAACGAGGCGACTGGCAGTCCAAACCCCCTTCTGCTGAGGAGTCGGTCTTCCTCAAGGCCTTTGGGGCTCAGCCCTCCGCCTCCTGGGTGTCTCCACCCTTCGATGAGCTTCTGGATTTGATCTCTCGAAGGGTGTGGGAACACCCGGATTCTGTGGAACCGGTGCCTGCTCGCCCCAACAAGTTCCTTTCGGCCCCACCGGACAAAGAATTTTTATCCAAGGGCGTGGCAGTAGATGCTATGGTGGTGGCATCTGCTACCCAGCAAGATGTAGCAGAGGCTTCGACGTCCGTCCATCCTCCTAATAAAGAGTCTAGGAGCATGGATCGGTACGGCAAGCGTACCCTGACTTCAGCGGCCTTTACGTTAAGGTCCCTGAATTATTTGGCACATTTTACTAGACTGCAGAGGGATCTGGTCAAGGAGCTGTCAGACTCCCTCTCGGGTAATTTACCTGAGCAGTTAGCCCAGTCGGTTAGCGCTCAGTTATCTACCCTTTCTTCTTTATCTAACTCCTCCATGAGGCTCATATCTTATGCTGCTGAAGGAGCGAGTAGAGCGGCGGGTACAGGAGTTGCTTTACGAAGACAAGCCTGGCTTCGCCTGTGTCATTTTGCGGAGGCTTTCAAGTCTTCCTTTGCCGACGCTCCCTTTGATGGGTCCTCATTGTTTGGACCCAAGGTAAAGGACACCTTGATTCGCTGTGAGCAGGAGGGTAAGACTTTGGCTGCTGTCGGAGCCCGGTTTTCCACTCCCTTCAGGCCTTATCCCAAGGCTCGAAGGGGTGGGAAGATGTGGTTTCGTAAATCTCAGAAGCCTTACTCGCCACAGCAGAATGACTCCCCTTCTAGAGGCAGAGGAAGGGGAAATTTTTCTGGAAGACGCCGTCCCAGAGGCGGTGGAGGCCCTCGCAACACTGGAGACCGCGAGTCCTTTCATGGCTCTCCCTCCTTCCAACATCCCTGAAGGAGTGCCCGACTGTGCAGCTCCGGAGCCAGTCGGGGGTTGTTTTTCAGAGCACCTAGAAGCCTGGAGACAGATTACTCAGGACCAATGGGTGCTTCGAATAATTGCCGGAGGATACACCATTCCCCTAGAACATTACCCCCCACCAACTCGAAGGATCCCGCACCCTCCACCCAGTCAGCGGGTTTTAGCAGCCTACGAGGTATCAAAACTGCTGCGAAAAGGAGTCATCCAACCTGTCCCCGCAGACCAAGCCGGATCAGGGACTTACTCAAGGTTCTTTTTGGTGCCAAAAAAGACCGGGGACTGGAGACCCATCTTGGATCTCAGCAAATTCAACCGATTCGTAAAGAAGTCCAAATTTCGGATGGTCACCTTACAATCCATTCTCCCGCTGTTGGAGAAAGGTGTTTGGATGTGCTCCATAGATCTCAAGGACGCTTACTACCACATATTAATAAATTGGGCGTCCAGAAGACACTTACGCTTCAGCCTGGGAGACAGTCATTTCCAGTTTCGAGCTCTGCCCTTTGGTCTCACTTCAGCCCCCAGAGTGTTCACCAAATGTTTGGCAGTAGTGACTGCTCACTTGAGGAGTTTAGGATTCCAGCTGTTTCCGTACCTAGACGACTGGCTCCTAACTGCCACCTCCAAGCATCTACTTTTAGAAAATCTAACAGCCACTTTCAAATTGGGCAGTTCCTTGGGGATCACCTTCAATTGGTCAAAATCGGTGTTGCAGCCATCTCAGCGTATTCTGTTTATTGGAGCAGAAATATCTTCAAGACAAATGCGGGTCTTCCTTCCTGCAGAAAGAATAGAGACACTCCAAAATCAGATCCGGACTCCAGCAAGGATGGTGTTGCAACTATTAGGTTCCATGGCGGCCGCCATTCTCATGGTTCCCTTTGCAAGGCTGCACATGAGGATTCTCCAGTGGCTTCTGTCAGTTCAGTGGTCTTACCAGGACCTCTCTCTCAACCACCAAATACTGATTACAGACAAATGCAAACAGGACCTTCGTTGGTGGCTGGTAACCTCCAACCTCAATCCGGGTCAGCCCTTTGTCCCCCCCCTCCCCGTCGCCACGCTGACTACGGACGCCTCCCGGACAGGGTGGGGGGGGCATTGTCTGGGCAGGTCGGTTCAAGGCACGTGGCGCTCGGACGAGTCTGTTCTTCACATCAACGTTCTGGAGATGAGGGCGGTGCTATTAGCATTGCAAGCTCTACACGACCACCTTCCCCAAGCCGTGATTGCCATCCAGTCCGACAACATGTCGGTCGTCTGGTACTTGAACAAACAAGGAGGAACCAGGTCCTACCCCCTTTGCAGGGAGGCCATGAGAGTATGGGAGTGGGCGATTGCTACCAAACGCTACCTACTGGCAACGCACATTCCGGGGAAGTCCAACGTGATAGCCGACAGGTTGAACAGAACTATTCTCTCTCCTCACGAGTGGTCTCTAAACAACAGGATAGCCTCACAGATCTTCTCGAAGTGGGGAATCCCTTGTGTCGATCTTTTCGCGAGCCCCCTCAATGCGAAATGTCTACATTTCTTCACCCTGACTCCTGCTGCGGGGGTGACACCCAGGGACGCTCTAGTCCACGATTGGCCCTCCGGCCCTCCAAGAAAATATATACCGATAAGTGGAAGAGGTTTGCCATCTGGGCCCAATCCCGAGGATTGGATCCAGTGACAGCTTCCGTGTCGGAGGTGCTAAAGTTTTTAGCCACTCTATTTAACCAAGGGTCTTCGGTGTCCACCATTAAAGTACAATTGGCAGCTATTTCTAACTTTCATGAATGTATTCATCCTTCCTTAATGAGCAACAAGTTATGTAAGGCTTTCATTAAAGGAGCTTGGCTGTTACGTCCCCCTACTGTTCATCCTGCACCGCCATGGGACCTTAACGTGGTGCTAGGGGCTTTGACCTCGTTCCCTTTTGAGCCTGCAGCTACCTGTGAATTAAAGTTCCTTTCTTGGAAAACTGCCCTCTTAGTCGCCATTACTTCGGCTAGAAGAGTTTCAGAGCTCCAGGCCTTGTGTATTAACCCACCATACTTGGTTTTTCACAAAGACAGAGTGTCCCTCAGACCAAATCCATCCTTTGTTCCAAAGGTTTGCTCTAAACTGTCTCTTCGACAGTCACTAGAACTACCTGTCTTCTTTCCCAAATTTTCAGATAGGTCTGAATACGTCTTTCACTGCTTAGACGTGCATAGACAATTGCGTTTTTATTTGGATAGGACGCACAAAACCAGAAAGTCAGACCAGCTTTTTCTGTCTTTTTCCGATAACAGATTAGGTAATGCGGTCACTAAAGTCACTATTGCTAAATGGATCAGGGACTGCATTACTCATATTTATGCATCCTCGAATAGAAAACTCATAGCTCCGATTAAAGCTCATTCTACTAGAGCTATGGCTACCTCAGCAGCATTTCATTCTAAACTTTCTATTGATGACATTTGTGCGGCTGCCACGTGGACCTCTTCACATACTTTCATTTCTCACTACAAATTGGATGTGGCATCCAGGGGTCGAGCTTCCTTTGGTTCCACAGTTCTCAGGAGTGTTTTCCAGTGAGCCTCCCAGGAATAAGGTGCTAGGACGCTGTCCCATATGTATTGAATGTAGGCGAGATAGGATCACATTACATCTTTTAGTTATGTACTTACCATAACTTTAGATGTATGGGATCCATCTCGCCTACATTCCTAATAACCCACCCTCCATCCCCCTGCCTCATGGATCAGGAGAGACCGGTCGATTCGAAATCCAATCTTTTCCTCTCTTGAAAGACCTGAGTATGTTATACTAATGGTATGTCTCTGTGTCTATGAGTGCGGACAAACAAGATCTGGGGAACTAGTGGTGGTGCATCCTGGGATATAGAATAGCTCAGCCAATAAGAGACTGCATTCTATTGTATTCGGTGCCGAGTCGGAGCCGAGGATCGGCTCCGAACCCATATGTATTGAATGTAGGCGAGATGGATCCCATACATCTAAAGTTATGGTAAGTACATAACTAAAAGTTCTTGACCTTTTCTTTCTCAGTTTGTTTGTAAAAATGCCAGATGTCAAAATGTTGACTGTATAAAGTCTGTTACCTCTTATTCCTCATTTGAGTTGTTTTAATACCTATAGATTTGGAAGGTGCTTATCATATTCCCTGTGCCACAGAGTTCAGAGGTTTCCCCAGATTTTCTGTATCTGGGTCACATTATCAGTTCACTGCAGTACTCTTTTGGTTATCTGTAGTTCCAAGAGTTTTCACAAAGTGTCTAGCTCCAGTGATAGTTCACTGTAGACTGCATGGCTTTCACATATTTTCTTATTTAGACAACTTGCTTATCTCTGCAGTCTCTTTTTCCAGGCAATAGGGGTCCTTTACGTAGGTTACAAATCTTCTCGACCTGGGTTTTCAGATCACTATTCAAAAATCCTTCTTAATTCCATCTCACAGGGTAGGTGGTCATTTCCACTTAGGCTGTATGGGTTGTGTCATACCCAAGACACAACAACCAGTCAGCTTCCAAAAGCTGTAGCTCTCACACTTCCACTCTGACTGTGGACTGGATAGCCTAGTGGAGAGACAATCAGCAGTTAGAGTGCAAAATCTTCAGTACTTTATTACTGCCTTATGATGAAGAAGCTCAGAGATTTTATAAGAACAGCAGCCAGCACTTCAGTCCCTTTTCTGGCAGATAATTCCCTTTAGGGGACATTTTAACGAAGAAAATGTTAAAATTTTACTGATATCTCTCTCGCTCTCTCTTTGTAAAAAAATATATATATATTTTCAACTTCTACTTTTGTGCTTCTGGCCCTGTAAGAAGCCCAGGATTTATTCAATACTGGAAGTTTCCTATAATTCCAAGATGGTTACACATTGAGTAACAGCTTAATTCTAGCTCTGCTGGTGTGAAAACAGAAACTCAGCAGAGAAGGCCAGTGGAATTTTGTCTTTCTGGGTAAATTTCAGTAACTAGCTAGTAAGTGCACTGTCTTGATGCTAGGAAAAAATAAATACAGAGGACCTGAAGGAAATCAGCTACAAAAGGTGAGAAAAACACTGACTGGGAAAAGTATTGCAGCTGTTCAGCAAAAAGCAGTGCAAGCTTCAGACATGACTTCAAGTAACCTAGAGGAAAACATAAGACAACTGCACACATACCTATGGAGTATATCAACTCAAACAAAAGGCTGGAAAAAATGTAAGAAGCTTTAAACATATATTCAGACAAGGTGATAAAACTGCAAAAATCTGAGGTTGAAATAAAGAAAAGTCTGGCTGGGACTGCTGTAGAAGAGTTGTTTCAAAAATAATAAAATTAGAGGACAGAGCACATAGACAAAAACTGAGATTCTTAGCTGTACCACAGAATCTGGAAGGAACAGACTGTATTAATTTTATGAAAGCACAAATAAGCAACTGGACTGGTATTCCACAACAGGAGCTGTTAACTGAAAAGGCACATTGTGTGTATGTTTCAAACCTGGCTGTAAGAAAGCAACCTAGACCTTTAATAGTTTTAGGCATTTTTTGTAGACACAAAATTAAAACCATTTTATGATTTATATTAGCACATTTTGATTGATTTCTGATTGATTTCTAGGATTTTTGTCCAAAATAGGAAGTTTAGAATTTTATCCCAATTTTCAGTTTATTACCATTGACATGAAGGACCTTTTTTTTCTCTGTAATTTCACATTGTACAGGATTACAGTGGTTTGAGGAAATCTTGATAGAGTTTGATTTTTTTTTTTGTCCCATAATGATTTTAGGTTGATTATGGAAAGTAAGGAACTGATCCTTAAAAATAATGTCACCTTTTTTCATGGTGAACATTACAAACCATTGGATGGGGTGGCCATGGGTGCATCTTGTGCCCTTGTATTTACCAACATTGTATTGCTTTATTGGGAAAAATGCTTTATTTTTACATCCTGTTTTTTAAATATATCAAAGCATGCTATCAATTTTGGATGATATATTTATTGTGTGAGATGGCCCCTTGATGAAATTGAATCCTTTATGACTTATATTAATAACAGGTTTTTTTACCTTTAGTCATGTACCGGAGGCTAATGATAGCCATTTTTGGGATGTCAACATTTCTAAGGATTTAATTAACAAACAATGTTTCTGGATTGTACAGGAAAGACTATTTTTCCAGTTCATACTTGTATTACAACAGCGATCATCCTTACTTTCAAAAGAAGAATATAGTTAAGGGTCAGATGGTGAGAGCAGCCTGTATAACTTCCTTGAAGGATGATTTGGTGAAAGAGTTAAATTTCATTGAAAATCTGTTTTTAGCTAGAGAGTATGCTAAAGTGCTTACTAATTCATTGAAAGAGGAAGTTATACAAGGATGGGGCACCAAGTTCATTCCATTATTAAGTTGTATGGAAAATGTCTTGAATAGGACCATCCTAATTAGTGACCAACATAAGGGTTTGGACCTTGATGTTGGGAGTGGTATGGGCCCATTTTGTGGTCTAAATTATAATCAGGACACTAAGAAGGTTCAAGATATTATTAATAAAAAATGAAACCTCTTTGATGCTATGCCAAATAGTTTAAAGGTTTTTAATAAACCTTTAAAGTTTAGTTTTAAAAGAGGACCAAACTTAAAAAAATAATTTTGAAAGTGGTTTGACACTTAATTTACCTTTTAGTGCCCAGGCCAGGAATGGAACTTTTAAGTGTGGGATGTGTCCTCAGTGTCTGTTTATTGAAAATCCAACACAATTGTATTTACCAAGTTTAAAATCCAAATTACCAAAAACTGGTTACTACAATTATTATTCAAAAGGGGTGGTTTATTGTTTATTTTGTTTTTCATTTTATGTTGGAAAGACAGAGCATAGTTTAAAACAGTGAATCTATGAGCACTTATATGACATCAATAGGAAGAAACAGACAAATGCATTGTATAGACATTCTGTTAATTCTGATCATACCAACTCTAGATTTTGGGTTTTGGAACAGGTGAATCCCCATGAGAGAGGTGGGGATTGGGAAACCAGATTGGAATACCAGGAGCTTATTTGGCAACTATGTTTGGATGCCTGTTTAAGTCCTGGTTAAAAAGATCATTATTCCCTGGTCCCAGCACTGAAATTAAGGGCACTTAAGTATTGAAACAACATTAAGTGATCCTGCAGTTTTATATTTCAGCATTATATTTTAGTGTTACTATACACATAGTTTCCATATGCTTTTCATAGTTTTTTTGCTCACATACTTTTATGATATGTTTCCATGTTCTTGGTTCCATGGTAACTCTTCCCCAAAGCACTGTCCCTTTTATTTTGTTTATGCAAATGAAGTTATTTACTTTGAATTGTGCAACCAATGAGATTGTGTCTTGAAGGTTTTTAAAGGTTGATTCTTGTATTGTCTTTTAGATTCTTGTATTGTCTTTTATTCTGATGAAGTTTCCCGGGGTGGAAATGAAAGCGCTCAATAAACTGTGGTGTTTTCCTTTATTGACTCCATTTTGTTACCAGGATCGTCTTTTTGGTTTTTAGCTCTCCTTTTGGACTGTCCCTTGAGAGGTTCCTTACATGGGCCGAACCTGCTAGTTAAAAGTACATAGTTAGTCTTGCATAAAATTCAGGTTCTAGGGTGATACAATTGACCTCTCAGGGACCTGAGATATAGTATCCCTTTCAGAAAATGCTGTGTTGCCCATCTGGAAGTGATAGGTGGACCCAAGGGAAGGAATGTCAATATAGTTGATTGATGGTCCTTTATGGAAGTGTAGACTAACCTGTGCAGAACAATTTTGTGAAAAAAATATTTAAGAATCCTTGGTACCACTATTTCAGTAGGTGTAAGGTCCCTTCTCTGTCACTACAGGGATAATCTTTTTCCATTTTGCTTTGCTTGGTTTTCTGATCTCTTTCATTATAATTCACAGCTCTAGAAACTTGGTATTCAGGTCTTGAACCCTGGGCATGCTATGGTGCTCTCCCTCTGTGACAGCAGGTCCACCAACTTGGAAAAAAGAATTGTGTCTTCCCTGGCTAGCTACAGCAGGTGGGGAAAACCAGTGTCCGATGGTCCAGAGAGGGGTAATTATCATGGAGTTCTATTCTGTGTTTTCTGCATCTCTTTTGGGATGAGGTGCAGAGGGGAAAGGCATATACAAATTATCCCTCTGGCAGTTGGAGAATGCATCCAATGTGAAAGTGTTTTGGTATGGGGCTCTGTAAAGAAAGTATTGACTTCAGCATTCTTGTGTGAAAAAAACAGAACCATCTCTAGCACACCCCCCCCCCACTTGTGTCAGTGAAAGGAAAACCTGTTTGTGAATTATTCACTCATAGGGAGTCTGAGGGCATTTTGCTAGCAGGTTGTCCCTTGTAGGATTGTAAGCCACCCTTAAGGTTATGCTACTATTTATGGCCATCTTCTGTGTGTTCAGGGCCACCATCCCCAGTTGTCAGAAGTGCAACTCCCCGTTTGTTGACATACTGCACAATCATGGTGTTGACTGTAACAATTTGTAGGAAGCCTCAAACCCATTAAGGGTTTAAAATGCTTAGCTAGCACACAGACTTGCCAGCATCCCTTTCAAAATGTTGGCTCTGATCTTTTCTAGAGGTCTTGCACCTTTAGGCCCCAACAGTGTGCCATCCCAAGCCTGTTTTGACAGCAGACTGAAATGCCCTTGTTTCCTTTAACATTGGAGATCCGCCAACCCAGTTGGCAACATGGTATGGTTGGAAAGGTGTATTTTAATGAATTAATGTGTTGATCCTTCAATTTCATGATCTGCCACTGAATTTTCATCATATGCACCACTACAATAGCAGTGGCCACATATCATACAATCCTGATGATCCATATGTCCATACAAGTAGGTTTTTTGTTTCATTAACAAAAAGAAGGCCACAAACAGTAATACCTTCTCCTGAGGAAAATCACCCTTGATATCTCAGTATCTAGGACAGCCCACAAAAACAGTGCTCTCTTTTCAGGTTTCAAATTTGACTTCTGATGGCCATGGTGAAGTGTAGGTTCTGCAGACATTATTATGCAAAAGAGACTGTGCTTATCAACTCCCTAAAATGATGCAGAATGCAATCATTCAAATATGGATAAATATGTATGCCTATTGTCCTGCAGTGGACAATTATGAATGCTAGACATATGGTGAAAATTCCTGCAGCCGTGGCAAAGTCAAAGAACAAGGAGGTGAACTGGAAATGATCAGATACTGCCAGGAATCTCCTGTCTAGAATGGGGATGTGCAGATGTGTTCATTCACTGGAATACACCCTCCGAGCCATGCTTAAAGGAGATGGTGGATCTCCTTTAAATCTATGGTGACCATAAATGCTTCTGGACTCCGTATAAAAGGAGACTGAAGGGCTAGCATTTTGAATTTTTGTACTGAAAGGAGCTCACTTGTCTTGAATAGGTCAAGCAAGTTACATCATGAAGGGATAAAAGAGAACATTATAAATCAAGATGAAGGGGGAATAGTTTGAGAAATAAGGAGAGTTTAGAATTTTGGATGCAAGTCCTTAAGGAGAATAGCTGTACAGAAAATATTCCAAGAACTAAGCTAATACAGGAATGAAGAAAGTATATTAAAGACATGCAGGTAAGTGCGAGCGTGAATGGGCGTGCCCTTCTTTGAAGGTTGCGCATCGGGCTGGCAACTCAGCACCGTAAAAATCTACCGCCAATCATGAGCGGACCGGAGTTCTGCTGTGGCGACCCCTAACTGGGAAAAGCCAAATGACTTTTAGTGACTGCAAGTAAAGGTACAAAATACAGGTAAGAGGGAGCTGGAATGTAGTAGAGAAAATCAGCAAAGGAACCAAGGTATTGGGAGCAAATAATTGAAAGTTAACAGAGTGAGAGAAGGCCAAGCAGAAGTTTGGACTGCAAGTTAGAGGCTGCCTTTTATATTGGGGACTGATAACAGAATATAACTCTTCCCTCTCCCTTACTCTTTGGCTAAGTGAAAATAGTTGCTGTGGTAGAGCTTTTAGTTAAGTCCAGAAAAGAAGCAGCTGGGATAATTAATAGGGAATACAAAATATAGCATGATTAACTATAAGAATCAATTAGAAGAGGTTAGAAAAGGGAGACTGGCATGTTAATTTACCAAGGAGCAATGGGAAGACATCTGCATGTCTCCCAAAATCCAGGAGGTTTAAGTTTAAAATGTTTGCTTTGAAGTGTTTACATTGAAGACTGCTTGAGGTATAAAAAAATAGAGATTTTTTTTTCCTTAGGTAGATGGCAAATTCTGAAGGGGAATGTGTTCTGAAAATGTAAGAAGTTGACAGATTTTAAAACTTCTTAAATGTTTTGTCGGAAATGTTGGGATAGCAAATCATAACTAAGGAAATTATTCTGTGAAATGGGACAGATACTCTGAATTGACTAGACATAGTAAGGCCTTACCAAGTTGAGTGCTACTAGGTGCCAACAAAAGCAATTATGAGAAAACAGAAATCAAAATCTGAATCAACACTAACTGAAGTGCTGAATACTGTAAAGGAGATAAAATAACTGGAAATGGGATCTTTGGGAAAAGAAGACAGCAAATTACATAGAAGTAAATAGAATCTGTTGGAGCAATATATAGGTTCATAGGTGTATACTAGGCTAATGGCCCTGGGGCCTTTACAAGCCTAGTCCAAAGGATTACCCTGGCATCGTGCCACCCGACCTTAGTTCCCAGTGCCTCTGTTGAGTAAAGCCACTGGAATGATCCCTGGGGTGAATTTTCTATTTCTCATCCACTCATCAAGATTTCTCTTGAAGAGGGTCAATGAGGTGCTCTGCTTAACATGTATGGGAAGTCTTTTCCATAGCATGGGTAGTCTCTGGGTTATGAACTTGTCCCTCCAGCATGTTCTGTTGACTGTGGTAATGAGGTTGAGGTCTCTGGAGCGTGTGGTGCGGAGGGATTGGGATTTCTTTAGATGTAGCATTTCTAACAGAGCTGGGTCAGACATGGCTTTGTAATTGAAGCAGAGATTGTCTCCAAGTAGACTATATGAGGCAGAGAATAGTTGGAGTTTTTTAAAGTCTGTCCATATAGGACAAATGTTTAAGGCAGGCGTTTAGTGAGGTACATGACAAATGGGGCATTGTACTCAACGATTGGCCTAATGAGGGAAGAGTAGAGGGAGACCATGACCTCCTTCTTCCTAAATGCAAAAATCTTAGTAATGAGATGTCACACAGAAGGACTTTCTGACCGCAGTGGCAATGTGGTGGTCAAAAGAGAGGTCGCTGTCAACCTGTGTTCCCAGATCTCTCATAACGCCTGCTGTTTTCAGTGGACTACCATCGATGTGGTAATTCATGGGAACCGTGTTTTTCCCAAAGGGGATGACAACACATTTTTTGGCATTGAGCTTAAGGCCATGGTTCTGATACCAGTCGTTGGTCTCAGTGAGACCTTTCTATAGGATGTCAACATCACTCAGGTAGTTAATAATAGCGCCCAACTTGCAATCGTCTGTGAACTTTGGCAGCCAGAGCCCCTTCGTGTTGACCTGGACTTCAGAGAAGTATATACCAAACAGGAGAGGACCCAGGACCGAACCCGTCAGCAGTCTGACTTGGAGTCAGCTACTTTCACACTGTGGGTTCTACCCTTGAGCCAGTTTGCAACCCACCTAGTGATATAGGGATTGATGCCTAGCTTAGTGAGTTTTTCTAGATTCCTGAGTGGGGAATGGTATCAAAGGCCTTGGCCAGATCAACGTAGGCTGTATGAACTATCTTGCCTTCATCCACAGCTCTGGTGATTGACTCAAAGAAGTTGAGCAGGCATGATCTACCCTTCACAAAACCAAACTATGTGGGATCCAGAGTTTGGAGATTCCCTACATCCTTGTTTATTAGGTCCATGATGAAGTGTTCCATAGCTTTGCATATCAGACTCATCAGGCTAATGGGGCGATAGTTCCCAGGGTCTGTAGGGACAAAGTCTGAGGTGAGGCTGTGATTGAACAGGGCACACAGGTGAGGTGCCAGTTCACTCTGTAGTTCATGTAGAATACAGTCAGGGATATTATTAGGTCCCATAGAAGCTGTATTCTTGGCCTTGGACAGTGCTGTTTTAACCTGTGCAGCTGTAATACTGAGTGCCTGGCAATCTACTGGTATTGTGACTGGTCCCGGGGTGGGGGTAAAGTTGACACTAAATCTGTTGGCCAGTATAGTGGCAATATCTGTTGGCTCAGTATAGGAGGTACCATTGTGCAGTAACTCAGAGCAAATCTGAGTATTGCTGTGGAGATTCTTGACATAACTATAGAAGGCCTTGTGGTTGTATTTACTATGTGCTGCAATTATGTTTTCATAGCTAGCTTTAGTGGATTTGATGAGGGATCTCAACTTTTTGTTGAGGCTGATAAGGGAGTTTTTCCAGTCTTGGGACTTCACCTTTTTCCATATCAGTTTCCTCCTCCTGTTGTAGAGTTTGTGGCAGGGGACCACCAGATTGGCTTCCTTTTTTTGGAGGACAGCGTCTTGGTTCTGTGTATGGTGAGATCCATGCATTCGTGTACGTGTTTGTACAATGCATTGGTGTATGATTTGGCAGTCATGCAACTGATCTCCATTTGCATGGGTGTCATGAAGTTAGCCACCTCAGTTTATAGGAGCCCAAAATTAGCTTTGGAGAAGTTTTTCATGGTGGTTACCATTGGGGGGGTCGATTTCCAAGGTGATTAGTTTGTGGCCAGATCTGACCAGGGAGGAGTTGACTATTGATGCAGGGCAATGGTCGCCCATGTTAGTAATGACCAGGTCAAGGATGTTGCTACTTCTAGTGGGGGTAAGAACAAGCTGGTCCAGGGCATTGGAATTAAGTTGGGCAAGTGTATTGGTACATATATACAGACTAATGTTCAGGAGAAGTGTGTTTTAAGGGAAGGAAATAATTGAGCAAATTATGCAATGTCAGAGTGAATGGTAATTGTAAAAAGGAAGCATGTATACTGCATGAAAAGGTTACTATGGTTTATTTTCTTTTTTACTAATGCATATGTACTCATGTAGCTGTTTTAGTTGTGATTTAATAAAGATGTATGTATGTATATATATATATATATATATATATATATATATATATATATCTATATAGAGAGAGAGTAAATATGTGAAGGCTGCCAGCCTAGCTAGATAGAATTTTTGTAGATAATTCTGTGTCATTGTAAATATGAATATAATCCACAGGCTTGTCCTGTTAAATGTAAGAAAATTGTGTTAATTGTTGAACTTCAAAAATGTAACCGCAGTGCACTCTGCTGGAAGAAAGCTGATAAGTCAAGCATTCTATGATAGATCTCAAAGCTCAGAGACATAATGTCTGGACTGAGGAATTCCTTCTATTGTTTTGAGACCAGAGTTAATTGGTAGAATTTACATATATAATATATTTTATTGCTGTAGTTTCCTGTCCAGGTGCAAGATCAAAGAAATGTTAAAAGTTTGAGTTTCTGTTAGCCTGGGAACCAGAGAAGAATGATGTAATCTAAAATGAGTCAGCAGAGATGTATCATTTTTAAGACTTTCTCAGGGAGAGAGAGAATCAGAGAGGATTTTGCATTTGTCTTCAGAACTGACCACTCACCAGCACTTGCTTTGCTCTGTCTGTATGTAAGTAGGATCTTAGACTTTAGTGTTTCTCTTAAGAAATAGATAGAAAATAGTAAGTTTAGAGTAGCTGTTTTCTATGTTTATGTCACACTATTCTACAGTATAATTTTAAGCATTTTCCTGTGATTTCTGAACTATCGACTAGCACTGTGTTGAATTGAGAAGATTTGTCTTTGATGTTCATCGTGTTTCACTGTTGCAGTCATGACTGTAAGGTTCTCCCCTGCCGGCAAGCAGTCCTCGGTCGGCCAGAATCCCAAAGTCTGGGTCCGGCGTCGGCTGTTCAACCATGCTCCCTGACGTCAAGAGCGCCAGGAGTACAAAGCTGACAGCCGACACCATCTTCTCCAGTCTTTCTTGCTGTGCGGTGATAGCAGTTTGCAAGTGCCGGTTGGCTGACTCCTGATGATTTTTTCTGATAAACTTCAGTCCGAAGACTTTCTTCTCCACTCAAAGCTAAGTACCCGTTAGGAAACTTTTTCTTGCTCCAGTCTGATGTCAGAAAAAGTTAATAATTGTATTTCATGTGGGAAGCAAATACCTCATAAGGATTTTCATTCTTACTGTATTCCTTGCTTTGGCCCTGACCACGACGTAGCTAGTTGTCGGTTTTGTGCTAGATTCAATCAACGTACAATTAAACGAAGGTACGATTTTGCTTTTCATTACTTCGGTAGGCGCTTTAACTACAAAATGTCGTCGGATACGGTTCCGGCTACCAGAGTTCACAAACGTCGCAAGGATAAGGACAGGCCTCCGAGGTCCAAATCTGATGATAGTGCACAAGCGGAGCCAGCTTCAGGTTCAGCCGTCGTCAGTGAGGCGCTTTTGCAGCCCCTGTCGTCGGCTATTTCAGAACCGATGGCCGAAACGGACTCTCATGAGGAGCCAACCAGGCCTTTAAATATTTCTATTGCAGGACCTTCGGACAATGCTCCTTCGGATGGGTCCGGAGCCGCTGTGCAGGTACCGGCTTCCGAATGGGTTTTCAGGCCTACTCAGCTTCTAATAAAGGGTACCGAAGTAATGAAGTGTGTGAATGTGTGTATATCAGCTACTTGGGCAGGGACACGAAGCACTGGTTGGACAGACAGGGCACTGGAGGTTTTGGCTTGAGTACTCAGCTGATATCTCTACCCTATAGCTGTGCCGGTGGGGATCTGGAGAGAAAGGGAGAAACCAGCCCCAGACAGCCTGTGATCTCGGTGTGGTCTTAAGGGAAATTGTACTTTTACTGTGTGTGCATTTGTTATCCTTCCCAATGTGGATGCCCCTCACTGGTGGTGGTGAGGATTGAGGCTACTGATTACTGGGCCAGTGCACTGCGTCAAACACACACACACACACACATATATATATATATATATATATATATATATATATATATATATATATATATATATATATATATAAACAAGAATAGCCGCCGTCCATGGACTGTCTTTTCTTGGAACCAAGAAGAGCCTTGTGTATTAGCCTTTGCACTCTTGTCCCTCTTTGGGTAACTTTTATGGTTTGTTCTTGTAACATCAGATGTGGAACGGTATGATAAGTTGGCAATTATTTTTATTTTCTTAGTGTTTTTTTTTAATAATTTTTAATAAATTATTATAACTTATGACATAGGCAATCATACATTTATATAATTAAAAACAAACCGTATTGACATATTCTCAGTTACAAACATTACACATCATATATAATCTTCTGTACAATCATCAATCTAGAAATATGCAGTTCACTCAATTCCTGCCTTTCCTTAAACATCATTCTTCCTCTAAAACATTATTCTGCATTTATCTTTCCCACAATTCCCATTTTTTATGTAATTTGCTCCTATTCTTTTATAAAACTCTCACTTCCAGTTCTTTTATTGTTGCTACTATGTTTACTACTTCAAATATGGTTGGTTTATACTTTGATTTCCATTTTCTAGTAATTGCTTTTTTGGCAGCCACCAGAATTAAACTTGGCAAGCCTTACCATGTTTAAGCAATTCAGATCCTATATACCGGCTCAAAAAATTATTTCCTTAGTTACACCAACATGCTCACCCATTATTTCTAGCATTGTAGTCTGTAGTGAATTTTTAAACCCTGCCAACTCATTGCACTTCCCTAAACTATGTTCCCAATTACTTCTTTCTTCCTCATCACATCTTCAATGTTTGCAATCTACCCAAGGAAAATTCTTTGAAGTCTGCTTAGGGTATAAAAATACATTTGCAAACACTTCCAAGCAAACATCCTAAACCTTTTAGACTTTGCATATTTGGGAGTCATTCACACATCCTTCCTTGTTTCTTATCAACTGCTTATTCAGTTTCTCTTCCCAGTCTTTTCTAAACTCTTCTGATTGATTCCTACAGTTATCATGCAATATTTTATATGCCCTACTAAGTATCCCTTTTAAGAGGATTTCTGTTCTAGATTCAACTAAAAACTCTCTAAGTGCTGGTCTTTCACTTAGGATTCCCCTATCCCTTTCTATTTGCCTATACTCTGATATCCTTGTTGGGGATGGCAGTCTGTAGCCTACAGTCCAAATATATTCTTGGCATCTTCCCAATTTTATTACCTTTCCCTCTCTAATTATTGGCTCCCAATACCTTGGTTCCTTTGTTAGATTTCTTCAGTAAATACATGACCCCACTTCCTTAATTTTATTTTCTTAATTTGGTAACTAACATACCCCTCAACCTCTTAGAGCAAGAAATCTGGACAAAAATAGGGACAATTCTTTAAATATTGCTCTTACAAACTTAGAAAGTTGATAGAATAACAGGTTTTGTGTTAGCATGAATTTTCTGAAGAGTCTGAAACTCAAATGTCTTTTATTTTCTGACTTCAGTCTTTAATGACTTGTAAAGTTTTGCCAGAAAATCACAATTTTAAGAAAATTAGACCAAAAATATGAGGCAGAAATCTGTACAGTTGAGAGATATGCTAACCAGCTATTACGTGGATTGATCCTTTTCAACTACAACCTGAGCCATGCAAAGACAATTTTAATAATCAACAGCAGTATAGGAGAGGCATTTAAAGATAATACAGAACATATTACAGTGTCAGAAAGTTTGGCGCACAATGATTTGGTATACATATTTAGTTTACATTAGGCAAATGATTTGACATTCAGTTTTTACAAATCTGCCCAGGAGCTTTGACCTGATTAATAGACTATACACCTTTGTAACATTGCCCATCTGTCTGGCATGACCACCCTTCACTCCAATCCACCAGGTGAGCAGTTAATATTCCTCCCGAGTTTTCATGGTGTTTGGGAGTGGGGGACTTAGCCAGGGAGCATCACAGTTGATCACTTGAGTTGCCTTCCTTTTCTATGCCAATTTCCATTTCTCCTTGTAAAAGGGTTTGCCCTTGCTTGTTTTCCTATAAAAAGGGTCCAGTTTATTTGGGTACTTCCTGCTATACTTTGGGAAGAGGAAGATGGAAGATATGGTGAAATATACTCATGAATTTCCCTCTTTCTTCCAGCCTGCTAAAAACCTTAAATGCCTGTGGTCTAAAAAGCATTGTGAAGCCTTGCTTTTATGTCCTCAGCTAATGGCTACCTACAGAACCATACATGCCTTCTTAGTACTAGTAGGTGCATCTGTGGGCATCATAGGTACCCCTAATGCCATGCCTACCGTATTGAGTGGCTGTCTCTGTAATCTGTCTTAAAGAAGCTCTTTTGAGTCTTTCTTAGGTCACCTTCCATCATTTGCTTCAGAATATCGTCCTGGAACCTCAGAATTTAAGCCTGTTAATTAAGAACTGTAAAGGCTATAGTGGAAGAGGTACAAGTTTTCTTACTATACTTATCCATCAGCCTACTATCCTTAGTAAGATCATCTGGTAGAGGTTGGGTAGTTGGGACTGAGGGTTATCATTGTGAGCTCTTGTTCTTATGGTAGAGGGTTTCTAGGCAAGTACTAGACTAGCTGCCCTTTCAGGCCATTTTAAGCCTAGTCAATTTCCCTTCTTGAGCTCGAATTAACCTATCCCATTTGGCTAGAGATTGACCATACCCATCTCAAAATCAATAATATAACCCCTAATGACAATAACTGGGTTCATACCATAGATAATTTGAGAGAACCCATGCCAGGGAAAAAGCATTTAGGATCTGCCTCTGTCCATTAGTACCACAGGGACAGTCCTTGGGTAAATGTTTTGTTTCTTGTCCAGATATCAAGTTGCTCTTGAATATGGACAGGGATGAACTTTGTTTTATATGGATGGGGTGTCTGTTCCAGAGCAGCGGTATCCTCTGCAAGATATATCTGTCCCTCAAAACCTTTCTGTTGATGTTGCAGAAGCAGTTTAGATTCCTAGGTTGAGTATGTATGATGTCATTTGACTTACTGATGTGCAGTAAATCCATCAGTAGTGGGTCAGAGGATGGCTTGTATGCCAGACACAGGTCACCTCTTAGCAGTATGTAGGATACAGAGTATAGTGACAGAGCTTTTAGTTGGTCAACTTAGGGAATGTTGTTTAGGCCTTGTATCCTTAAGATACCTCTGTACCAGTTGTTGCATGCGTCTGGGCAGATACGTGCCAAAGGGGTCATTATATATTCAATGACTGGGCTAATGAGGGCTGAGTAAATCATTCCAGTTATTGCATGTGTCTGGGGAGATACATGTCAAAGGGGTCATTGTATATTCAATGACTGGGCTAATGAGGGCTGAGTAAATGGGAATAAGACATCCTTAGATCTGGGCACAATCCTTTTGTTTATAAGCTGTGCAATAAAGGACTTTCCTACAATGGACACATGTTGGTCAAAAGTTAGGTCACTGTCCACATAAGTTAGCAAATCCTGAACAACTGGGTCAACTCTTTGGGGTTTAGCTTTGACACATTTGTCTAATGTGTGACCTTGAGCAAGTCACATAACCAGACAGTGCTTAAGGGCAACTGGGAATTTGGGCTAGGCTTCTCAGTGATACCCTGGACTGCAAGCCTAGTACCTATCTAAGAATATTTATCTCAGGTCGGAGTCTGGTTCATTAGGGTTATCTGGGGCTGCCACTGGGTTTGTAGAAAGCAAAAACTGGTGTGCTAAAACTCAAACTCTGTCTGACTTTTTTAGGAGGCAGAAGCTGTAGATCTTGGAAATTAGTATAAAGGGCATCCCGTTAGGAATCTTGTACAAGGGGTGTGTCCACTGGCTTTTTTTTTTGGGGGGGGGTCAAAGCCTGCTAATCCTACAGGCCTTTTTCGGCCATCAGAAACCTCATCAGCCTGCCACTGAAAATGGTTCCTCATATTAGTCAAGGTTTTTTCCAAATGTGAGGTCAACGGGGGAAGAGTCTGGTGCAAAGATGTACTGTTACTATCATGATCTAGGGAGACAACTATGACCTGTCATTTAAGTCATCCACTACCTCCTGGGCAATGTCTGATTCATAGGTTGGTACTAGGCTATCGGCCCTAGGGCCTGTACAAGCCTAGCCAAAACAATTCCCTGGCTATTTCGTCTACCACTATTTACTTCCCTGGACCCCTGTCTAACAGGGCAACTGATGTGATCCCCAGGGTGAATTTCCTTTCTCCCATCCAATCATCAAGGTTCCTTTTGAAGAGGGCCAAAGAGGCACTCTGCTTGACATGTATGGGCAGTCTATTCCAGAGCCTGGGGAGTCTCTGGGTCAGGAACCTATCCCTCCAGCATGTTTTGTTTATTGTGATGACAAGGTTTAGATCCCTGGAACGTGTGGCTCTGAGGGATTTGGATTTCTTTAAGTGTAGCATGTCCAACAGCTCTGGGTTTGACATGGCCTTGTATTCTACAGAATGTTTGACAAGGATGGACAGGGAGTCCCTGTTACATCTATGGAAACAATCCTCTGACATCTACTGTATGATATAGATTCACTGCAAACATTGTGAAAGGGTTCAAAAGCCCAGAGCCAAAGAGATTTGTGATGCATGTCTGTAAGGCGGTTGTAACCTCTGGTTAAGATCTCCTAACATCTATCCTACACTGTTTGAATGAAGTCTGCAATGCCCTGGAACGTGTGGCTCTGAGGGATTTGGATTTCTTTAAGTGTAGCATGTCCAACAGCTCTGGGTTTGACATGGCCTTGTATTCTACAGAATGTTTGACAAGGATGGACAGGGAGTCCCTGTTACATCTATGGAAACAATCCTCTGACATCTACTGTATGATATAGACTCACTGAAAACCTTGTGAAAGGGTTCAGAAGCCCAGAGCCAAACAGATTTGTGATGCATATCTGTAAGGCGGTTGTAACCTCTGGTTAAGATCTCCTAACATCTATCCTACACTGTTTGAATGAAGTCTGCAATGCAGATTAAGACTGGGAGACACTCCAAGCAGTTGATGTCATCCACTATCAGCACATGTAAACCCCCTTTCCTCTACTTTATCAGTAGGCAGCTGTATACTGGCAGTGTAGAGCAGTCTCCATTGGAAACTTCCACTTTTTGCTCAGCATGGACAGATGTGTCAGAGTTGCCAGACAAGCCCTGGGTAGGCAATGCTTTAGATGCCAGATGAGGAGGGTCTAAATGGGTGCCACCATATTAATGACATCCTTAAAATGAGAAAGATCTGGGGCATGTTTCGACGACTCATCCCTACAGTGAGTCTTCCAAATGTGGATGTCAGGGCAATTGCTTCATAATGCTATTAAAGTATGACAGATGAATGCTGCTAACATTCAATGGTTATAGGTGCAGTAGCATTGCATTGCTCCTGGATTTAACATTTTTGCCCCCATAAAGCATGAAAACACTGCTGCCTATGCAGAGCTGTCCACAGAAACCTTACACAAGCATTTTAATAGCTGCATAGATGCAGCTGTACCCACCAGGATTAAGTACAGAATTAACTCAAAACACAAGCCAACCTGGTGAAATATCATAAATGGGCCCTATAACAGAAGGCAGAACAGAATAACAGCACTCTCATCAAACTAAAGAAACAACTCAGAAGAAAAATAAAGTCTACCAAAGCCAAGTGCATGTCCACAACCTTAAAGTCAATACACAATTGTGTGCAGAGCTCATTGTTAAAGATGTTACCTATACTGAGTCAGAAGAAATAGCAAACCTACAAGGAGACAAATTCAGATCTAATTTTACCTCTCCCTACTCCTCAACCTCCCCTCAGGAAATACAATTAACTAGAACTCCCCCTACTATTACTAGGGAGAAGGTCCTCATTGCTCTTTCTAAGGCCAAGAAGAATGCATCAGTGGAAAAGACAATATCCCAGGATGCCTTTTAAATAAAATGAAACAACCTCAACCTATCAGGCCTCCTAGAATCACCATTTAACTGTAGCCTCCAAACAGGCTTTTTACCTAATGAGTGGAGAACAGTCATCTCTCTACACAAATGTGTGCCAACTACAGACTTTGTAAGTCTCATAAGCAAAGCCATAGAAATGATCAATAATGACATTGGAAACCTCCAGACACTTTTTGCAACCCAATTTGGTTTCATTAAGGGCAGGTCATGTCTATTCAACCTTGTGGACTTCTTTGAGAAGGTCACCAAAGCAATGGATAAGGGGCAAAACAGTTCACACTGCTTACACACTATCCCACTCAAGCATTGTTGGCAAGCATAAGAGGTTAGTTATACAATCTTGTCATCCAATGGATAGCCATTGGCTCACAGACAGGAACCAGGAAGTTAGAATTGAGGAGTCCATATCTACAAAGAGGCCAGTCATACAAGGATCAGTCCTGGGACTGCTCCTTTTTGTCATTTACTTGTCTGAAGTCAAGGGCCTCTGGCTGACCAAATTTGCAGACGTTTGCAAATTAGGAGCAGTCAGACTCACCCACAGACACTAATGTTCTTCAGGAAGGGCTGACACAGACAACTTGTGTCAGAGGCATAGACTAAAACTTAATGCCAAGAAATGCATAATAGTATCACTCGGGAAGTCATCTGCCCCTAGTAGATATCATATTGACAACATACCCCTACCTAGTAGTTAGGGACTTGGGGACACACACATAGTAATCTAGCTTTTGGCTATCACATGTCGACAGTAGTGAGGAAATCATTGTATATTGTGCAATTTATAAAGAAAGTTATGGCATCTAGGTCCAAGGAGGTCATTATTCCACTGTATTCAGCATTCATCAGGCCTGTCATTTAGTATAATGCACCCTTTGGTATGTATCTCACTAGGCAGATCCAATAACTGGAATGTCCACAGCAGTTCCTCACTAAAAGAATACAGGGTGTAAGTAACAAGTCCTATGCAGACTGCCTCATAGCCCTATCCCTGTATTCTGTCTCCTACAGGTTGATGAGGGGAGAGCTATGTCTGGCATACAAGGTATTGTCAGACCCGCCCCATGATAGACCTGCATATCCGCAAAACAGTCATCACCAGAATTACTTATTCTGAAGATGTATTGTCTGTGGTATAAATAGGACCTACTGAAGAGACAGGTATGTATCCCAGAGGCTACCTCTTCTCTGGAATAGGTTCCTAATCCATGTGAAGCAGAGTCTTCCTTGTGTAACTTAGACAATTTGATGGGCAACAGGAAATTCATCCCCTGGTTTGGCACATATGTCTCTAATGGACACAGACAGCTGGTAAACAGTTCATCTCTCAAGAGCTTGCTTTTCACATGTACCAGAACTTATCAGAGATTTGGGATGCTTACAAAGGCCCTAATGGTCATTAGCCAGCCTAGTACATACCTATGAACCTGTGTTGCAAGGGGTAACATTGTTGTCAAGGCTTAAACAGTATACACAGTAATTGTGTTCACCACACAAATAGAATATATATCCAAAAAATGACCCAGCCAGTAAATCAAATAATTTATTTTTGTAATAACAAAACTTGACTTCTCCAGCGCCTCGGCAAAAGCCTTTAACAGAGTATACCAATACCATTTCTCATTTCTTTTTATATAATAAAAACAGCACTAATAAAACAATTAAGAACAACTCATTACAAGAGCCATTTCCAAATAAGCTCTCTATTTAACCCCTTAGGATACAGAGTGTCAAATTTTAAAATAAAAAAGTGCTTCCTTCCATTGCAATTTATTTTTTAGGCACATACCTCTTTCACAATACACTTTTTCTAAAATAGTGCCTTTTAACTTATTCCCATCACTATTATGGTACATTTTAAAGTGTAAACCTAAAGGACTTTCCACTTTTTCATTTTTAATGTTTCTTAAATGTTCTAAAAATCTAACTCGGAAACTACGTTTAGATTCCCCTATATAAAACAAATTACATTCACATTTAAGAACATAAATAATTCCTTCCGTCACACAACTGTACCTATCATTCAAATTAAATTTCTGTCCATTAATTCTATCAAAAGAATTTACTGTATAACTGCATATACTGCAATGCACACAGGCTATAAAGCCTGGATTAAATATATGTTTATTCAATCTTGTTGTAGGAAGAATAAACTGAGCATGCACCAACATATCTTTAATGCTCTTTCCACGCTTATATGACACCATAGGTCTTTGAGGTAATAACTCTCCTAAGAGAGCATCTTGTGTCAGATAGTTCCAATAGAACATAATTATTTTAACCGGCTTTTCTTTCTGTGTGGACCCCATAAGTAGTCACAAAAAATACTTTATCTACTTGCTTATTATTTTTATTCTTATCTGGTCTACCGCTATACTCCACTAATTTATTAACATGGCTTTCACGTACGCCTAAGATTATTTCTAGCTTATTCTACACCATAACCTCTCTGTATAAATTTATTACAAATTTTCAAAATTTGTTTCTCTTTTTCTTTTATATCACTGGTTAATCTTGAAATTCGCAACAATTCATTATAAGGAAGTGCAGATATAGGGGAATCTAAACGTAGTTTCCGAGTTAGATTTTTAGAACATTTAAGAAACATTAAAAATGAAAAAGTGGAAATTCCTCTAGGTTTACACTTTAAAATGTACCATAATAGTGATGGGAATAAGTTAAAAGGCACTATTTTTGAAAAAGTGTATTGTGAAAGAGGTATGTGCCTAAAAAATAAATTGCAATGGAAGGAAGCACTTTTTATTTTAAAATTTGACACACTGTATCCTAAGGAGTTAAATAGAGAGCTTAATTGGAAATGGCTCTTGTAATGAGTTGTTCTTAATTGTTTTATTAGTGCTGTTTTTATTATATAAAAAGAAATGAGAAATGGTATTGGTATACTCTGTTAAAGGCTTTTGCCAAGGCGCTGGAGAAGTCAAGTTTTGTTATTACAAAAATAAATTATTGGATTTACTGGCTGGGTCGTTTTTTGGATACACAGTAATTGCGCCCGTCTTTAAAGTTCTGTCTTTTTTACAAATTCATGTGGTCTGCAAGATCAGCATTCCAAGACCTTCATATGTGGGAAAGTCCAGTCCCGAGCAGATGTAAGAAAAATTCAACTTCAAGAATCAAAGTCCCTACAATGAGCTATAAAATAACACTCTAAGAAAAAGGAAAATTTAGTCCCAGGGGAGTACTTATTTGTGCTCTTCATCTCATAATCTGGCCTGCAAGACTAAACAAATGCATGTATCACACACAAAAAACAGAATATGGCTGATCGTATTTTTACGTCTATACAGAGACATGGAGACATCAGAGTAGAGAGTGAAGGGATGAGGTCTGAAATTCTACCAGATGTTACCTGCTTGCAGTACAGATTCTTTATGTTACTGCTGTAGCTACAAATTACATGAAGAACATAATATGATTTGCTTTACCATAATGTATCAGAGTTTACTTTTCCAAAGCAGGATCAGAAAATGTATACCCAATCCAGTGAACTGTCAGACCAGAATTAGTGTGTGTGCCCATACTAGTAGTGAAGAGGAATAGAACCCCAAATATGGTTAAGGCTACTAGAGTTTGATTAGTGGCTTAAGTGACTGATGGCACATGCTGAAAGAATGGGCATGCCTATTCTAGAGAGGGCAGGAGCATACAGTTTTCCTTGGGCCCTGGTGGAAGCAGGTGTGAAGGCTGCCAGCCTAGCCAGATAAAATTTTGGAGATAATTCTGTCATCTGTAAATATTAATGTGAACCACAGGTGTGTTGTCTTAAATGGAAAAGCTGCTGTTAGATGTGGAACTGAAAAAAAATGTCACAACAGTGCTCTCTGCTGATAAAGTAAAACATGGTGGGACCCTTTGATCGAAAGTCGGCTTCAGCCTGTCTAGATGAAGACATTCTTTCTATTCTTTTAACCAAGAGTTAAATTGCTAGATTTAAACATGCAAATGTATTTTTATTGCTCTGCTTCCTGACCAGCTGCAAGATAACACAAGGAGATGTTAAGAATGTAAATGTAGTTTCTGTTTGCCTGGGAAACCAGGGAAGTGTAAATAATGATGTAATGGGAACCAGGAATGTGATTTTAAAAACAGGGAGAATCAGAGATTATTAAGCATTTTTGTCTTGACCATTCAACCCATCAGCACTTTGCCTGTTTCTATATGTAAGTTATTTTAGAAGTGTGCTTTCTCTTAGAAATAGCTAAAAACTAGAAAGATTAGACTAAGTGCTTTTCTGTGATGTCAGAACTGTACTACTGAATTATTTTAAAGGAGTACAACATGTTTCTCTAATGTATTCCTCAACTTCACGGCCCTTTTCCTCCCTATTTACATTGTCCTTTGTAAAGCAACAACAATAAAGCATTTACAATTTTTATAATTCCCCTTACTTCTGTAACAGAAACCTACCTTCTCATACTGTGATGGTTTCACTTACAAAGTGATTCTCTCACGTTTGAATAAAGCTTGCTGGAGTCACCCAATTACTGACATCATCGAGGCCAGGCAGTGCAGGTACTTTTTTTTTAATCAGTTCCCTCCCCCAAAGTGACATCACCACAGCTGTCATCTGATTCTAACTAAAATAATAAGACCCACCCATTCTGTGATGTCATGGCTCCCTTGTCCTTCCCCCAGTCTGAGTGCTGTTCATTTTATTCAGTAGTAGTGTAGTAACACTGATGTTTGGAAACACAGAAATTTGGTATGCATACTTATACATTCTGCACGGCAAATGATGCTTAGGTGGTTTATCGCTTGCATACTTCTCTGTTGTATTTGCACCACATACTGCTAGTGTGCAATGCGGGAATAGAAAGATTAAAACATTACCCTGGTATCAGAGGTGGCAGTGCAACATATTCATAGTGGCTTAACATGAGAGTAGCTCTAAGCAAGCACCATATGAAACCTGAACAAGCACCTAGAATTATTCAGTGCAGCTTCCACACCTTAAGTCTGAAAATGAATTCACATACTCACATGAACAGGAGTAGCTGCATATTGATGGCTAAAGGTGTATGGGCATGTCGGGTGGTTACTATACTGCAAAAGTGGTATGTAATGGTGGAGATATTTGGAAGGCATGAGCAAACACACCAGTATATTAAAGCCATAGCACCAATTGAACTGGAGGCTGGCAAATAGATTTAGTAAGGGATTTTGTCCATGTACAAATATTCCAACAGTGATTCTTTGTAGTGGCATCCATTATCTGATTCAAGGTAAGTTAACCTTGATGTCTTTTATTTAAAAAAAAAAATCAATAAAAATTACTTTGTTATAAGTGACTTCTGGACACAAGAAAAAGGAAGGGGAAAATATAGCAATGTGGTTTGTATGTAGAAAGACAAATCCAGGGACACTGCAAAAGGTTTTTTTGCAAACCAACCAGTGGAGTAAAAACATATGAAGGCAAACACTGCATACCAACACACTTTGCACATGTAAATCTCAATTTTTAACAAGGTGGAAGCATGAAGTGATACCTTAACACTTAAATTAATAAAGATCTAAACTGGTTAATAGTATAAATGTTTTATTCTTTAGCTCCTTGGTGCAAGACCTTACTGGGTGTGATTGTAGGCAAGTAAGGCCATGGCTATAGTGCAGCAAAAAAATGTCCCCTCTAACAAAGGAAATGCTAGAGCAAAGAATAAATTACATGAGTCAAGCACCCTGCTGAGATCTGCCAATCAATGGAATTACCAGGTCAAATTACCCTCAGGACTTTGACAGCTAGGAAAGCTAAGTGTTATGGGGGAGGGGAGAAGTAAATGGACTGGAATTCATTGTCTCACAAATTAGTGCCATTTAAACTAAATTAGAAAAAAAGGCAGCAGTAAACAGCACTTTGAGTGTGTTCTGTGGCATTTGCACTGTTTCTGTTTAAGTAGTCATCCAGCAGCAGGGAATGTTACTTACACTGTTCTATTTTACTCAGTACTTTGTACACATGTAACATCTATGAAATGACAGGAACTTTAGGCAAACGGAGGCCTGCATGATGTAACATTTTTGAGCCAAACAATGATTTCTGGGATACTGGATGGCAACCTGATTTATCCAAACCACGTCAATATGCCAGCTTCCAGGTGGTCAGAGTCTGGAATTACATATAAAAATATTTAAAATGCTGTAAATAATCCCAGAGTGCTGTTAAAGTGTAGGAAACATCATGCCATGATGTTTTAAACATGTTTTTTGAGTCTGTGGGTGCGGTACTCCTTTAAGTATTTCTGTGATATCTGAACTCTTGACTGTCACTGTGTAGTAAAAAGTATTGTCTTGTGTTTTTAATTCTGTATTAAATATTTTTAAACCCTTTTAACTGTGGCTGTTTTGTGTAGAGATAATTTAAGCTCTAGAGTACATTGCATATTTATAGTGATTGCTGTCCATTTATCCCTTTTGGATAATATTGCACAGTAATAATTGGAACCCTTTTAAGGGCCTTTGAATAGCTGATAAATATTAGCTGGGTGGTGGCAGTGATTTCTACCATATAGTCTGTGTAAAAAGGGCACAGCTGGAGAACCTGTGCCAGCGTTCCCCAGAAGTGTCTGTGTAGTTGTATAAACTCTTATCTCAAAGTGTGTGTGTGTGTCAGCTACTTGGGCAGGGACACGAAGCACTAGATGGACAGAGAGGGTGCTGAAGATTTTAGCTTGCCCAGCTGGTTGAGATCTGGACCCTATAGCTGTGCCAGTGGGGAGTCTTATTGGGTACCTGGAGAGCAAGGGAGCGACCAGCCCTAGACTGACTGTAATCTCTCTGTGCTCTTAAGGGAAATTGTACTTTACTGTATTTGTTATCCTTTCCTCCTATATGAGAAGCTCCTCACTGGTGTTAGTGGTGAGGATTGAGGCTCCTTGATTGCTGGGCCAGGGCGCGGGTGTCACAGCAGGAGCTCAGAGATATCACTAGACTGGAAGTGTGGGGAACAGCTGAAGAGGCATGGGTGCTGTATGGGCCCAGGCAGACATGTCCTCAAGCCATACTTCGTTGTTTGCTCATCCTAACAGTTCTGACAGCACACTGGAGGAGGGGGTAGGGCTAAGAAAAAAAAACCCTGGCAGTCCAATTAAGATATGTGATAGTGATGGCTTTGGCCCCATTCTGTGCCTCATCTTTGGCTGCCAAAGAAGGCATCAGCTGAGAGTAATACCAGATAATAATAATTCAGTATACACCAGTCCTCTTCCCTCCTGTTAGACAACAAAACAGAACTATTAAAGGGTGAGAGAAAGATGAGCAGCTTATGGCCAAGCTAAAAGATTCCTAGGAACAAAAAGAGACACTTAGTTGATATGTACCATTTTCTTGTCAAGAAGTTTGGGAAGTGGGCTACTGTGTTACCACGACAGTCAATAATGACTGTCTACTAAAATGTCAGCACTACCAGTACCATATACCTTGCACTTTTATCCTCTTTGACACCATTTTCCAAGAGAAGCCCGAGATGTCTGTGGTGACTGACTGCTTTGCAGCAGAAGGGGAGACCCGGATTCAGGGATATTTCATGTCTCCACCGCATAATTTCTCTTCCACCAATCCCAGGACTGGAATCTGAAAAAGGTAATGGGTGTAGGTACTGGGACCAGAGACACTTCATATACCATTTTATCTTTCTCATGTGGAGTCTTACAAGACATGTCATAAGAATCTTAGATCCCATGAGACTCAGAATCCTGAGGTATTCCCTGGCAGTGACTGAAATCTGAGTGGAAAACCTCTGGAATAAAAATCTAAATAAAGATCTATTTTTTTCCTGTTGAAGAAAAGCTGTTTGTACTGAGGTGTGTAGCAAAAAAACTAGGAACACTATTCTGTGTGATGGGAGTCAGAAAAGACTTCTGAATGTTCTCTTGGAATCCCAGCTTGTGTAGGAGATCTCACTCATGAGAGAGATTCCTGACACCTCGGAAAAAACTGCAAATATAAACAAGTTGTCTAAATGTGGAAACATGTGGATGCCTGTAGCTTGCAATCAACTATAAGTAGAGCTAGACACTGTGAACACTGTTGGAGCAGTGGATAGCTGAAAGGGTAAGACAGAGAACTGATAATGTGATCCAGACAAGCAAAACCTTAAGAAACTCTTGAGGTCTGAATGAATAGGAATGTGACGATAAGCATATTTTAAATCTAATCTTTTAGAAAAGCTCAGATGAGAAAGAAAAGCTAACAGGTTGTGGAATGACATAGTTTTGAACTTTGACACAGTCATATACTGGTTTAGGAAAGAAAGGTCCATAACTGATCTTCAGGCATTTCCTTCTTTGGCACCAAAAACATCCTTGAATTAAAAAAAAAAAAAATCTTCCCAACTTGAAGAACAGTTTAGTCCAAGACAACATGTGCTACAAGACAGGAGAAGGGGGTTTGGAATAATTCCCTGAAAGGGTGGAATTTCTTCCCACTGCCATCTACAATCTTGTCAAATGAACATCAAACCCCCTTTGTCTGAAAGTTTCTGTTGCTAGAGAGAGAAACTGAGATTCAAATATCCTGGAGGGGAAAAGGGACTGCTGTGGTTGGGGTAAGGTCCCTTGTATAGTAATTCTGTCTTATTTGACTCTCTTTACAGGTTCCTGCTTTCTTTTTGGAATCTCCTTGTCACTGTTTTTTTTTTTTTTCTTTAAATGTTTGATTACCAACATTCTTCTGAGACTATTTATTTTGTTTCTTTCCAAAGCTCAGCAAAGAAGCAGAAAATCCCTTGGAAAATTTACAGGAGGGATGAAAAATCTGAGAGATTCTCTTCATCAGCTTATCAGATTTTTCAATAACTTCTGCAGAAGAGGGTCCAAAAACTAAATCTTTATCTAAGGAAGAATTAAATATCTCTTTTTTTTTGTTACATCTTCTGGGAAGTTCTGAAAACACAGCCAAACAAACCTACTCAATACAGTATCAGTGACAACAGCCCTTGATGCATTATGTATATGGTCATGGGAACTGCAGATAAACATTCCTCATATGTTTACAATTAGTCAGAATAAATTTTAACATATGACCTTAATAATTCAAAATTATGAAAAATCAAAGTTACAGAAGCAAGCATACAGTTCCCCAAACATATTGATTTGATGTTGCCAGTTTTCATTTTATCCTCAACTGATGGGTTCAGAATGGATCCAGTCCTCGGCTCCATCTTGGCCATTACTAAACCTCATGGCAACCAAAAAACTCTCAGGCTTCTCCCTTACCCATAATGCACCAACCTTAAGCTACCTCAAATTTCGTGTACTGCTTTTCACGAAAGAAGTGGTTGAACATAGCTCTTGAACATTTTTTCAGTTAAGTGATATAATTATCTTCTAAACTTTCTAAATCTTAATATTTTCTAATTTGCATTACTTTGTATATAGCTATCCCTTACCTTCTCTATCATACAGTGAGTACTTCTTTAAAACACTATTGTTAGTATTTTCTTTTCCTCTCTACACTTGGTTATTACCATTGCTGGAAGTTTTTTTTTCTTGCTGTCCTAATATTTCAAAAAAAATCTGTTCTATCCTAATTTTCCTTTTTTATAGTTGTAGTTATGGTGGAGAAAGGCCCCACTGGATTTAAAAACTGTGTGAAGTGTGGGCACAAGCTTCCTGTGTCTGATGCCAACACCATGTGTGCTTATTGTCTTGGGCCTTTACATCCTCAAGAAGATTGTTCCATCTGCCGTGTGTTCAACCCTAGGGCCATTGTAGAAAGAAAAAAATAAGCTTATTTTGAGAGGCTATATCTGGATATCAGTCTCCCAAAAGTAAAGGTAAAGAGTCGAAAACTTGTGTCATCCACCCCAGTTTCGGAGCCATCCAAGAAAAGATTAAAGCTGGCTCCGACCTCACCCTTGGATTTGAAAAAGAAAAAAGTGATGGATCTGACTAGCTCAGATCTGAAAAGTAGCTATCAGATCCGACTAGCTCAAGCCCTGTTTCTCTTCCCAGGACAAGATATTCACCATTTGGCTCAAGGCCTGTTTCTCTTCCCTGGACAAGATATTCACCATTTAGCTCGAGACGTTTCTCTTCCCAGGACAAGATATTCACCATCCACCAATCCGGTACCTTCAAGGGTGCCCTCACCTTTTTTGGAATGTCACCAATTTAGATCCCCCTCTATACTTACAACTCCTTCTTCCAGATGTTTGATGAAGATCCTCTTGGCACAGAGTCAGACGGGTGTCTTATCAGCTCCTACCCCCTTGGGTCAGGAGGTCCATCCTTCAACTACACCCCACTCCAAGTTCCTCCTCTAATTCCTTTGACTGTTTCAAAGTCCCTGGAACCGAGCCTTCCAGCTCCATCTGGCTCAGATTCAAAGACAGCAATATCTGAAGTTTACTCTGAATGCTCTGGTTCCGTCAGCTCCAGAGGGCTGTTGGAGCTGTAGCTTCCCTAATGGGCCTGGGGTGTTAAGAGTCTACTTTGAAGTTGTCAGAGCTGTTTCTCCACCTTGGAGCCATAGCACTGGATAGCTCAGCTCTGTCTTCCACCTCAGGGAGACTGCTTTCACAACAGGAGAGAATGGTGTTCCAAAAGCTTGTCTGTTTGGAGCTAAGGTCTTCTCTTTCTCTGGAGTGGTCTGCCTTCGAGGCTGTGAAGATGGTGTTTTCTACCACTGCAGAATGGATGGATCCAACTCCCTTGGATCTTCAACCTTCTACCTTGATGTCTGTGCTTGGAGCCTCATCACTACCACAGGGACAGCCAATCAACAGCCCCAGGCTTCTCAGCAGGACATTACAGTTTCTTTCAATAGTGCACCAGAGCATCCCACTGAGGAGGTCCCTAGGAAGAAAAAGTACAAGAGGAAGCACTTGGACTCTCCTCAAGAGTCAGTCACAGATGATATGGACTTTGATGAAGGTAAAGGATCCCCATGGTCATCTGAAGATGGATCATTTGGAGACATCCTCGAGATTTTAAAACAGAGAGGTGGCTGGATGACCGGTAACCCTTCATCTGAGGAGTTGGTGTTCCTGGAGGCTTTCAGTATTATCCTGTCTACCTCCTGGGTTACTTTGCCTGGTGAGAGTATTGAGATAATCTCTCATTGGGTGTGGAAGGAACTCGACACAGTTGAACCCATACCCAGGAGACTGGACAAGATTAGGACACCACCTGCAGATAAAGAGTTTTGGGGTAAAGTGGTGCCAGTTGATGCCATGGTCATGGCAGTGGCCACCAAAAAGGAACTTGCCAAAGAAAGTTCCACTGTTCATCCCCCTAACAGGGATTCTAGGGAGATGGACAGGTTTGTGAAGTGTGTCTATGCTTCAGTGACCTTTGCCTTAAGGTCGCTGAATTATCCGGCACATTTTACAAGGTTACAGAGGAATTTGATAAAGGAACTGTCAAATACCTTCTCAGGATCCATTTCTGCAGATGTCCAATCATCTGAGACTTCTCAGTTGGCTACCCTGCAATCTGTTTTGAATTCATCCATGAGGCTCATTTCAAATGTAGCTGAAGGAACCTCAGGGGCAGCGGGGTCAGGTAGTTCCATCAGGAGGCATGCTTGGATGCTCTTATGTGATTTTGCGGAGCCCTTCAAGTCTTTGTTCACTGCTCCTTTTGACAGCACATCTTTGTTTGACCCAAAGTGAAGGGCACATATCCAGGTGTGGGAAGGATGGAAAGACCCCGTCTGCAGTAGGCGTACATTTTTTGACCTCCTCAGATCATTTTCAAGGAATCAGTGAGGTGTTTGAAAGATGTGGTTTAGGAAATCCCAATGTCATTTTCAGGATACACATGGACAAACTTCCCCAGGGGCAAAGGGGGGAACTCCAATTGTTGATGCCACCCCTGTGGCAGAGGAAGCCAGCAAAACCAGGGGTCCAGAGTTTCTTTCTTGGACAGACCCTACCAGCTCTCCTGAAAGGATGCCCGATTGTCCCCATCTGGAGGCAATTGGGGGTCATTTATCCCTGCACCAGAGAGCCTGGCTAGACATAACAAAAGATACATGGATGCAGAGAATTATATCCAGAGGGCTATATAACACCCTTTTCCCTTCCACCCCAATCTCAAAGAAAATCTGTGGTGTTCCACCCAATCAGAGGGCAGCAGCAATTCAAATACAAAAGCTGCTAGAAAAGACAGTCATCCAGGAGGTCCCGTGAGACCAGATAGAATCCGGAACTTACTCAAGGTTCTTTTCAGTGCCAAAGAAAAACGGGACTGGAGACCAATTCTGGATCTTAGCAACTTGAACAAGTCAGTTTGATACACCAAGTTTTGGATGGTCATGGTTCAGTCCATTCTTCCCTTTCTGGGCAAGGATGACTGGATGTGCTCGATAGACATTCAGGATGCGTACTATCACATAAACATGAACAGATGATCCAGAAGGTACTTACACTTCCGTCTGGGAGCCAGTTATTACCAGTTCAGAGTTCTGCTCTTTGGTCTCACCACAGCCCCCAGGGTGTTCACCAAATGTATTGGAGTAGTAGCTGTTCACTGAGACTGAAGGGATTCTGGGTGTTTCCATACATAGATGACTGGCTCATTACTGCCCTGACCAGGCATCATTTGATATGTTCAAGAAATCAGGTTCTCCAGCCTTGGTCCTATCTGGGGATAACCATAAACTACAAGTCTCAACTGGAACCAACTCAGAATTTGGAATTCATAGGAGCAGTTTTCAATACAAACTCAAAGACATCTTCACTGCCCCTCTCAAGGGTTCAAACTATAAGATCACAGGTTAGGAAAATAATCTGCAGTACCAAGATTTCAGCCGGCTTGGTCCTTTAAGTTCTAGAATCAATGTCAGCAGTGATAACACTAGTACCTTTAGCCAGATTTTACATGAAGATTCTCCAGTGTTAGCAACACAATGGTTGATACTTTACCAACCCATGTCAACTCTGATTTTAATTACCCAGGCATGCAAGAGAGATCTCAGGTGGTAGATTCAGTCAGATCACGTTCTACAAGGCCATCCCTTTATTTTTCCTTCAGCCCAAGACTATAGTGATCACGGATGCTTCCCAATGGGGGTGGGGGCCATTTTGTGGGGATCATAGTCCAAGACACTTGGTCCCCTGAAGAGGTCAACTTACATATCAGTGTCCTAGAGATGAGAGCTTTTACTATTGCAAGTCTTCCAAATGCTCTCCCCTTTGGGGACAATTGCAATTCAGATGGACAATATGTCAGTAGTTTGGTATATCAACAGACAATAATATAATGTAACGTCCCTTGTGTCGAGAAGAAATCAGAGTGTGGCAATGGGCAATCTCCTCAAACTGCTTTCTCATAGCAACACACATTCTGGGAAGTCATATCTGATAGCAGACAAACCAAGCAAGTGGATTATTTTACCTCATTAGTGGTCTCTCAACAAGAACGTGAAGGAAATGATTTTTCATTCATGGGGCCAGCCTTGCTGCAATCTTTTTGCTTTCTCCCCTAAACAACAAATGCAGCAGCTACTTTGCCCTAATCCTCCACAGGGAGAATCATTGAGGGATGCTCTACTTCATGATTGGCCCCAGGTGTGCTTTATGCCTACCCACCAATCCCGTTAATTCTAAAGTTTCTACAGAAAGCCATCAGGTTGAAGAGCAAAGACATCCTCATTGCACCATATTGGCCTCAACAAGATTTGATTTCATTTGGCCTCACTTACTTTAACAACCTTGGATCCGGATCTGACTCCAGACACCTTCTGTCTAACCTGATAGGCACAATCCATTCTGACATCTCATATCTCAGGCTGACAGCCTGGTTTCTCCAATTCCATTAACAGCCAGACAACCAATGCTCTCTTCCCCATGTCTGACATATTCTTTCATCTTCCCATAAACCTTCAACAAATAAACTTTATACAAGTAAATGGAAAATATTTGTTTGCTGGACACAAAAAAATGTGTTGAGCCATTTTCAGCTCCACTGCATAATACACTTGAGCTTTTAGCCTTATTTTTTAAAGAAAGGGCTAGTTCCTCAACCATTAAAGTTCAATTAGCAGCAATATCAAATTTTCACATTGGATTTGAAGGCTTTTCAGTCACCTCTCATAAATTGTGTAGAGCTTTCCTGCAAGGCATTCTACTTTTGAGATCACCATTTAAAGACCCTACTGCTCCATGGGATCTCAGTTTGGTACTGCAAGCTCTAATACATCCCCCCTTTGAACCAGCAGCTAAATGTGACCTTAAGTATCTTACTTGGAAAACTATTTTCTAGTAGCTATTATCTCTGCTAGATGAATTTCAGAGATTTAAACCCTGTCTGCAAAACCTCCACACTTGTTCTTTCTCAAGGATAGAGTGACACTTTGAACTAATGCCTCCTTCCCTCCTAAGGTGGTGTCAGAATCTAATGTTAATCAATCCATTAATTTGCCAGTATTCTTCCGCAATTTTGCAAACAAAGGTGAATACATGTTACATTTATTGGATGTTTACAGACAATTAGGATTTTACCTGCATAGAACAAAAGACAGCAGAAAAACAGACCAATTGTTTGTTTCCCTTGCAGAATTGAAATTGGGCAAAGCAGTCACAAAGGGAACTTAGGCCAGATGGCTAACTGAGTGTATTTCATTTATTTATAACAAACTGGGTATTACCTTATCACAAGTGATACGAAGTCATTCAACTAGGTCCATGGCAACATCTTCAGTTTTTCTTTCCAGAGCGGCCATGAAGCAGCAACTTGGGCTACTCCCCATACTTTTATTACTCATTACAAATTGGATCTGGTCTCCAGGGGTAGAGCATCATTTGGTTCAACTGTGCTCAGTAACATCCTTCCGTAGAGTCCACCCAGAATTATTGGCAGCTGGGGACTTCGTCCCATCAGTGGAGCACAGAATGAAAATAGACATCAGATAAAGAAGTTATGTACTTACCATAACATTGTATCTGTGTTGTCCATTTTCATTTGTCCTCAACATCCCGCCCATCAACCCCCATCCTTTCTATTTACAAACTTCTTCAAGAATGAGCTATTGGAGGGACATTATTGTCCTTATATTGACCTCTAGATACAGTTTCTTTCTGTATTGAGTACATGCACTGTTATATCTCTATATTATATTAGATATTTCCTTCCTGGTAAAAAAAAATAAATAAATAAATTCAGCAAACAAGATCTGAGGTAACTTAGGGTTAGTGCATTATGAGTAAGGGAGAAGCAAGAGTTTTGTGGCTGCCACGAACTTTAGTAATGGCCGAGTCAGATCAGAGGATTGGATCCAAACCCATCAGTTGAGGAAGAATAAAAATGGACAACACAAATGGAATGTTATGGTAAGTACATATCTTATTTATTTATTTTTTTACCATCTTTGAAGGGGAAGTACTGGAATTAGCCATATATTTGGCAGCAGCTGAATTAACCAAAGCTGTAGCTGCTGTGTCTGGTCTGAGATGAGTGCATAAAAACTCAAAAGTCTGAGGCACTTTATACAGTCTACCTGCTTTCTTAGGTGCAGTAGGCTATCAAGGAAACCACAAGATGTGACATATACATCCTCCAGTGCAGAGAGCACTTGGGTGGTGGGTGGCTAAGTGAAGGTTATAGAAATTATAGATGTTCTGTAGTCCTATCTCACCTTCATTCTTACACATGGCTTGGCTCCAACTTGGCCTTTTTACAAGCTCAAAGTCTTCTAGTTGGCTCGTGGGTAGGTATCCCATGGTGCACCAGTGCAATCCCTAGCTCTCGTTTGCT
Organism: Protopterus annectens; assembly: GCF_019279795.1. NCBI lineage: Eukaryota > Metazoa > Chordata > Ceratodontiformes > Protopteridae > Protopterus > Protopterus annectens. Next base: position 1,356,826,326 of record NC_056743.1, on the reverse strand, counting down.
GCATCGATGAGTTTGGATGTGCTTCTTCTTGGCTGTGGCTAAGTCTAACACATTTTGCTAATTTTTTGGCTAATTTGTGCAGTTTTTTCAGATTATATCGGTTCATATAGCTTTTGCAAATGTCGTTTCTGTAGTTTAGATAGAATAGCTATTTACTGTATATTTTTCCTGTGTGGATAATTATTGCTGAGAACAGTTGGCCGTTGGCCTTATCATTCTCATTGGTATCCTGTGTGCCAGTTTCTCTCTGGGCTTTTTGCCCTAAGTTTTTCTAGTAGTTTAGATATTGTTGATTATTAGTAGTTTAGGCGCATTTGCGCTTAGTTTAACTGTGTGTGCAGTACTTTGTAGAACTTAGATATAGAGTGTGCTTTGCTGTTAGTGTAAACTAGCTTTTTCTTGCAGAGTTCTCCGCATAGTTGTATTGCTTTTGCAATTAGCTGAATGGGGTTTCTGACCTTCATTCTTTATCTCTGAGTCGTTAGGGTGTGTATGCGAGTGGTTAAATGTCATTTCTAACCCTTTCCTCTCTAGGTCAATTTTAGTTAAAGGACCTATGTTTCCCCCTTCTCTTTCTACCCAGGGCTAGGCCCGTTTAAGTTAGAGGACCTAGTCCTCTCACTCTTTCTTTCTCTCTGTGTGTCTGTTTGGCTGTGAGATGTCTAATGAGGTCAAAGATCACAAGCCTTCTGGGTTTAAAAAGTGTGTGAAATGTTTGCAGAAGATGTCTATTATGGATGGCCACAGTAACTGTGTATACTGTCTAGGGGCCATCTATTTACAGGAAATGTGTCTATTTTGACACTCGTTTAGTGCCAGGGTATTGCAGGAGAGAAAGAATAAACTTATATTAAAAAGTCTCCTTAAGCCCTCCTTTGAGGAAGATCTGGCCAGCTCTTCCTCCTCTTCTAAGTCGCATTGATCTAAAAAGGACAAATCAAAACCTTCTAAGAGGCATTCCCCAGAGCTGGATGGTGTATCGGAACCGCCTCTCAAAATTTCTAAAACTGACAAGTCTGCTTCCTCCTCGGCTCCACTGACTTCAGAGCTGATCAAGAGTACTACTACTATGGCTACAGTGTCGGCAGTTCGGAGCTGACCACTGATAGCAGACATTGGAGCCAGTCTACAGATCCTTTGCCAGTCTCCCCTACATTAAGGTCCCCCTACTACAGAGATCTAGATCTCCCACACTGTCTTCCAGGAGCTTATCAGAAGAAGATGTGGAGAGAGTAGTGCTAAGACCCCTGAAGTCATCTGCCTTATCTAAAATGGTGTTGGCTCTGAACCAATCAGATGCGGAGCCACTTGAGTCCGTTATCCCTTCTGTGATTCGTCCTCCGAGCCATGCTGGGCTTTTGGAGCTGGAGTGCTCGGTACCACTGGTGGAACCCTCGGTTCCACCTCCCCTAAGGTTGTCTCGGAGCAGAGTTCCGCTCCGACACCTTCGGTGCCGTCTGTGGTGTCTGGGAGCCGAAGCTCCCCAGTTGGCCCTGACAGGGACGCCTGGAACCTCTTTGGTTCTGAGCCTTCCTCTTGGTGCGTTGGCTAGGGTGAGCTCGGACCCTACATCTGTCTTGGAGCTGATGGCATCCTCCATCTCCTCGGAGCTAGGGAGGTCGGCCTTCGAGATGATGAGGAGTGTGCTGTCCCAATCATCTCCACCCAGGGTAACTGGCACTCTTCCCCCTCGGGCACCTACTTCCGTCTCAGCACCTACTCCCTCCCTGGACAGCAGAGACCCGCAGCCTCAGGAGCCTCCGGCTGGTGGCCCCCACTCTTGAGACCTCCCCGGAATACCCTTCTGAGGAGCCCCCATGGAAGAGGACATGCAAGAGGAAGCATGTAGACTCCCAGGATGAGTCTCTTACCTCCAATACCGACCTCGAGGAGTCAGAAGGGTCCCCCAAGTTGTCCTCTGATGATGTCTCCTTTGTAGACATCTTGGAGATCCTTAAGCAGAGGTGCGGCTGGCCCACTGTTACCCCTTCTGATGAGGAGTCTGTGTATCTGAAGGCTTTCGGGTCTCAACCTTCAGCCTCTTGGGTATCTCCACCCTTTGACAAACTGTTAGAGCTTGTTAGTCGGAAGGTGTGGGAGACTCCTGATGCTGTGGAGCCAGTCCCCAGGAGACCAAATAAATTTCTGTCAGCTCCCAAGGAGAAGGAATTTTTGTCAAAGGGTGCTCCCGTAGGTACCATGGTGGTGGTGGCGGCGGACACTAAGGAGGAGCTAGCGGAGACATCTTCTTCTGTCCATCCGCCAAACAGAGTCTCGAATGATGGACAGATAAGGGAAGCATATCTTTTTGTCAACGGCATTTACTCTTAGATCGCTGAACTACCTAACCCACTTTACAAGGCTTCAGAGAGATCTCCTTAAGGAGTTAGGAGAGACTCTACAAAGTACAACCACTGAGGGAATCCCTGAGAAGGTGTCTGCTCAGTTGTTCACCTTGAATTCTGTTGTCAACTCATCCATGAGGCTGATCTCTTATGCAGCCGATGGAGTGAGCAGGGTAGCGGGTTCAGGAATTTCCCTAAGGAGGCACTCCTGGATGCGCTTGTGTAATTTTGCAGAGCCGTTCAAGTCTACCTTTACTAACACCCCCTATGATGGTTCTTCTTTGTTTGGACCTAAGGTAAAGGACACACTCACCCGGTGCGAGCAAGAAGGAAAAACTTTCTCTGCCGTAGGAGTATGTTTTACCATCCTCTCTAGACCATATCCCAAGGGTCAGAGAGGTGGTAAAATGTGGTTCAAGAAGTCCCAGAGGTTTTTCCAGGATGCACAGGGTGACTCCTTCAGAGGCAGAGGAGGAGGAGGAAATGGTAGACATTGCCCTAGAGGCAGGGGCGGACCGCAAAACCAGGGAGGCCGTGATTCGTTTTGGGGCCAGCCCTACCAGTGCTCCTGATGTGGGGCCCGACTGTGCTCCTCTGGAGCCGGTCGGGGGTTGCACTTCTTTGTATCTGGAAGCCTGGCTAAGTATCACTCGAGACAGATGGGTACAAAGAATTATCATCAGAGGTTATTCCATACCCTTTTCTGTGCTACCTCATGTCCCCAAGAGGATCCCGGATGTTCCACCCAATCACAGGGATCAAGCAAGTAGAACTCAACAAGTTGCTCGCAGACAGAGTCATCCAAACCATCCCCGCAGACCAAGTAGGATTCGGAACTTACTCCAGATTCTTTTTAGTGCCAAAATGTACAGGGGACTGGAGGCCCGTCTTGGACCTCAGCAAATTAAACAAATCCATAAAGAAGGACAGGTTCCGGATGGTGACATTGCAGTCTATACTTCCCTTACTAGGGAAAGACACTTGGATGTGCTCAGTAGACCTCCAAGATGCTTACAATCACATAAAAATGGACAGGGTGTTGAGGAGTCATCTACACTTCCGGCTGGGAGCCAGTCACTACCAGTTTCATGCTCTGCCCTTTGGTCTCACCACAGCCCCCAGGGTGTTCACCAAGTGAATGGCAGTAGTGACAGCTCACCTGAGACGTCTAGTATTCCAGGTGTTTCCGTATCTGGACGACTGGCTCCTGACCGCCCCCACCAGGCATCTACTTCTTCAGACCAGGGATGCCACTGTTCAATTTTGTGCCCAGTTGGGGATTACTATAAACTGGGAAAAATCTGCCTTATCGCCCTCTCAATTTGTGACTTTTATAGGCGCAGAAATAGACACAGTAGACATGTTGGCTCGCCTTCCAGTAGAAACGGCACAGAATCTTGTACAACAAATTCACTGTCTTCTCCCGCTCCGAAAAGTCAAAGCCAAGACTGCTCTGAAGCTTCTAGGGACCATGGCTTCTACCATACTACTAGTGCCTTTCGCCAGACTACACATGCATATTCTTCAGTGGCTTCTGTCATCCCAGTCGTCCTTCCAACAACTGCCCTTAACTCGCCATATTCTGTTAACAGAGTCTTGCAAGAAGGACCTCAGTTGGTGGATTTAACCCAGTTAACTACGGGCACTCTATTCCTCCCTCACCAACCCATTGCCACTGTGACCACGGATGTCTCATAGATAGGGTGGGGGGCTTTATCTAGGCTGGACTGTCCAAGGAACATGGCAGGATCACGAGGCCCACCTGCATATCAGTGTTCTAGAGATGAGGGCAGTTCTCCTGGAGTTGCAAGCACTTCACGACCTTCTTCCTCTCGGGACGATTGCAATACAATCAGACAACATGTTGGTAGTATGGTATCTCATCAAACAAGGCAGAACCAGATCATACCCACTCTTTCGAGAGGCCATTCGGGTTTGGAAATGGGAAATATCTTCCCAGAGCTTTCTTGTGGTGACGCACATCCTGGGGACAACCAACGTAATAGCCGACAAACTAAGCCGGGCAATTTTGATGCCTCACGAGTAGTCTCTGAAGCAGGAAATAGCAGAACAGATTTTCTGCAGATCGAGACAACCTTGCTGCGATCTTTTTGCCAGCCCGATCAACTCCAAATGCAGCAGCTATTTCTCCCTCATCCCTTCTCTGGGGGAGTCACCGAGAGACGCACTTGTTCATGATTGGCCCCTGGGTCTTCTTTATGCTTTCCCACCCTTTCCTCTCATATCCAGGGCTATTCAGAAAGCAAAACTGTTGGGAAGCAAACTGATCTTCATCACTCCTTACTGGCCTCATTAGGTTTGGTTCCCCTTTCTCGGGCCTCACCTATTAGACGATCCATGGCCTCTGGACCCAGTGCCAAATCTCTTGACGCACATGTCAGGCTCTCTTCATCCCAGCCTACACACCCACAATTTGACAACTTAGCTGCTCCAGTTCCATCCCTAGTCAGGCTTCACGATTTCTCACCCTGTGTGACTCATATCCTTACATCTTCTCATAAACCCTCCACTAGGAAATTATACACCAGTAAATAGAGAAGGTTCTCTATCTAGGCTGAGGAAAGGAATGTTGACCCTTATATACTGCATCTATTCCAGTGGTATTGGAATTCTTGTCTGAGCTTTTCCACCAGGAATCTGCGGCTGCCACAATCAGGGTTCAGTTGGCAGCGATTTCCAATTTTCATCTGGGTCAACAGGATTCCAGTCTGATGTCACATAGGTTGTGCAAGACCTTCTTTAAAGGTGCCACTTTAAGAACCCTCTTCAGGAACTGGTTGCTTAATGGGACTTGAATTTTGTTCTATCCAGATTAATGTCTCCACCCTTTGAGCCAGCCCATTTGTCTCCTTTGAAATTTCTGTCTTGGAAGACTTTGTTTCTGGTGGCAATCACATCTGCTAGAAGGGTTTCTGAGTCACAAGCACTATCTGTCAAACCCCGGTATTTGATATTTCACAAAGACAGAGTATCTCTTCGTACTAATACATCCTTTGTTCCCAAGGTCTGCCTCCATAACACTTTGAGCCAATCCATAGAACTTTCGGCGTTCTTCCCTAATCATTCCAATGGAGCAGAATTCAGATTTCATCAGTTGGACGTTCACAGGCAATTACGGTTTTATTTGCACCGGACCAAGGAGAAGTCAGACCAATTATTTATTTTTTCTCTGACTCCAGATTAGGTCTCCCAGTTTCCAAAGTGACCCTCTCTAATTGGGATCTCCAGCTATATAGCTTACATTTACTCTTCTGATGGTAAGCCTTTACCTTTCAAAATTAAGGCTCAGTCTACTTCTGCAGCCTTTCAAGCCAAGGTCCCACTTGATAATATCTGTGCAACAGCAACTTGGGCCACCCCTTACACATTTATTACTCATTACAAATTGGATTTGGCCTCCAGGGGTAGAGCATCCTTTGGTTCCACAGTACTCAGGAGTACTTTTCCTTGAGACACCCAAGAATAAGGTGCTAGGGATACTGTCCCATGTTTAAGAATGAAGGCTAGATAGGACTACAGAACATAAAGAAGTTATGTACTCACCATAACGTTCTATGTTTGTAGTCCATCTCGCCCTTCATTCTTACGAACCCACCCTCCTACCTCCATCCTGGAAAGATCTGCAGACAGAAAAATTGTTATTATTGAGTGGAGACCTTTTATTATTGTTTTTTTCTGCATGTTTTTTTTTGTTATTTCTCCTTAGTTAGCAGCAAACAAGATCTGGGGATTGTACTGGTGCACCATGGGATACCTACCTAACCACGAACCAACTAGAAGACTTTGAGCTTTTAAAAAGGCCGAGTCCCATGTGTAAGAATGAAGGGCGAGATGGACTACAAACATGGAACTTTATGGTGAGTACGTAACTTCTTTTTCTAATAGCTCATAGTATTTTCAGAGGGACTGAGACACCTCAGTGTACTCTCACTGAAAACAGCAGCACATTCTTGCTATAGTCTCAAAAAAGGGAGTCCCTCACAGAGAGATCCAGATACCATATTCTTCTCTAAATAAGAAATCTGATTAAACCCTGCATATGCCCCTTCATATTCCTCCATAAATTCAGAATCTCAGATCTCTTCAGGAAAAGAGGAATCCATTTTTCTTTTACCAGGAGCCATCTTATAAGAAGGGTCAATAGCCTGTACAAGACCCTGAGCCAGACTTAATAAATTACATCTGTTCAGTGGGACTGGTGAAGAAGGCAAATGATTCATTTTCTGTTTGTTTTTGACAATAAAACTGGGGAAAGTAGTTTAACTAATGGCAGCAGCAACTTTCCCAGTGATGGTCACAATATTCTGATGAAGCAGAGGCATCTTCCCTGCCCTTTTTGTCTCAAGACTGAAAAAAGTGGTCCTCACCCATGTCCACTAAAGGAACCCCAACAGCCGCAGATAATGTGACTATCCCCCAATCCATAGTGGTTGTATGTACTACACCAAAGGGATCTTGGGAAGGTGATGAGTGGTCTGAGGAACTAACTGTGGCCACAGCAATGTCAACCACCTGTGGTGGTAAAGGCTGGTAATTTTTTTTCCCTGGAAAAAGGACAGAGTGTGGGACCAGTTTTTTCATGCTCAGGCTGAAAGTAGTGCCTCTTTCCCAGGGAAAATAAGCAGCACAGGCCATTAAAATTTTAATACATAATTTTTCCCAGTTAAAGCACAGTAAAAAGTACTTTGATCCACTATGCCAGCCTCAAAAAGGAAAAGAAACCCAGTCTCATATCAAAATGTTTCGAAAAGGGTTTTGCATAACAGACCTCCAAGAAAACCGGTGACTTCTCCTCAGGATCTTAATTTTTTGTTAGAAAAGCTAACACTTGCTTCATTTGGACTAATGAGGTTCTTAACATGGAAAACTGTGTTATATATTGTTCTGACCTCTGCAAGAAGACCGAGTTGCAATCTCTTATGGTGAGTCAAACCTATCTCACTTTCCACAGAGGCAGGGTTTCTTTGAAAACTAATCCTTCTTTTATGCCTAAACTGGTATCCAAGTTTAATTTAAGCCAAACTATCCATCTCCCTGTCTTCTTTCCTGAACCTAAAAATTAGGGAGAAAGGATACTCCATACCTTGGATGTCCACAGACAATGCACGTTACTATGACAGAACAAAATCTTTTAGATCTGTGTATCAGTTGTTCATTTCTCATGAAGGTAAGAGGAGGCCTGTGTCAAAACAGACCGTCTCCAAATGGTTTTCTCAGACTATTAACTTTTGTTACCCTCATCAAAATAAAACTATTCTGGGCAAGGTCAAGGCCCACTCTATCAAGGCTTTTAATTCATCTATGGCTTTTTGGAAAAAGTTGGATTCTAAAAGTTTTCGGGAAGGAGCAAGTTGGTCCTCTGTACATACTTTTACAAAGCACTAGAAGCTTGATTCTTTCTCTAGGTCTAGATCAGGCGTTGCTAAGACCATTCTCCAGGGGCTCCTAGACCCTTACCCTTCTACCTCCCAAATGTACTAAGCTCAGTTAATCTATCCTATACAGTTGAAGCTACTGCTAGTAGTAATGAACATATCTCCCTTTTTGTTTTTTTGATTATGGCAGGGTGTGTACTTATTTTTGCTACTAGTTATGTTCTCTCAAGGTTCAGCCTACATCTTTCAGTAAGCATGAAAGCTCAGAAGGGCTTGGCACTCAAACCTGTGATTTTAGGCAGCTCAGTTCAAGCTGCCTAATGGTTTGAGCATGCGGAAGGTGCCCTGAACTTTTGGAAGCTGGATGGCTGCTACAATTCCTTGGCAGTATACAAACCACAGAGCTAAGGCTACTGCAGCAGTGATCATTCGGACATCTACTGTTATGGCAAGTTTTACTTACACACCTATACTTTATTTTACTGTCACTCTGTGGTGATGAGAAAATTACAAGGAGGTGAATAGATGGATTCAAAGATAATTCTATCACCACATTAAGCTTGAAGAGTTAATCCATAGTGTGATTTTGTCCTTTTGGAATACTTGAAAAGGCTCCTCACATGAGAGCCTACATCTCTGAAATTATTCTAGTAGACGTTAATGCCACTAGCAGTGCAGCTATGCAAGACGTAAACTTCAGGGCAGTGTAAACAGGAGGCTCCAAAGGAGGCAAGATGAGTTTCTCCAAAACAATGTTTTGGTCTTATGGTGGAATGACTTTCTGGGTGGTCTCAAATACAACACTATTTCCATTATTACTTAACTAGCAACTAGTGACAAAAAGGTGGATTAAACGGCAACATGCAGAAATTGCTAAGGCATGTACCTTTGATAAGGCAGAGAAGAGCCCATTTTGCATTGGTCTGACAGGTAAGAAAATCAGCAATATCTTTGAAGAACTTGGGTCCCCATCTCTGTTGGGGCACCAGAGTTTTCTACTTTTACTATGATTTTCTGGTATTAGGTTTCCTAGCCTCCTTCTGTATAAACAGCACATCCTCAGAATGCACCAGAATATAATTGGAAAGGGACTTCTATCTATATGTCACAGAGAAAGCTATTGGGATTATTTTAGACTTGTTAACTCCCCAAGTGAAAATGATAAAAAAACTAATACTCCAATCTTCAAAACAAACTACTTCATCACGAAGGTGGAAGACATTCTCTTGGAAGTTCTTACATAGAACCTTTATCACATCATATAAAGTTGAATTGATGTATGTAATAAAGACATAGGATGCTGGAGATGTAAACTAAGTGTTAAAGCTGACTGGCAGCATATGTTTTAAGATTGTACAAAACTTAAAACATATTGGGATAATATAAATTCTCTCTTACAGTTTGTTTTTAATGATAAATCTATGCTGACTAAATTTCTTATTTTATTTAATGTACCTATTCCCACTTGTGTCACAAAAATAAAATACCCTCCTTTTATGGAGTATCTTAACATTAGCAAGAAAAGTCATCACCAAGAACTGGAAGAATCAGACTGCTCCTACTAAGAAGGAATTTATACACTTGGAAACTGAAGTTTCTCATCTTGAACTTATCAAGATCAAGACAAGAACATCGAGAATCATCTTTTCATATAATATATGGTTTAAATTCAAAGAGTTACTGGATAAACAGATTAACAACTAGTCTTATCAAATTTCTTTTTCTGTTTAAAAAGCTTTGTTTTATAGTAAACACCATTGTAAATAGTTACTTTTATCTGTGTTTATTGTTTTTTTAGATAAGTATATTTGTTTTATAATATTTCTATTATCATATATTCTTTTGTTAACATTTTCAATAAAAACAATGTGCCAGAATGTCAACTTGTCTACAGTGTAATCCTTAAAGTTCTTAGGATGGGTTAGATTACTGACCCCCTTGTACAGGGTTAAAAGCTCAATACACAGTGGCAACTTATCAGATACTGCCCTTGTCAGACTCAAACAGAGGGATAAACAATGTTGCGTGGGTTAACAGCACTTTTGGCCTGCACTCCTCTATCTTCTGTATTACCCTGGGAATTATGGGTATTAGAGAGAAAGTGTGTAGAACTAGAACTGTTCAGGTAATGAAGACATTTGCTACCTGTTGATCAGGCTCCCATAGCTAGTATCCCACTGCAATATTTGTTTAACTGCCTGCTTTCCGGAAAAGAAAAAACGTCTACTTTGGTACAACTCACTTGTGCACTATGTCCACAAATAAGTTTCTATTTAGCATCCACTCATGGATATCTACTTCTGCTCAACAGGTCCACAACCACATTCTCTGGGTATTTATATATTCAATACCCTGAGTGTCAGGTCTGACTTCTGGGCCATTTCCCCACTTCCATTGCTAGTATGTACAACTGGTAAGAAACGGTACCCCCCCCCTCTTGCTTGTTGATATGACAAGCATCATAGGTTCATAGGGGGTTACTGGGCTACTGACCCAGAGTTTTTATGAGCCTAGCAGTGTGTACTCAATGTAATACTAAAGAAACCCAATATAAAGGATCTTGCCTAAACTCAAGATCTTAGTTAGCAATGACTGCCCATATCTAAGAGGGTCATAGGTGAAATCCCTGGCAGCAATTTACAGTTTTGCATCCAAGCTACACTTAAACAGAGTCATAGAGGGGCTTTGTTTGATGTGAACTGGTAGCCTATTCCAGAGGAGTGGCAACCTCCGAGAGACATCTTTCTCTCCAGCAGGTCCTATTTATGTCACAGGCCAGGTCAAGGTCCCTGGAGCAGATGACCCTTGTCCCCCTGGACTTATGAATACGCAGCATTTCCATTAGGTTTGGATTCAAGATTGCTCTGTAAGCCAGGCACAAGTCTCCTCTAAGTAGTCTGTATGCTGAGTACAATAACAGTGACTTCAGACTGTCAATGTATGACACTGTTATTTTATTAATTGATATTTGTTGACTGGGAAGGTCCACTGGGTCAGAAACCCATTTTCAGTTGAGGCCTAGGGAGAAAAAGCTCTACAGTGAGTAAAATAACATCATCAGATTACAGAAGATAGGTAGTTATACAATTTTAGAAAAGAAAGAATTTAAACTATATAAAAAATAAAGACAAAACATCATAGCAAACTTTCTTTTTACAAATACTGTAGCACCTTCTGTTTAACATAGAGGTAAAGGTAAAGACATTTTTTTTTTGAAAAAATAAATTATATTTAATTCAGTTAAGTGCATTACCTTAAACACTGAGATATACACTTGTGCTCACTCTATATTTTACCAGGGAATGAGAAACAGGTGGATTGGTTGTTAGTGACTGGTTATAGCTTTGGATAGAGGGAGTAATAAGGAGAAGATTATGGGAGTGCTGGAGATACTGAATTTTCTTGGTTAGAAATCTCTGAGGTCTCTCAAGTTGCTGCAGGTGCTTGGTAAGGTACATACCAAAGGGAGCACTGTACTCAGTTATTGGCCTGATGAGGGTCGTGTATAGGGGTGTCATGAGCTCTTGAGGCGATGCTTTTGGTAATCAGGTGTGCAACATAGAATGTCTTCCTTACCACAGTAGTCAAATTTAGGCTACTGTCAACTTGCATTCCCAAGTCTCTCACTACTGCATTGTTACTTAGGCTATTATTATTTATATGATAATTTGCAGGGATATTGTTTTTACCTAAGGGGATGATAATGCATTTTTTAGCATCAAGGGTGAGTCCATGGCTTTGGCACCAATCATTGGTTTGTGTGGCTTTGGCACCAATCATTGGTTTGTGTAAGTCCCTCGAAGTATATTAACATTGTTTGGGGATTCAGTAATTGCAAACACCAATAACAGCCAGCACACAAAGCCAGTAGAAGAAATTATTTTGTTAAATGCAATTCAGCATAACACACTGATTAAACAACAGACCAGTTTTGGCAAAAATGCCTTCCTCAGTGTTACATCCACAACAAAAGTCCACCAATTTAAATATACAAGTAAAATTTACATAAGCTATCATTGGTTAATTCAGAATTGTGTATTAAGACCAGGTGGAAACAATCCACCTAGTCTAATAATCCACAATTTTCCCTTGTGGTTTAAAATATCATGCATCCTGATTTATTGGATCAATCAAAGGTAATTCTATCAAGAACTACAAATGTAAATTTAGCAGTAGTATGTTTTTTTACATGTTTTACAAAGAGCATTAGAAATATAACTATTGCACATATCACTCATATGTTCAGACATTCACAATTTAAAAGGTCGTGAGGTTTGCCCAATGTAAAAAGCACAATTACAGGTGGCAAGATAAATCACCCAATCAGAGCTACAGTTAGCAAACATCATAATATCACACACTTTAGATGTATTTTTGGAAGTGAATTTCTTAGTCTTGCCAACAAATTTGCACATGGAAAAATGTCCACAAGACTGACAACCCGGCAGCAAAGTGCCATCTACCATAGTCTATCATCCTGCTTGTACCTAATATTCCTTTTATTATAGCTAAACCACCCTTCCAATGACCTGCCTCTTCGGTAAGAAAACTGACATCTAGATGGCAATAATTCACACAATGCTTTATCAGCCAATAATATATCCCAGTGTTTGTGTATAATATTTCTACAAAAGGGGTATTACATCTGAAGTATGTAGCTAGCCTAAGTGGGTTGTTTGTAATGTTTTTATTCTGATATTTCAACAGTTGAAGAAGCAGGAAGATAGACAGACTATGCTAGATGGCACTTTGCTGTGGGGTTGTCATCCTTGGGGACATTGTTCCATGTGCAAATTTATTGGTAAGACTAAACAATTTACTTCCAATAACACATCTAAAGTATTTGAGATTATGATGTTTGCTAACTGTAGGTCTGATTGAGTGATTTATCTTGCCACCTGTAATTGTTCTTTTTTTTTTTTTTACATTGTGCAAACCTCACAACCTTTTAAATTGCAAATATCTGAACATATGAGTAATATTCGCAATAATCATGTTTCTAATGCTCTTTGTAAACATGTAAAAAAAATACTACTGTTAAATTTATGTTTGTGGTTATTCACAGAATTACCTTCGATAGTTCCAATAAATCAGGATGGCATGATATTTTAAACCATAAGGAAAAATTGTGGATTATTAGACTAGGTGGATTGTTTCCACCTGGTCTTAATGAGCAATTTTGAATTAACTAATGATAGCTTGCTATGTAAATTTTACTTGTATATTTAAATTGATGGAATTTTGTTGTGGATGCAACACTGAGGAAGGCATTTTTTGCCGAAACAAGGTGTTATGCTGTATTGCATTTATTAAAATAATTTCCTATACTGGCTTTGGGTGCTGGCCATTACTGGTATTTGCTTTATACTATTTTGGCCTTTGCACTTTACTGTACCTACAGAGGAGTTGGTGGGGCTTTGTATTCAATGACTGCACTTAATTTGCAGCTGTCAGCAAACTTAGTCAGCCACAGCCCTTCTGTTGTGGCCTAAACTTCCTGAGAAGTATATTCCAAACAATAGGGGGCCCAGCACTGACCCCTATAGAATCCCACTGATGACAAGTCTGCAGGTTGAGGTAAAGTCCCCAACTTTGTCCGAGTGTGATCTGTCAGTGAGCCATTTAGCAACCCACCTGTTGACATAAGGGTTGATATTCAACTGGGATAGTTTATTAATGATGCCCAAATATGGGATTGTGTCAAAGGCCTTGGATAAGTCAAGGTAAGCTGTATGCACAGATTTGCCTTTAACTATGGCTCTGCTGACATTTATGAGGAAGTCCACCAGTTTAATAGGCATGACCTGCCGTTGACAAAACCAAACTCTGTCAGATCAAGGGCTTGGAGATCATATATATCCTTATTTATAAGGTGCTTGATGATTTGTTCCATGGCCTTACAAATAAGGCTGGTTAACCTTATGGGTCTGTAGTTTCCAATGTCTGTGGCTGTACCCCCTTTATGAAGGGGGATGCCAATTGCTGTTTTTCATTCAGCAGGGACAAAATCAGTACTCAGGTTGTGGTCGAAGAGAGTACCTAATGGAGTTGCCAACTCATGTTTTAGACCATTTACAAAGCAACCTGGGATGCCATCCAGTCCCACTGAGGTTGTATTTTTGGCCTTGGAGAGAGCATTAAAGACTTGATCTTTGGAGATACAAGGTGAGGGAGATGTAGAGGGAATACTTTGTGGAATGTTTGGATGGGACAGGGGGCTGAACTTTTCACCAAACCTGTCAACTAATAAGGTTAGCTATTTTCACAGCATCAGTGTGTGTGATGTCATCCACAGCTAGTTTAGCACACGTCTGAGTCCTACCTTTTAGATTACAGATACAGCTGAAGAATGCCTTATGGTTATTCTTAGCTATGGTTGCTATTTTTTTTTCTAAGTTGCTCTTAGAGGATTTTATAAGTTGTCTTATTTGTTTGTTCAAGCAGAGGAAGGTGTCTTGGACCTCTCCTTTTTATTCTTAGACAGCAACGTCTTCCTCTTGTTGAATAATTTATTAATGCTAGATGTCCACCAGGGAGAGACTTGTTTTTTTCTTGAGGATCTTGTTTTGATCCTATCAGGTATAACTGTGTCAATGCATTTGTGTATACCTTAGTATAGTTGTCAATGCCATATTTGGGAAAAGGAGCTTGAAAATTATTTATGCCATCCCTTAGGAGGGTATAATTGACTTTGGTGTAAATTTTTAGCCCGATTTCACCTAAGATGGGCTCAGGTGTTATAGCTACTTCAAATGTGACTGATTTGTGATCAGATGTAACCAGTGAGGGTCCTTATACTTGTGGTGGTGCAACAGTCACCCACATTGGTGAAGACCAGGTCAAGGAATATTTGAGCCCCTTGTGGTGTTGCATACTATTTGCTGCAGGGCATTAGTGTTAATATCCAGGAACCTTTCTGCGAGCATGCTGGTTCGTATAAGTTTCCCAGTCAACAGAGGAATAGTTAAAAATCGCCCATGACTAGTGTGTTTGGTTGTAATTTGATTGTTTCAAATGGGTCCAAATAAACAGCATGGGTATCTTGGTTCATTGAAGGGGGCCTATAGCTAACAATGGGCTCTTACCCACAGTTAGTGAACTTGGAGTAACTCCATGGAGTTTTCTTGTCTACCCAGTCTACATGTGTATTTATCTTTGATGAAGATAGACACTCCACCTCCTTTGGTTCTCACACATTCATTTTGTGGTCTTGAAAGTGTGGAAGTCATTGTAGCCTTGCAAAGCCAGTACTCTTTGCGGCCCTGAAGCAAGTTTCTGTAACTGCACAGACATCAAAATCCTTCAGGAATAGGAGTGTTACTAGATATTGCAGTTTCTGATCTAACCTCCTAGCTTTTAGTAGCATAACTTTTCATTTATTTGTGAGTAATATTTTCACATCGGAAATTTTGTTCTTGAGACCTTGCCTAAAAAAGGCACTATGGGTGAGGCAAGTGTCTTAGCCAGTATCCAAAAGTTCACAAGTGAAGACCATCTCTGGCAAAGCAGCATGGCCTGCCAACCATGTCATCCCAGGTTGATAGGAACTGGATCCCCCTTAGAATGACACCAGAAACTAAGTCAACTGTTGAAATCAATCATTTTTTGTTTATATTGTGGTATCATCCTAGGTGAGGGTAGAATGCTGCTCAAGGTTAGGGACATACCTGCCTGGGACACATATTCATAGAGTTGAATCATGCCTCTCTTCATATATATAGTCCAGTGAGGTACGTCTCAAGTCATTCACACCAACATGAACTATGATAAAGTCAAAGTGGTACTGGTTGTTGACAGACTTGAGCGCATGTGTGATCTGACAGATCCCGGCACCCGAAAGACAGCTGAAAGTAACCTTTTTATCCAGCCTGGTGAGTGGGACATCTGTGTGTCTCACAACGGAGTGAGCTATGACTAAACAATTTGGTTTAGATGTGCTTTGTCGTAGGGGCGTATTTTGTTAGACACTGGGCCTTGTGTTTTGAGTGCTGCAGGTGCTCTTTTAGGTGTAGCATATTTGTGTTTGGAAGGATGTTTAGGTAGGTTTCTGGTGAGTACCTCCACATATGACAGTTTGTGTGTTGAGTGCATGGTTTGCATAGGTGTAGTATGTGAGCTAGCAACCTGTTCAGCATTACTGTTGTGTGTGTGTGTGTGTGTGAAAGAGCAAGGATTCCGGACTTTTAGTGTAGATGCATCTCTCATAAATTGTGCTTGGGTGATTTAGGAGTACAGAGTTGTCAGGGTACATGAGGCAGTTGCTACACTGCCTTAGGATACCCATGTCAATCAGGCTGGTAGGAAAAATGGAGAGAAATGAACCATCCATAATGCTAGGTTAAATCCTGTTTTCACAAAGGGGATAGAAAATGGAGGGGTGTGGTATAACTAACTGGGTGCTCTAAACACGGTCTATACTAATGGGGTGCTCTATAAATGGTCTATACTAGTGGGGGTTCTCTAAATGCTATTAAACTATTGTAGACTTAGTGGTTTTGGGACTTTGTAAGTGGCAAATGTACAGCTAAGGTGCTCTCTGAGCAGCTAAGCACAATTTAAGGATGTCTCTGCCAGATCGGGTCAGCTACTAAGAGAAAATGTATCTACTGAAGTTTTTGCATCTATGACCACCAATGGTTACCCCCACTGCAGTAGTGCTCAATGGTACACTGAAGTGCACTACGTGTAAACAGATGAATACAGCAGAGCAGTGGCTGATCATCTAACACTGTGGAGCTGTGTTAAAACAAGCACAAACCTGCACATGTGGGGCTTATGTAGCAACAATGAGCAAACTGAAATCAATAAAAAAGGTCAAAAATGAGCCCTGTGCCAGCAACCTTCAATCAGAACAGTCCTAACTGCACTCTGCTGCTACAAGGGTGCAGGGGGGGGGGCTCTATAACAAAAGGTAGCCTAGTTTAGTGCTCAATTCAACAAACAGAACCAGATTCAGCAGGTCTGAAACTAGTGTCTATGCTACAGCAGACAAAGTGCAATAAATCAACAATATAGCAAAAGTACAGTTTAAAAGTGAAAAAGTACAACATTGTACATATGGCTGGCAGAATGCAACAGATAAATACAGCACAGCAGTGGCTGGTCCCCTAACTCTGTGGAGCTGTGTTAAAATAGTGAGCAAACTGAACTGAACAAACTAAATTAAACAATCATGTTTTCTATTCCCTGCTGCCACATGGGCTTGAATGCCTTGATGGCTAGAGTCATGGCTATCATTTCCTTTATAATTTTGTGCTTCCTACTGAAGGTCCTATCCCAAGACCCTTCACCCTCTGCCCCCCTCCCACCACATGCTCCCTAGTTCAAGTGATAGACGTCTGTGGTGAGTGTCTGGGATGCAGGAGTAACCTGAATCGTACCATTTGTTGAAACAACCTTGGTTTACCTAATATAATGCAGGTTAAAAGTTCCATCTAAGTAGTTGTACTTCATTTGTCTTCAACTTTTGAATATTTGGATCCTCCAGATTGGATCCAAGACGGCTGCATCACCAGCATCTGATCAGAGTTCCTCCTCTACCTATAATACCCCTCCATCTCCTTTCTTCCCTCAGATCGAGTTTGCTGAATCAGAAAACATAAGCCCGACCCAAATAACCTTACCACTAAAGGTTCATGCAATTTAAACCAAATATAACCAGGAGAGTCACAAATGTGCACCTCTCCCATATACCAAAATAGGACAGTAGTGACAAGGTCAGGGGGAAGGATGGTTGAAGACAAATGAAGTAAACTACTCACATGGAACATTATCATGAGTACATAACTTATTTATATGAAGTAGTTTACTTCATTTGATCTTCAACCTTTAGGTCAGAGTGCCCAGCTATCAACATCTGGGTAGCCCTCATGGAATGATATTTCAGAGCACAGCTGAGCCAAATGATGCCCTACTCCTGGATACAATGTCCAATTTATAATGGGATATGAAAGTATGAGATGAGGACCAAGTAGCTGCAGAACAAAAGTTATTCAGTGACATTCTCGACCAGAAGGCCACTGAAGTTGCCATATATCTACTGGAATGGGCTTTGATCATACCCAGAGGGGAAATGCCTTTGTCAGAATATGCCCGACTGATACATTGGGAAATCCATCTAGCAATAGTGACTCTGGAGACTGGTTTATCTAAAAATGGTTTGGAATAAGACACAAACAGTTGGTCTGATTTATGGAAAGACTTTGTTCTGTGTAAATAAAACCTCAGTTGCCTATGTACATCCAATAAATGTAACTTGTAATCACCCTTGTTTTGGAAATTTGGGAAGAAAACTGGAAGACTGATAGTTTGATTAATATTGTTTTCGGAAGCCACTTTTGGCAAAAAAAGAAAGGTTAGTGCACAGGGAAACCCTGCCTTTATAAAAAAACATATATGGAACTCTAATGGACAAGGCTTGAAGTTCCGATACCTGCCTGGCCAAAGTGATGGCCACCAAACAGGCAGTTTTCCAAGAAAGAAATTGCAAATCTACTGATCTGAAGTAGTTTACTTCATTTAGTCTTCAACCTGTGGGATACTGGATCCGTATTGAATCCGAGCAGGCAATCTCACTAGCATCTGCTCCGAGCTCCTCCCCATACCCATAATACACTTCCACTACCTTCCAACCCCCAGATCTCATTTGCTATGGCTAGCTGAAACATCGTGATCTCCAGAGCTCCGAGTAGTAAGTGGGTATTAAAGCTTTTAAAAAGCCTTTTTTCTCTTTAACTTTCAGAATAGTGGTTAGTGTAGGTTCCCCTTTTCTTCTCCTTGCTTGGTGTGTCGTGTGGCTAATCTTTAGTATTGTTTAGCTTCGTTTAGCATAGTTGGTTAGTGTACTTGCTCCCCCCCCCCCCCAGTGTGTTCTGTGTGTGAATGTGGGGAGTGGTTTTCAGCAGGAAAATAATATTTTTTTCTAGCTACTTGTTTTCCCTCTTGTCTAAATGGCTGATAAGCCGGTGTTTAAAAGATGCACTGAGTGTGGCCATAAGTTGTCCCCAGCAGATGGCCACACTCTTTGTGTAATGTGCTTGGGCATGACCCATCTCAGTACAGACTGCTCTATATGCATGGGTTTTAACCCTTGTGTGCAATCAAGGACAGGAAGGCTAAGTTGGCCCTGAAAGGCCTTCTTCCCACTTCTGAGGCAGTTGCCTCGTCCTCGGCTTTGGTCACAGCAGCTGCTGTGGCCGCCTCTCCTTCTTCTCTTGCCCTTGCTTCTCCTCCCTCCCAGGCTGGGACTCAACCTCCTGTTTCAAAGCCTGCAGAAGCAGAGCAGAAAAGGGATAGAGAGAAGGAGAGCCAAAATCCAGGATAGAGAAACGTAAGAGGTCCCTGGACCTCCCTTCACCTGCTAAGAGTAATAGGATCATGACTCCTATCGGCTCCGATCTCCGAGTTTTTCCCCAGAGCTGGAGGAGACACGGTCTACATCTAGGGCCTCAGTGCCCAGACCCGCAAGGTCGGAGTCCATGGCCTCATCAAGGTCCATGCGGTCCTTATTGGAAGTCGACATGGATAAAATGATGGAGGTTCATTCGTACTCAGATCCAGATGGGGGTCTTGCCAGCCCCCTCTCCCCCTGGAGGGGGGAGCTCACTTCCCTTTTTTACACCAATTTCTCCTTCTCCAATCCGTCCACCGGGTTTGGAGTACTCAGATCTAAGGATGGCTTTAGTCAGGGGGTCAGCACCGACGGTACCTGCTTCCTCGACACCGACAGCTGCCTGAGGGGTGTCGGATATGACCAGCTTTACATTGGCTCCGCCTTTTTCGGGCCAAGTTCCCTCCCTCGGAGCTCCATCCACTTTGGGACTGGCTCAGATTCTCTCGTCGGACCCAGGGAGACTGGCTTCCTTATTGGTTCCACAGGAGGTTCATTCTCCCTCGGTGTTCAACATGGTAGAAAGGGTTCCCTCCGCTGGATTGAGACCCCTGACTATCCCCTCGGACTCCATTCTGACCCCCTTGGCTCTTTCTACGAATCCCATCATTTTATCAGAGGGACAGCCCGTGCTTGAGGATCCCCAGGTGGTTCCCCCGACAAACAAGTGGCTTGCGAGTCCCCCCCCCGGAGAGCCTCACTGGAGATGTGCCTCGCAAGCATACATGTAAGAGGAGGCACTTGGACTCCCCCAGAGTCCCTCACTGAGGATACGGATTTTGGATGATGGGAAAGGTTCCCCCAAGTCACCTCCCGAGGATGTTTCCTTTGGAGACATCATGGAAATCCTTTGCCAACAGGGAGGTTGGTCCACCCCCAAACCTTCTTCTGACGAGTCCATGTTCCTAGAGGCTTTCGGCACGGGCCCATCTACTTCCTGGGTCTCCCCTCCTGCAGATCCCTTGGTGGACCTGGTCACCTCGTGGGCCAGGAAGGAGCCGGAACACCATGGAACCAATTCCCAAAAGGCCTGACAAGATCTTAAGTCCACCTTTGGAAAGGCCAGCATGGAACAGGGCTCCCCTGTAGACGCTATGGTGGTAGCAGCAGCCACAAAGAAGGAACTAACCCAGGAGAGTTCCTCGGTTCATCCTCCTGACCGGGAGTCACAGATAATGGACCACTTAGGGAAGTGGGTTTACACTTCAGCTACCTTTTCCATTAGGGTGCTGAACTACCAGGCCCACATCACGAGACTCCACCATGACCTGGTCAAGGAGCTGGTTGAGTCTCCCCCTAAGTCCATGTCACAGGAGGAAAGGGACTCGTTTTCCGTGAGGATGGCCACTTTGAAAGCAGTCTCCTACATGTCCATTCGACTGAAGGAGCGGCTAGGGCCGACATGTCCATGAGGCGCAATGCCTGGTGCAGACTATGTCAATTTTCGGAACCTTTCATGGCGTCCTTTGCCAATGCCCCTTATGAAGGCTCTACTCTCTTTGGTAAGACTGTCAAAGGGACTTTAGTTCAGAGTGAAAAGGATGGGAAGACACTGTCTGCCATCAGAATCTGCTTCTCAAGCCCTTAAAGGCCCTTTTCCCAGAATCAGAGGGCAAAAGATGTGGTTCGGGAAGTCGCAGTATTCCCGGGACACTCAGGGCTGTTCTCCCAGAGGCAGAGGGGGACAGAATGGATGCTGGCCTAGAGGCAGAGGGGTTCCAAGGAATTTTGGGTCTCGAGAACCTTTCTCGGACAGGCCCAGACAGCAACCCTGAGGGGTGGCCTGACTGCTCTACTCTGTAGGCAGTCGGGGGACGATTGTCCTTGCACCTGGCAGCATGGGAGTCCATAACATCAGACAACTGGGTGCTTCAGATTATATCCAGAGGATACTCTGTCCCCTATGTGGGTCCTCCCAAAGCTCCCAAACACCTCCCGGATGTACAATGCATAGAAAGGGAGGCAGAAGCACAGGAAATTTCCAAGCTGCTAGGAAAACGAGCCATCGAAACCATCCCCCCAGATCAGTCTGGATTGGGCTTCTACTCCAGGATGTTCTTTGTGTTTCACTGTTGCAGTCATTACATTTGGGTAATCTGATGGCAGGTTGGCCTGAATTCCAAAGTCTTGGGTCCTGTGTCGGTTGCTGTATCTTCTTCCATGATGTCAGGTCATCAGGGGTATAAAACCAGCAGCCAACGCCATTTTCTTTAGTCTTTCTTGCCGCGTGGTGCCCGAAGCAGAAGCATTTTGCAAGTGCTGGTTGGCCGACTCCTGAAATATTCGAGTTTGAGTTTCAGAACCGAAGTCTTCACTAAAGCTAAGTACCCCCCCCCCCATTACCGATGTCAGAAAAAGTTAATAATTGTATTACTTGTGGGAAGCAAACACCTCATAAGGATTTCCATCTATACTGTATTCCTTGCCTAGGCCCTGATCACAACGTGCCTGGCTGTCAGTTTTGTGCTAGATTTAACCAACGCACTATTAAGCGTCGGTATATTTTTGCCTCAAAGTATTTTGGAAACAGATTTAACTACCCAGAAATGTCGTCGGATAGCAATCCAACTACCGGAGTACATAAAAAGCGCAAAGAAAAGGACAGAGAGACAGTTGAGGTCCAAAACTGACGACGAAGCTTCCCTAAGCCAGTCTTCGGTTGGCCGGTACTCAGGTGCTTTCGCAGCCCCTGATACCCTCCACTTTCGAGTCGCAGGCCCCTACCGACACCCATGTGGAGTCCGGCATGCCGCAAGATACTCAAAGTATTGGACCCACGGATGTATCTCCCTTGGATGGGTCCAGAGCCGCTGAGCAGGCATCGGCTTCTGAGGGTGTATTCAGGTCTCAAAATTTTTATATCAAACCAATGACAGCTGCAAAACCAAAGACAAAAGCAACTTCTAAAACTAAAAATCTTACGCATGAGCCACATGCACAGGCCTCTATGCCTAAAAACAGATGATCAAAATGGCTGAAGACCTTATTACCTTGATCAGGGGTTCCCATCCCCCTCCAGATAAGAGGCCTAGGCAAGACACTGATAATGAATCTTTAGATCAGGTTTCTATTTCTGATCAGAAATTATCTATATATCCCTATGAGGATTCTGATGCAGACCTGCATCACCTCCTGAGGATTATTCATTTGGAGAAACCTTGCATACTTTGAGGGAGCATTTTCACTGGGAGAGTCAAGATTTCTCAGAATCAAAAAAGAGGCTTAGGGATTTCCTCCTTCTCCCTCAGCACAGGCCTTTAGCCATACCCCCTGTTTTAGACATTGTGGATGATGTGTTTTCAGAGTCAAGTTTGACCCCCTGATTCCTTACCTCCGGCTCCCAGCAAGCCTGACAGATATTAGGGGGTCCCGGACTCACACACATTTTTTATTTAGAAACCCTGCTGCTGATCCTGAAACTATTTCACAGGGTCCAAAGTGAGTTAAAGCCTCAACAGCAACAAATCCTATCCCGTCCGACAGAGATTCAAGGGCACTGAATAGATGGGGAAAAAAAGTTTATACATCTGCAACCTTGGCAATTAGGGCCTTAAACTGCCAGTTTCATATGCTCAAGTATCAACAACATGTTATGGGATTGCTGAAACAGAAAATGATGTTGATTTCTGAATGTGCAGAAAATAAAGAATTGCAGGAATTATTGCATGCAGCTGAACAGGTTGGAAAGCATACTTTGCAATGTGGTTTTGATTCCTTAGAGGCCTCCTGCAGGGCCGCAGTTACTGGATCTGTGATTAGGAGGCATGCCTGGTTAAAGGAACAAAATTTGCCTTATCATGTTAAAGCTAAATTACTAGATGCACCTTTACAGCATGATGCTCTGTTTGGTATTAAGGCAGAAGATGTTTTAAAGAAAATGGAAGACAAAGCTAAGTCTATGCAAACTGTAAAATACTTCTTACAAGTGCAGCCACCAAGATTCAGTAGACACTGGCCTACAAAAAAAAATGGTCCTTTCCTGTGTCAGACAGAGCTCAAAGGGGCAAATCCAAATGCCCTAAGGGTTCCAGATACCAGGCGCAAGATTCATACAGGTCAAAGCAATGGGGTGTCTCTACCTCCAAATCTGGAGGAGATAAAGCGCAAACCTACAGAAAACGGTTCCAATGACTTCCCTCTGCCTTCACCAAGCACTTATCTTTTGGCAGTACCCCTAGGGCGAAAATTAGCACTTTTTGCTCAAAATTGGCAGTTAATAACAAATGACAAGTGAGTGCTAAACATAGTATCACAGGGATACAGATTCCATTTCCATACTCTACCAATGGCAAACGGTTGGCCAGATCTGCCAAAAAATCAATGGGCAGAGGCACAAAAACAGGTTACGTCCCTCATGGATATGGGGGCCATTCAGCCA
This sequence comes from Protopterus annectens, assembly GCF_019279795.1. Lineage (NCBI taxonomy): Eukaryota > Metazoa > Chordata > Ceratodontiformes > Protopteridae > Protopterus > Protopterus annectens. Next base: position 1,356,802,818 of record NC_056743.1, on the reverse strand, counting down.
GTACCAGAACAGGAAAAAGGACAAGGTTTTTACTCAAGACTGTTCTTGATACTCAGAAAGGACAAGGCCTGGCGGCCAATACTGGATTTATCGATTTTGAACACATACCTGGACATTCCAAAATTCAAAATGCTGATTTTGCAGCAGCTTCTGTCCATGCTGGGCAAGAATGCTTGGCTGGTGACATTACACCTAAAAGAGGCATACCTGCATGTCCCAATAAGGCAATCGTGCAGAAGATACCTCAGATTCAAGGCTGGCTTAATGCATTACCAATTCTCTGCACTGCCCTTTGGCTTATCTACTGCGCCCAGGGTCTTTACAAAGTGCCTGGCACCAGTGATTACATTTTGCAGATAAAGAAGTATACAAATATATCCTTACTTGGACGACTGTCTCATTCAAGCAGAGAACAAGGACATTCAACACCTGGCGTTTGTGAAAAGGCTTCTAACATGCCTAGTGTACACAATAAACAAAAAATCACAACTGGTACCCTCTCAAAAGATAACATTCCTGGGTGCAAGCTTGATTACAACTGCCCAGATGACTTACCTCATGCCAAACAACGGCAACTGACTACTTACTTCAAACTGATGGCAACAAAAACCCAGTTATCTGCAAGACAAATTCTGCAGGCTTTGGGCTTCATGGCATCCTGCATCCTACTGATTCCATATGCAAGACTGAATGTGAGGAGACTTCAATGGTACCTAAAAGGTTTATGGAGTCAACATTGTCACAGTCTGGAAACAATGATTCCTCTCATTCCCTGCCTACAACAGGAGTTTCTATGGTGGACAAAGGCATGTCACCAAGACATGGGGCGGCCCTTCACTCTACCCCCTGCCAGCCAAACCTTAACAGACGCATCAGATTATGCATGGGGGGCCCACATGGGAAGATGCATTCAGGGCATATGGACCCCAAAACAAATGCATCTACATATCAACCAGAAAGAGATGCTAGCTGTTCAAAATGCATTGACAGCCTTCAAGGACTTACTTCACCCAGGACAACTACTGATAAAAACGGACACCACGGTCATGTGGTACATAAACAAGCAGGGGGGGCATGCACTCATATCCCTTTTGCATATTAGCCATGGCACTGTGGGACACAGCTTTGACTTACCAAATACATCTTCAAGCTCAATTCCTGCCAGGAGAACAAAATACTCTGGCAGACGACTTAAGCAGAAACCTTATGGATCCTCACGAGTGGAAACTAGATCCACAAGTCTTCAGCATGATAACCAAGAAATGGGGGAGCCCAGACATAGATCTATTTGCCTCACCTCAAAATTACCAATTGAAAAGATTCTGCACAAGGACTTATCACAGACAAGCATGGAAAGTGGACGCCCTATCCTTCCGTTGGAAAAAACTATCAGTTTATGACTATCTTCCTCTGCCTCTTCTTCCCAAAGTCTTCCTAAAAGTCAGACAAGAGAATCCAAAGATGATACTAATTGCCCCGGACTGGCCCCGCCAATACTGGTACCCAATCCTAAGGAACTTGTCTCAATACCCAGTTTGGACCTTACCTCAAAGACATCAACTATTGTCCCAGCAAAACAATCAGATCCTACACAATCAACTCCAGACACTGAACCTGGCAGCATGGCTGATCATATAGTTATACAAACAATACCTCTCAGTAAACCTGTGATGGATGTCATTTTGGAAGCCAGAAGGCCTAGTACTAGAAAATCTTATGCTGATAAATGGAAGAGATTCTGTGCTTGGAATCAAGCACAAGGAACTGATACAGCAGAACCAAATATTCCTCAGATATTACAATACTTAACTGAGATGCTTGACAAAGGCCTATCTTTCTCATCAATTAAAATCCATGCCTCTGCCATTTCGGCTCATTATAATACAGAGCCACCAATATTTTCTCATCCTTTACTAAAGCAGTATCTTAGAGGAGTCAAACATTTTAAGGCCTCCTAGAAGATCACCAATACCTGCATGGGACCTCAGTTATGTGTTGGTAAAGCTCACCCTGCCTCCATTTGAACCAGCTGCTACTGCTGATATATAGTTCTTATCATGGAAAATAACTCTGCTACTAGCAATTACTTCAGCAAGAAGAGTCGCAGAGCTACAGGCCCTCATGGCTGTGGAACCTTTTATCATATTATACCCAGACAGGGTGTCTCTGAGGACAAATCCAACATTTATGCCTACGGTGGTTTCCAGTGTGGCTCTTAACCTAACTATTCATCTGCCCACCTTTTATCCAAATCTGCAGAACAATGGGGAGAGAATTCTGCATTCCTTGGATGTACAGACAGCTAAGATTCTACTTGAGCAGGACTAAAGCTCTAAGAAAAACTGAGCAATTGCTAGTGACATATACTTCAGGATCAGAAGGAAAGGCTATTTCAAAGCAGACTGTTTCAAAGTGGATAAGCCACTGTATTTGTTTCTGCTACCTACACCATGGTAAACCTGTGCCCAAGGGCATTAGGTCTCATTCCACCAGAGCTGCAGCTACTTCAGCAGCCTTTCTCAGAGGAGTATCAACCAAAGACATTCCAGAGGCTGCTACTTGGAGTTCTGTTCACACCTTTACAAAGCATTATCATTTGCCTGTCTACTCTAAGTCCATGGCAGGCTTTGTCACTGCAGTTCTGCAGGGCCTTATAGCCGCACCTAATGCTGTTTAGCTCCAGCCTCCCAACCATAGCTTTGGGATTCTACCCAAATGTAATGACTGCAACAGTGAAACACGAAGAACATAGTACAGTTGTGTTCACTTACCATAAATGTAGATGTTCGAGTGTATTCACTGTTGCAGTCCAGGTTATCCGCCCGCCATCCCCCCCTTTCATTCTGTAGGTTATCTTCCCTTCTCTATCTTCTACAACTTATGTGGTGTATTTGCTTGTAGATGAAGGTAAAGTTTATATTGATGCATGTTTATATACTTATATATATATATATATATATAATTTTTTTTTTTGCTACCTTTCTGGGGGCACCTGACATCTGGGGCAAGAAAAACTAAAGAAAATGGCATTGGCTGCTTGTTTTATACCCCTGATGTCATAGAAGAAGAGACAGCAACTGACGCAGGACCCAAGACTTTGGAATTCAGGCCGACTGAGGGCAACCTGCCAGCAGATTACCCAAATGTAATGACTGCAACAGTGAATACACTCGAACATCTACATTTATGGTAAGTGTACACAACTGTACTTTCTTTTTTGGTGCCAAAGAAAACGGAGTCAAGGCCCCTTCTGGACCTATCTACCCTGAACCTGTCAGTTGCCAAAGAAAAATTCTGGATGGTCACACTGCAGTCTATCATGCCGTACCTGCAAGAGAGCGACGGGATGTGCTCGTTAAGACCTTCAGGAAGCTTACTATCACATAAAGATGCACAGAAGTTCCAGGAGGTTCCTCCGCTTCCGGCTAGGAGTCGATCATTACCAATTTCGAGCCCTACCCTTTGGTCTCACCACAGCCCCCAGGGTGTTCACCAAAGTGATGGCGGTGGTAGCGGCTCACTTGAGGCTTCAGAGGATTTAGGTCTATCTGTACCTGGACGAATGGCTCCTCACTGCTTTCACCAGGCATCTACTCTCTCAAACTAGGAATTATTTCTTAAACCTTGCCCTGCATTTGTGGATCACAATCAACGCATCCAAATCACTCCTAAATCCTGTCCAGGTGATAGACTACATTGGTGCAAGGATAGATACATTACAGTGCAAAATCTTCCTGACCTCGGAGAGAGTATAAAACCTGAGGATGCATGTCTCTCTAATCTACCATTCTTATCTTCCATCAGCGGAATCAGTATTGAAGGCCTTAGGTTCAATGGTGGAGACCATAACGCTTCTCCTATGTGGCCGGTTACATATGAGAATTCTACAATGGACACTAGCTGTACAGTGGTCTCTGTTGGAACTTCCATTGTCGTATCCAATACAACTCAGTCAAGTCTGTTGGTCGTCTCTTGTATGGTGGATGTGTTCTCTGGACATTTTGGAGGCAGGACCCTTTGTTCCAGCCCCTGCCCAAGCCACAGTGACCATGGACGCCTCCCAACTCGGGTGTGGGGGCATTGTTTGGGCAGGACAGTCCAAGGCCTGTGGTCCCCTGTAGAGGCCGGTTTGCACATAAACATTCTAGAGATGAGGGTGGTCCTTTCAGCATTGCAGGCCCTGCATGCCTTTCTTCCTCTGGGAACCATTGCAATTCAGTCAGACAATGTCAGTGGTCTGGTATATCAACAAACAGGTAGGGACCAGGTCTTATCCCCTTTGTCGCGAGGCCATGAGGGTGTGGGAATGGGTGATCACTGGTCATTTTCTCATTGCAACGCACATTCTGGGATGGTCCAACATTCTAACGGACAGGTTAAGTTGGACTATTTTGATGCCTTACGAGTGGGTCTCTGAATCTTTCAGTAGTCGAGCAGATCTTCCTGGAGTGGGGTTAGCCTTGCTCTGATCTCTTTGCATCTCCAACGCAAAGTGCAGTGAGTTTTTCGCTCTGAACCCCCTGCCGGGGGAGCCCCCCCCAGAGATGATCTAGTCAATGCTTGGCCTCCCAGTCTTCTGTATACTTACCCTCCAGTACCTCTTATTCCAAGATTTCTACAGAAAGCTCGTCGACTGGGTTGCAAAGTGATCCTCATTGCCCCATTTTGGCCTTGCCAGGTATGGTTTCCCTTCCTTTGATCTCACCTTCTGGCTCCGCCCTGGATCTTGGATCCCATTCAGGATCTGATTTCACACCCATTGGGGGTTCCTCATCCGAACCTGGAAGTTTGAAGCTCACAGCTTGACTGCTTCAGTTCCCATGATCACTAGGAATCCTGGATTATCCTCTTCAGTTAGGTCTATTCTGGTGGCTGCTCATAAGTCTTCAACCAGGAAGGTTTATCGCAGTAAATGGAAACATTTTTCCTTCTGGGCCTTTCAAAGGAGTTTAGATCCCTTCACGACTCCTATTTCTGCCATTCTTGATTTTCTAGCTATTTTAACACGGAGCTAGTTCTTCTACTGTCAAGGTTCAATTGGCTGCCATTTCTCATTTTCATGTGGGTGGGAATTCTGCCCCTCTAGCCTCCTCTAGACTGTGTAAAGCCTTTATCAAAGGGACTTTTCTGTTACGCCCCTCTGTCAAAGATCCTGTTCCCCCATGGGACCTTACTATGGTTCTTCAAGCTGTGATCACTCCACCTTTTGAACCCACTGCAACCACAAATCTAAAATTCTTATCTTGGAAAACAGCATTTCTGGTTGCTATTATCTCTGCTAAATGGGTTTCAGAACTGCTGGCCTTGTCCAGAGTTCCTTATAAGATTTTCCACAAAGATAGGGTTTCCCTTCGGACCAATCCATCCTTTCTTCCCAAGGTGGCATCACTAGTTAATATCAATCAAACCATCAGTTTACCAGTTTTCTTTCCTAATTTTGCTAACAAAATGGAATACAAATCACACTTGCTAGATGTTCATAGACAGTTATGATTCTATTTACACAGGACAAAAAATTTCCGTAAATCCAATCAACTGTTTGTATCCTTCTATAAACCCTTTTTGGGTAAACCTATCTCCAAGGTCACTATTGCTAGGTGGATTTCTTCATGCATCCTTCAGGTCTATAAGGACAGAGGCATGTCTCCTCCAGGTCAGGTGAAAGCTCATTCCACTAGGTCCATGGCTACATCTGCAGCCTTTTGGTCTAGAGTCTCTTTGGATGACATTTGTTCTGCAGCTACTTGGTCCTCCATCTCATACATTTATTTCTAACTACAAATTGGATTTGACTTCCAGAAGGAGAGCACCCTTTGGTTCTGCTGTGCTCTGGAATATCCTTCCATAAGGGCCACCCAGGAGTTTAGTAGCTGGGGACTCTGTCCCACAGGTTGAAGACCAAATGAAGTAAACTACTTCAGATAAAGAAGTTATGTACTCACCATAACATTCCATCTGAGTAGTTCTACTTCATTTGTCTTCAGCCGTCCCTCCCTCCTTCCCCCGGACCTTGTCATGTGAACAGCCTGCTGGTTGCAGTTGTAGGTCATAAGTATTTTTCAGGTCGGGTTATCAGTATAAGGATCAGCAAACTCGATCTGGGGGGTTGGAAGGTAGTCGAGGTGTGTTATGGGTAAGGGGAGGAGCTTGGAGCTCGGAGCAGATGCTAGTGAGATTGCCAACTCAGATCCGATACGGATCTGGTATCCCTCAGGTTGAAGACAAATGAAGTAGAACTACTCAGATAGAATGTTATGGTGAGTACATAACTTCTTTTTGCTGCTGGTTCAAAAAGAGGGGAGACTAAAGCTTGTAAGACAAAGGTAAGGTCCCAAGGAGGTGTTGGATCTTTCACTGGAGGTCACAGCATAAAAGTTCCTTTAAGGAAAGTCTTGCAAAGCCTAGATGAGGCTAAGGAAGCCAGGTTTTCCCCTGCATGGAAGTTAGAGATGGCAGCCAGCTGAACTTTTATAGTAGCAGAACTAGCCCCTTGATGAAAGATACCAGAAAGAAACTCCAGAACTGGACCTAACAACCTGTAGAACTGTAGTTACTGAAGGGGTGGAGGATTGAAGAATGCAAGAGGCATGAACTTTTAGATTGTTTACCCTCTCTGGGGTGAGATAGACTCATTTGTACAGTGTCTAGCTGAGCTCCAATGAAGTCTAATCTCTGGACTGGGACCAGTGAAGATTCGCTGAGGTTGATTGTGATACCTAGTCTGTTTGGAAGAATGAAGTAATCCCTGGCATGACACAGTAGATGCCTGGTAGGGGCAGCAAGGAGCCAATCATCCAGGTAGCGGTAGACCTGGATTCCCTGAAGCCTCAGGTGGGCTGTTACCACTGCCATGACTTTGGTGAGACCAAAGGGCAGAGCCCAGAACTGTTGATTGGCTCCCAGTCGGAAGCAAAGAAACCTGAGGGAGTGCACCTGTTCATCTTGATAGGATATTACACGTCCTGGAGGGCAATTGAGCGCATCCAGTCTTCTGCCTTCAGGTAGGGCAGAATGGACTGAAGCATGACCATCCAGAATTTCTCCTTGGCTACTGATAGGTTCAAAAAGGGTCTTAGGTCTCCTGTTTTCTTTGGCATGAAAAAGAACCTGGACTAGATGCTCAATCCAGATTGGTCTGGGGGATGGGTTGGATGACTCGTTTTCTTAGCAGCTTTTCTATCTCCAGTGCTGCTTCCTCCCTCTGTGCTGGTGGAACATCCGGGAGGAGTTTTGGTTGGGGAGGTGGAGCCACGAATAGGGTGGAATAACCTCTAGATATGATTTTTAACATCCAATGGTCTGTTGTAACGGACTCCCACTCTGTTGGGTGTAAAGAAAGATGGCCCCTCCGACTGCTAGTTGGGCAACCCCTCAGGGTTGTTGTGCAGGTCTGTCTGAGAATGGTTCTCGTGACCCTAAGTTCTTCGGACCCCCTCTGCCTCTGGGCCAGTGTTTGTCATAACCCCGTCTGCCTCTGGGAGAAGAAGAGTCCCGAGTTTCCCGGGAGAACTGAGATTTCCGGAACCACATCTTCTTTGCCCCTCGATTCCTTGAGAATGATCTCTGAGGGGTGGACAAGCGGATCCCAATGACAGTGTCTTCCCATCATTCTCACTCTGGACTAGAGTCTCACATATGGACTTCCCAATCAGGGAAGAGCCATCATAGGGGGCATTTACAAAGGACGCCTTAAAGCATTCCGAAAATTGGCATAGCTGGAGGCAAAGCCGGACCCGGCCGCCCTGGAGACTCCTTCCATGGCATGGGAAAGGAGACGCATGGAATTATTTGCAACCACTTTCAGAGTGGCCATGCATGCAGAGAGCATTTTCTTGCCCTCTGCCAACGTGGGCTCTGGGGCAACCCAGCGACCTCCTTGACTAAGTCCTGCTGTAGTCAGATGACATGCGCCATACAGTTCAGCACCCTTATGGTAAAGGTATCTGAAGCATAGACTCGCTTCCCCAGATGATCCAGCGTCTACGACTCCCAGTCAGAAGGATGGACCATAGAGCTCTCCTGTGCAAGCTCTTTCTTGGTGGTGGCTGCCACCACCATAGCGTCTACAGGGGACCCCTTACTCCAACTGGATATGTCCAGTGGGGGGCTAAGAATTTTGTCTGGCCATTTCGGGATTAGCTCCAGGGTGTCTGGCTCCTTCCATGCCCTAGAGGTGATAAGGTCCACCAGTGGATCTGCAGGGGGGGACACCCAGGAGAGGTAGATGGGCCCATGCTGAATGCCTCCAGGAACATTGACTCATCCTGGGTTGGTTTTTCGGTGGACCACCCCCCCCCCTTTGGCGTAGGAGTTCTATGATGTCTCCAAAGGAGACATCTTCGGGGGTGACCTGGGGGAACCTTCCCCTTCCTCCAAGCCAGTGTAGTCAGTGAGGAACTCTGGAGAGGTTCAAGTGCCTCCTTTTACATGTTCGTTGGTAAGGAACCTCCTCAGTGGAACTCTCTGAGGGGGACTCGCATACTTCTGGCTGCTCCCTAGTGGGTGCTCCCTGAGGCAAAGCAAGCATGGGCTGTCCCTGAGATGACAGGAAGATCGGCGCCGTACCCAGAACTGAGGGAGTTGGGGTGGATTCCGAAGAGGATATGGTCAGGGATCTCGCCCCACCCAAGAGGACCCTCTCCACCACGTCAAATGCCGAAGGAGAGCGGACATCCTGGGGAACAACTAATGGAGCCGCTCCCCCCGACTCCGATGGGATGCCTGAGCTGAGCTTACAGGAGCCGAGATACCTAGGGGGAGAATGAGCTCCAACAAACTCGGAGCCAACAGAACCCCCTTGGATCCAACGCTGAGGCTACGCCTTCAAGAGCTCGGATCCGACTCAGTCAGATCCAACATGCTCAAGGGAATGGCTGACATCTAGGTACTGTCGGCGCCGACCCCCCCCCGGCCCCGAGAACTCTCGGATCCACAGACTCCAAAACTGAGGGTCGGATCTAGACATATGTCAAGTCCAGCATCACTACATAAGCCAGTGAAATGAGTACTGGGGAGTGCAGTGAAGTAAATACTGTGGGAAGGAATAGCCAAGGAAGTGTTATGGCTAGGCATGTATATGCCCTAGGGCCAATAGCCTAGTACCAACCTATGAACAGGTGGAGGGCTCTGCAAGGTTAACATTTTGAAATTTTCAGGAACTGTTTAATCTCGAAAGATCCAAGATGGGCCACTAATTTTTTTGTTTCTTGGTGCAGAGGACAGTACATCATAAAATCTAGTCCTTTTTTCTGATACTGTCTCTATGCCTCCCGAGGATAACACATCTTTTAGCAGAGGCAGAATGAGGTGAGCCTTATCTCTGGAAGCATATGAATTGCCTATAATGTTAGTTTTCTTTAGAAATGCAGTTGGTACCCGTTTTAGTATCTAGATAATGGCCTCCCATTGTTCCCCCAAAGAAGGCCACTCTGTCGCCTACTTTAAAGGGAAGAAGATGGGATAAGGAAGTAGAAGAAGGTGGGGGTTGGCTGAGGTGGCTTGGGGTGGAGAAATGGGCTAGATTTGCTGAGTCATTACTGTTCCCTCAGACTGTTGTGGCTCTGAGGGAGTCAAGGTTCCCTCGGTCAGCCTACCACCACTTTCCCTGTAATGGCTCTTCATACCTTTTCATTGTTTGTTCTTGCCCTTGTTTGAGTAGTAATGTCAGCTTTTATTGGAGCAATTTCTACTGCATCTTGGCATATTACGTTTTTCCCCCTTTCCCTTCACTTTGTTAAACACCTTCTCTGCAAGGGATCCACAGGGCAGCTCCTTGTTCCTTGGGGGGAATCCAGGATTTTTGTGTTTACCTGCTTTGGCAGGAAGTGAGTACACAACCAGACATGGCTCCTAACCACAGACCCTATAAGCAGCTCCCCTGCATGTGGCATCCACTGCAAACACAGCCAGATTTCATGGAGTGTGAGGCAACCTGGAAACTGAGGTTGCAGAAGTCAAGCATCTCCCTCTTTAGGCCTTTAACCTCTATCCCCCTCTGTCTTTTGTCTTAGATAGTTAATGAGGGATTCTTGAAATCTTACCACGTGAGACTAGCAGTATAAAAACTTGACAGGCAGGGCAGCTGAGGTGCAAGTCTTTTTCACCAACATGGTAAAGGATTCTGCTTTCCCTGTTACTAGGAACAGGGTTCCTGGATGCAGCCAGATTTGATCCCTTGCTAGAATCCAAGGACACTATTGCTGGGTCATCCACAGGAATCTTATACAGCTGCTTGTAAGAGTCATGGGATCTATAGAAACAATCTTCTTAAGAGCAGGGCTGTGGGTATCTAGCTACAAGGATGCACAATAGTACCTGTGACATAAAAATAAACAGGAAAACTGATGATAGGTAATCAGATGTTAAGATTTCAGGATTTATAAGACAGGATGAATGACCAAAGGTTTGGATTCAGGCAGGTCCAGAAAATTCCTGCACTTCATCTAGGCCTCTCATTTTAAATGTCTCCTTCATTCTGTAAAGAATATCCCAAAATGAGATGCCTTCTGGGAGTGAAGCATAAAATAAGATGTTCTCAATGTCAGACTACAGGTAAGAAATGAAAGATATTTGGTCAGCATACTCCAGTGCCCTAATGTAATGCCATTATATATTTTATTTTTGTTATGTGGGCGGTCAAAGGACAAGCTAGTATGTGACATTGCAAACAAACGACCAGATGTGAACCCTCTTCATAGACCAGTATGCACTTTAAGGCCCTTTGGTTAAACAACACTTCCAGGGGGCAGAGAGATATTTTATGCTCTGGACCCAAGCAAAAAAGACAACCAGTGGAATTCTTTAGGGGGGGGGGATCAGGTTTGCACATCTAATACAATTATTAATGTTAGAAACAGTCATCTTCAATTGACAATGGCAAAAATACACAACAGAAAGAATGTTTTTTTCCCTCCTGCTCTCTAATAGCATACTTATTTGGATTTCCAGAAGTATGCCAAACTAAAGAACTGATAATGTAACCAAAGGCTTAGGCTGACCTCAAACTGCTTCAAGAATGATTTGAAGATGGCACTGTCTGACATCCCTTTATACAACTGTCATCCTGTTAGTTGTATGGGAAGGAGACTGACGGGCCAAGAGATGGAAGGGTTAAAAACTCAACACGTTAGGCCTGCCATTAGGATTTTGCAGGAGAAATCTCAGGAATGAGTCACTATTGCAACAGTGAATATTATGATGAAAATCTGTACCGAGAGGCACAAGTGGAACTTCAATGATGATATTACCCATCATCGGTTTTCCGGTTTATTTTTAAGCCACAGTAATACCATAAGTTCCACTATATGTCTTACTTCTCCTCCACTGCTATAGGTAAAACATTCTACCAGTCACCACTAGACAAAAATGGAAGTGTGGCCTCTGCCCTGATCCTTCACCAATAGAAAGGCAGCTTGTCATCTTATAGATTAATTTCTGATATCAGTGGACTGGCTAACTGCTTTTCATTATCTGTGCTTGTAGAGAAAAGAATGCTTTCCAGTTGAGAGCCCTCAAGGAAGGAATGAAAGAATTTCAACTGCTGATACTACAATGAAGACAGGATTAAGAATCCAGAAATACCATGTCTATAAGAAACACTGACCTGAATTACAAAACTACTAGTAGACACCCAAGTATCAGTGTATAAACAGCTATGAAAGCAGACTGATCCTCAGCCTCAGGATTAAGCCTGATGATTTCACTACAGCTGTACCACAGATTTTTAGAAACTTGATTTAGTATGTTCAAAATTGTGAGGGGATATGAGAAAGTAAGACAATGTGCTCTCTTTTAACAGAACACTTACTTTGTACCTTGTTCTGTCATCAGGGTCAGCTCATTTACAGACCAGGAAGGCCAACACAGCTCAGAAAAGCCGTAAACATTCTCCACACTGGGTCTTGGCTACAAGCTGTGCTGTGGTTTCTCACTGCAACCTCTGCTATAGGCCAAACATAATTTTATCACAATTTTCATGTCAGCTGACTGGTCAAAAGGATCATCTTAATTATGGATTTAAGACAGCTGCTAACAGGTTTGTCAGATGATGCAACACTATAGCTTTTACTCTTAGGCAGGAAAACAACAGTCATGTTTATCCAACTTCCAAGATGACTGCACACTGAGTAACAGCTTAACTGTAGCTTTCCCAGTGTGAAAACAGAAACTCAATGGAGAAGGCATGTAGACTTGTGTGTTTATGGGTACATTTCAGTAACTGGCTAGTAAGTGTACTGCCTGGATGCCAAGGAAAAAAAAGCACCTGGAAAAAAAATCAGCTACAAAAAGTGAAGAAGAAACTCTGATGGGAATATTCTGCAGCTATTCAGCAAAAGGCAATGCAACCTCTACGCATGACTTCCAGTAACCTACAGGTAGATATAAGACAACTGCACACAGACCTCATTAAAATAAACAGAACACTGATGGAGTATATCAACACAAACAACAAAAGGCTGGAAAAATGGAAGAAGCTTTAAATAGATATTCAGATGAGCTGATAAAGCTGTAAAAAAGCAGGCTGAAATGAAGAAAAGGCTGGCTGAATAGGACACTGTTCAGCATGAGATGTTTCAAAAAATAGTAGAATTAGAGGACAGAGCATGCAGGGAAAACCTGATATTTTTAGCTGGAAGGAACAGAATGTATTGATTTTATCAAAGCACAAATAAGCAACTGGACTGGTATTCCACAGCCGAAGCTGTTAGTTGAAACGGCACGTGTATGCTCCAAACCTGGCTATGAGAAAACAACCTAGATCTTTAATAGTAAAGATGCAATCCTATCAGCAGGAGGAGTTGATTGTGGCAGAAGGACAAAATACTAAAAGTGGGAAGCGGTAGTGTGTTTGTGGAAAATGATGCTTGTACACCAGGCAGAAGAAGAGTAAATTCATTCCACTATTCAGGGAATGTTGAGAAGCATGTGCGAGATTTAAACTGCTGTACTCAGCAAGGTATTTTTCCCTGGAGGGACAAAATCATTTTTTGAAGTACATGCTAAGGAGGAAATACAAACATTTGTCCAACAGAAATGAGCTGTGAAATGGAAGGAGATTCTGCTTCTTGTTCCTCTGGTAATAAAGACCAAATAGAGACTGTACTTGTGAAACCTTTTCCAATGTTTCAATGGAAAGTGTTTGGAGAAAAGGAAGGGAGCACAAGTTTTTCCACTGTTTCAATGGAAAATGTTGGAGAGAAGGAAGGGAGCACGAGAGTTGACTAGAAGAATCGAGAGTAATGAAGCAGAGACAGGATTTGGGAGATAGAGATGAACAGTAATAAAGCCAGTAACAATGTAGGATTACAATGCAATAGTTGCACTTGTGAATTATAATAGAACAAGAAAATTTGGAAATATTGGACTTTTTCAGAATTTGTTGGACTTGTGGGGGACACTAAAGCATATGCCCTACTTCATGTCATTGATGTTTGGAAAATGCTTTGCGGAAGTGAAGTGGGGAGAAAGTTAACTAAGTAAAGAAGACATGTTTTTCTTGATAGTACTATTTTTTGTGGTGTGTGGTTTTCTTTGCATGCTATAAAGTTTTCTCAGTTATTTTGGGGACTATAATGGGGACTGTAAATAGGTGCTGCTTTTTTTTCCTTTCTTTCTCCATTCTCTCTTTCTTCTTGTTCAGTTTTTTAAGAAATGTAAGCAATGCAATGAAAAAAAGCCCATTTAAAAGAGCATGACAATAGAAAAAACTAATGTGTTTGTTTAATTCTTGCATGGGGGAATGACTAGATTAAGGATCTTTGATTTAGTAACAAATTTTAAGAGAAAGCAAGTAAATGAAAAGAATATTGAATACTAGGGAGTTTTTTTTTTCTAGCAAATGAATATATGGTTAGTAACAATTTTGTATCTGGCCCTCCTGTTTCCATGGAAACAATCTGATAAAGAGAAACTGATTCATGTGTCCATGGACGCAATCCGATAATGAGAAATTGGCTGTCTGGTTCTCATGTCTCCATGAAGACAATCTGATAAAGAGAATTTGGTTACGGTCTGGTAGAGCATGACTGGCTGGGGGGGGGGGGGAGAAACTGGCTAGGAGACGATGTCTGACAGCATTCAAGGGTTTTCCCAGCTGGGAGAGCTACAGAGATAAAATAGAACCAGTCAGCACTTAGAAACACAGACTGCACCATGCGTATTAGCATGGATAATTATTCTTTTAGGTTAACTCAAGGCGGAGTATGGCTTTCAGTTTCGGACATTTGTTCCTATTAGGAGGGTAAAATTTCAATATCTACAGATGTACATAGTTTTGTGCATTTAAATTAACAGATTTTAGGAGTTTTTTTTTGAGGGCTTTCAATAAAACAAAACGTTTTGTAACATGTGGCATAGGCTCAAATGGATATATCAAGAAACAACTATATAAAAGTTCAACCTACCAGACAGTGTATGCATCAAACACAAAAGCTCGAACTAGACATTTAACAGCAACAAAAAAAGCTTTTATACATAAAAGGTGGGAATACTAACTTTTTAATGCAATGATGCTTAATGTATTTAAATGTCACTAGTCTCACAGATAAAAAAGGAAAGAATAGTGAACTACATTATTAAAAATATAGAGTGCAAATAGCTGTGTTACAGGAGAGAATTGGAAAAAAAACTGAACATGTGAATTTGATAAAGATTTTCAGGATGGTTATTCAGAGGAATATTTGGGACAAAAGAAAAGATGAGTACTTATGTTAATTACAAGATGAGCTCCAATAGTGATATAAGAGGCTTAAAAAAGATAATAATGGCAAATTTATAGTGCTACGGGGCTACTGGCAAAGGAGGAGGATTACACTGGCATGTATTTATATTCCACCTAAAGCTGCTATAATAGAGATTAAGAAAATTCTGGGAGGAATAATCAGTTTTCAGCAAGGAATATTACTTATAGGTGGGGACTGGGATTTCAATTGCAGCAGTGAAGATGTGTCCGGGGCCCAGAAGGAAAGTACAACAAAGGGGGGTAGATTTTTGAAGACATTTATGAAAATATTTGGCATGGAAGATGTGTATTCAGTAATAGGAATTTGGAGTGAATTTATATATCATTCCCCAAACTATGAAAAAAGGCTAGGCTAGACAGAATTTACATTTCACAGGAGTCTTGATATGCACCTAATAACTATTTCAGATCATGCGCCAACTGAAATAAAGACACAGGGTAATGAAATAAAAAATGAGACACTGGCTCTTTCCCACCTACTAGGTGGAAAGAGAGTAATTGAAGGAATAGGTTGTGCAGATTATTCAGGAGCTATTTGAGAGGATAGAGATTACTTCAGAAAATATAACTAGGGAGTGGGATAAAATTAATTTGGAGTTTAAAAATAGGGTGGAAATGAAAGGGAGCTATGGTTAAGAAGTAACAAGAATAATTTAGAGGGACTGACAAATATTAAAGTATTGAAGAATAGGGGGATTCTCATAAAACAACAGGAGGATCAGCTGCAGAATGCTTATCAGTAAATAAGGGATTACTTTGATAATATACACGAGTTTAGATAAATTGCTGTTAAGTAACTGTTTTTTGATAACACTAGAGCACAAAAACATTTAGCACAACAACTCAGGCAACAGAAAGTAGAAAGGGCTGTTGTCAAGCTTAGGGAACCTATAACAAAGGAAGGTAACAAGAGATCCTATGTAGAGGTATTAGAAATATTTTGGAAAGTGTATAAAGCAGAGAAATATGAAAATCAAGAAAAGATATAAATGGCAATGTTTATGGAAGAATTAAATATGCCAAGGTTAGAGGTAGAAGAGGCTCAATTACTAAAGGTTAAGATAGAAGGAAATGAGATAAAAATTATGTTTAACCAATCTACAGGAAAGTCTCTAGGAATAGATGGTATTCCTGTGGAAGCTTGGAAGCGAAGAGTAAAAAAACTGATAAAGATCTGGAAGGTTTTGTTTAACAGTATTTTAAGAGGAGAAGAAGTACCAGCATCCTGGAAGAAAGCAGTAGTAGCTGTAATACATAAAGAGGGTAAAGATCCATCAGATCAAGGTTCCTACAGGTCCATTTCAATTCTAAACCAGAATTATTAAGTATTCACGTCACAATGGCTAATAGAATGGCAAAAGTAATACCAAAATTAATAGATATGGATCAATGCGGTTTTGTGGAGGGGAGGTAAACATTTGACAACATTAACAGAACACTGATGATCCAGAGGGAAGTAGAATGTAAGAAAATACCTTTCTTGGTAGGTCTTGATGCAGAGAAAGCATTTGCGGAGTAAGTTGGGACTTTATGAACAGGGCAATGGAAGTATTTGCATTTCCTGAAAAATAATCTAAGGTTGATTAGGATATATGAAGGATCAGAGGTGAAAATTAAAGTGGGAGGGGTCCTTTCTGATAATTTCTGCTTGAGCAGAGGAACCAGGCAGGGGTGTCCTCTTCCCCCTTTGTTATTTGCATCACATTTAGAACCACTGGCAAAGAAAAAAGGGTCTCAGAAATTCAAGGATATAATTGGTATGGTAGTCAAGGAAAGCTGCATCTATTTGCAGATGATATTATTTTACATCCGACAAAACCAGAGAGAGAGACATTACAGTGTTGTGGCACATTTTGAGACAGTTTCAGATCTTTTCGAGATACAAAATGAATGAAGCTAAAACAAAGGCAATAGCGGTAAATTAGGTATCCACATATGAACTGGTTCAGCAATATCCATATTTATGGGGACATGACAGAATGAAGTACTTAGGAGTATGGATTAAAAATTATTCTGGTGTGGCTGCTAAGGATATATGGGAAGAGACTAAACAAAAGAGAATACAAAAACTGAGAAAATGGAAGGTTTATTATATGGATATGGATAGTAACATACAAGCAGTTAAAATGTCTTTAGTCCCATTAGTCTTATACACAGGTCAGGCATATTGTTAACAACCAGAGGAGAAGTTGTGGCTAGCAATTAATGAAGAGCTGAAGGACTTTATCTGGGAGGGGAATATGGCAAGAGTCAAGTGGGATAAGCTGATTCTTACAGTAGAACAGGGTGGATTAAGACGGTCTGACATGAAGTGGTATTTCAGAGTTACACAGTTAAAGCTCCTGTACATGGCACAAGCAGAAATCTATAATTCAGAGTGGAAAGGGATCATGATGAAATGGAAGCTCAAGAAACAAGGAGAGAATGGGATTTTGGATGCACGGCTTTAAGGAGAACAATAGTTAAACAGAATATTCTATCTATAAAGTAACAAAGTATCTAAGCCAACATGGGAATGGAGAAAGATTCTGCCAATAGGAATGACTGCAATTAGGGATATAGACAATAGAGGACTGGAATTTATTGGAGAAAACTGGCAAAGGAACCAAGGTATTGGGAGTAAATAACTAGAGATGGAAAGATGATAGAATGGGAGGACACCAAGAATTTATTTGGACTGCAGGTTAGAGATTGTCTTCCCTATCAAGGATTGATATCAGAGTATAGGCAAAGAGAAGGAAATAGAGGGTCTCAAATGAAAGATCAGCAGTTGTAGAGTTTTTGGTGTAATCTACAACATAAGCTGCCATTAAAAAAAAGGAATAATTAGTGGAATGTGTAAAATACTGCATGATAAGTATAAGAATCAATCAGAGAACATTAGAAAATACTGGGAAGAGAGACTGGATAAGCAATTCACATAGAAAGAATAGCAGGATATATGTATGTCTCCCAAATATGCAACAAAATCTAGAAGATTTAGAATTTTTGCTTGGAAATATTTACACAGATATTTTTATACCTCAAGTAGACTCCAGAGAATTTTTCTTCAGGTATACAACAGGTGTTGGAGGTGTGAAGGGGAAGAAAGAGGTAATTGGGAACATATTTTCTGGGAGTGCAGTAAGTTGGCAGACAGATTTCCTGCAGGATGTACTGTCAGAGATGTTGGGTGGGCAGACTGGTGTGATGAGGGAGATTATTTTTTATTAACAATGATACAGAATTGTAATTATCTAGACAAGATAAGGCCTTGCTGTGTCTAATTAGGGTGGCTGCCAAAACAGCAAATACTAGAAAATGGAAATCAAAATCTAAACCAACTATTAAGGAATGAGAGAATATAGTAACAGAGATAAAACAAATGGAATTGAGATCTTTAGAAAAGGGTAGGAGCAAACTACATACGAAAATGGGAATTGTGGGAACAATACATATGGGGAGGAATGAGGTTTAAAAGAAGGCAGGACTTCAATGAGCTATATAATGCTTGACTGAAAATGACTGGGTAGATTATAAGTAATGTATAATGTTTGCAAATGGGAGTGTGTCAGTATGGTTTATGATGTAAAATGCTTGCAACCAGGATTGTGTAGGTGTGGTTTACTCTTAGTTATATAAATGCATGATTGCCCATGTTGTACGTGATGGTTTAATAAAGATGTCTCTTGTTTTAAAAAAAAAAAAAAACACTCAAGTTTATCTGTATGCCATAATTGTCATTTACCTATCACATAGGATGCAGTATGTGAAAAAGGAAGTTATATCTTACCATAACGTTCCATCTGAGTTGTTTCATCTTCATTTATTCATTACTCTTGGGATTTGGTACTGACCTCAGAACAGAGCCAGCCTTTTTTTCAAGCTCGCGTCAGCCACAAACCTCTCGAACTAAGATTTTACCCATCATGGCCTTCTCCCGGTTACCTCAGATCTAGTTTCCAAGTTGGAAAAATGAAGCCGAAGCTACCTCTGGTCAGACATGACCTAACAACTGGAAAGGACAAATGAGATCCACCAGAAACCTTCAGAGGGGGAAGGCGGGTGGGCCGTAATGAATAAATGAAGATGAAACAACTCAGATGGAACATTATGGTAAGACATAACTTCATTATCTGATGTTAATCTTTGTTTATTCCCTACTCTTGGGACAGAGTACCCAGCTATCTTGTTCCCTGGGTGGCCCTATGGAAGGACATTCCGGAGCACCATAGAACCAAAAGAAGCTCTGCCTCTGGAGGCCAAGTCCAACTTGTAATGAGCAATGAAGGTATGAGGCCTAGCCCAGGTTGCGGCTGCACAAATGTCATTCAAAGATGTCCTTACATGGAAGGCTGCAGAAGTTGACACTGATCTTGTAGAGTGGGCCTTTACTCTGCCAGGTAAAGGGATACCATTCTTGCCATAAATGAAAGTAATACAATTTCTCAACTAAGTGGCTAAAGTAACTTTAGAAACTGGACAACCTAATCTGGATTCAGACAAGGCCAAAAACAGCTGGTCAGATTTTCTATTAAATTTAGTCCTGTCTAGGTAAAAACAAATTTGTCTATGTACATCCAAGGTCTGCAGGCAATATTCCTCTCTGTTAGAATGATTAGGGAAGAACACTGGCAAATCAAGTCTGATTGATAGATAACTCAGAAACGACCTTGGGCAAGAAAATCGGAGGGGTCCTTAATGAAACTCTGTCCTTGTGAAAGATGAGGTAGGGGGTTTGATAGACAAGGCCTGTAATTAATAAACACATCTGGCAGAAGTAATAGCAACTAAGAACAGTGTTTTCCATGACAGATACTTTAGATGCAGGTTCAAAGGGAGAAGTTGTCAACCCTTGAAGGACTAAGGCCATATCCCAAGGTTGAACAGGTTCTCTGAATGGAGGCTTTAGTTGGGTTATGCCCTTCAGAAAGGTCTTGCAAAGTCTGTGTGACATTAAGAAGAGCCCTGGAAGCCATTATGAAAATTAGAAATCACAGCCAAATGAACATGAACTGTGGGGGCTGCTACCCCCGATTTAAAAAGGTCTGAAAAATATTCTAACACAATAGAAACAGGGGCTGTAAAAGGGTCCATATGTTTATCTTGCAGCCAGAGAGAAAACCTCTTCCATTTGCTGTGGTAGAGTAGTCTGGTGGATGATCTATGAGAGGCAATCAGGATGTCACGCACAGGGGAAGATAGATCATGCTGCCTGGCAATCATTGGAAGTGGATAAACCAAGCTGTCAGTTTCAGGTTGGATAGGTTTGGATGAACCAGATTCTGAGGGTGAGAGATCAACTCTGGAGTTGGACTGAGAATCCATGGTCGATCTAGCAGATGAGGCCACAGGAAGGGAAGCCAAACATATCGAGACCAATATAGAGCAATGAGGATCACTTTTGCTCTTCAATCAACATGCTTTCTTGAGGAACAGAGGAATGAGGGGTATCGGAGGATAGGCATATAGGAGACCCGAGGGCCAGTCGTGGACTAGAACATCTCTCGGTGACCATCTCCAAGGAGGGAGCAGGGCAAAGTAGTTGCTGCACTTGTGATTGGATGGGGAAGCAAATAGGTCGCAGCAAGGCTGGCCCCAGCGGTCGAAAATCTTCGCCGCCACTAGAGGATTGAGAGACCACTCATGAGGCTGTAGAATACATCTGCTCAACTTGTCCGCTATCATGTTGGT
Organism: Protopterus annectens; assembly: GCF_019279795.1. Taxonomy (NCBI): domain Eukaryota; kingdom Metazoa; phylum Chordata; order Ceratodontiformes; family Protopteridae; genus Protopterus; species Protopterus annectens. Next base: position 1,356,782,405 of record NC_056743.1, on the reverse strand, counting down.
GCTTTCGGGAATGTGCGTCGCTATCAGAAAATGGTTGGAGGCTATCACCCATTGCCATATTCTCATGGCCACTTGACAGAATGGGTATGATCTGGTTCCCCCTTGTTTGTTGATGTACCAGACTACTGCCATGTTGTTTGACTGAATTGCAATAGTCCCTGACGGAAGGATCGATTGGAATGCTTGCAACGCTAATAGCACCGCCCTCAGTTCTAGGACATTGATATGCAGATGGGCCTCCGTCTGTGACCAAGTGCCTTGGACTGTCTTTCCCTGAAACAGCCCCCTCACCCCATCAGGGAGGCATCCGTGGTCACTGTGGCATTGGGCTGATGAGGGTTGAAGGGGCTGGACCACTGGTGAGGGTTGTCTGACATCCACCAGAGCAGGTCCTGTTTGCAAATCTTGGTTATTCAAATCGGAAAGGATAAGGGGTGCTGGGAAGGGTAGCATTGAGTAAGAAGCAGCCATTGAAGAAGCCTCATGTGTAGTCTTGCTAGAAGGACTATGGTGATGGAGACTGCCATCGATCCCAGCAGTGGAAGAATGGATCGAGCTGAGGCTACATTTTGTGAAAGCATTGCCTGCACCTGTTCCTTTGATCCTCTGAATTCTGTGATCTGGTAGAGAGGCTGTACAAGTCATTGTGTCCAGAATCACTCCAATGTACTCTGAGTGACTCAGAGTAAGGTTTGACTTCTTCCAGTTTATCGATATTACGAGCTGCTGTGCAGTGCTTACAGTGTAGGTCAAGGCCTGATCCAGTAGACGTCTTGTTGGGACAGTAATGAGCCAGTCATCTAGGTAGGGAAACACCCAAAATCCTTGAAGCCGCAGGTGAGCTGTGACTACTGCCATGCACTTTCTGAACACTCTGGGGGCTGTAGAGAGTCCGAAGGGCAGTACGCGAAACTGGTAATGACTAGCTCCCGCCCGGAAATGAAGATATCTTCTTGAGCACCTTTCCACCTTTATGTGGTAGTGCGCGTCTTGAAGATCTATGGAGCACATCCAATCGTCTTTTTCCAAAAGTGGAAGTATAGACTGAACTGTGACCATCCGGAATTTTTCTGTTTTTATGAATTTGTTTAAGGTGTTGAGATCCAGAATTGGTCTCCAGTCCCCTGTCCTTTTTGGCATCAAAAAGAATCTTGAATAGAAGCCGGATCCTGTCTGGTCTGGGGGGACTGTTTGGATGACACTTTTCTGAAGCAGCTCTGCTATCTCTATAGCTGTGGCTTTCCTGTGACTGGGTGGTATGTCAGGTAAGCTTTTGGGTAATGGGGGGGTGAATAAGAAAGGAATATGGTATCCTCCGGTGATGAGCCTTTGTACCCAAGCATCTGTGGTTATGGTTTGCCAGGCAGAAGGGTACAAGGAAAAAATGACCCCGACTGCTTCCAGAGGAAAGCAATCGGGCTGCTCCTCAGGAGCACTGATAGGGCTGCCCAGAGAAAGATTCCCTGGAACCCTGGTTTCGCAGACCTCCCCTGCCCAGAAAGGGGCATCTTCCATTAGAACCCCCCCCCCTGCCTCTAGGGGAAAACTCGGCCTGAGAGGCACGGAAAGGGTCCTGAGAATTTTTGTACCACATTTTCCCACTCTTCTGATTCCTATAATAGAACCGCAGAGGAGAAGATAAATGGAAACCCATGGCAGCTAGGGTCTTACCGTCCTGTTCACATCTGGCCAATGCGTCTTTTACCTTGGAGCCAAACAAAGTAGTGGTCTCAATAGGGGCGTTAAGGAAGGAAGCCTTGAAGGGATCCGCAAAGTCACAAAGGTGCATCCAGGCATGGCGTCTCATGACTATGCCTTCACCAGCAGCTCTCGCTGCTCCCTCAGTAGAGCATGTAATATCAAACACATTGAGGAACTGGAAACAGATTCTAGGGTTGCCAAGTGAAATGCCACCTTGTCTCAGATCTCATCAGAAACTGCTCCTGCCAAGGTCTCAGAGTTCGGACACCAGGTCTCTCTGTAGCCTTGTGAAATGTGCCAGGTAGTTCAAGGACCTAACAGCAAAGGTCGATGATGCAAAGACTCGCTTCCCTAATCTGTCCACTGCCCGGGAATCCTTATTGGGCAGGTAAACAGCCTGGCTCTCCTCTGCCAGTTCCTTTTTTGTAGTGGCAGCCATCACCATGGCGTCCACTGGGAGACCTTTTGACCAATGGGGGCACTCTTCTGGGGGAGAAAGGATTTTGTCTGGCCTTCGAGGTATGGCCTCCACAGAGTCAGGTGCCTTCCAAGCATGCTGCACGATAAGCTTGATGAGCTTATTGGCAGGTGGGGTAACCCAGGAGGTAGGGGGCCGGGCACGAAAAGCCTGCAGGAACACAGACTCCCCTGAGAAAGGGTTATAGGACCTCCATTCACCTCTCTGCTTTAAAATTTCAAAGATGTCACTAAAGGAAACCTCGTCAGAAGGTGAACGTGGGGACCCCTCCCCATCATCGTAATGTGCGTCTTCGGTCACTGACTCTTCTGTGGAGTCCATGTGCTTTCTCTTACATGTAGTCTTGCAGTGGACTTACTCAGTGGGAGACTCTGGGGAAGGCTACAAGGACAGGGTCTCCGGGGGGAGAATGGCCTGAGACTCTTGCGCCCGGAATCCGGGGGTTGCGACTTGAGACAGCTGACCCTCAGAGGAAGTAGTAGTCTCAGACAGTGGCAGCCGAGAAGCAGCGGCCAGTGTTCTCTCCAAGGCCGGGAAGGTCAGCCCGCCCGAGGAGGGATGCCTTGAAACCTCCACAGAGGTCAAAGTGTAGGTAGGAGTCTGTGGAGAAAGGTGATGAACTCCAGTGGGGAGAGACACTTTTGAAGGGGCAGGAATTCCTCTGGCCAAAAGTAGCTGGTCTATAAGATGCACCACATCATGTTCAGAAAGGCTTCTGGTAGACCTCATTGAAAGCCCTGAGGGCGATTCGGGCCTGTCCAAAAAAGAGCTAGTATGACCACCGAAAGAAGGTGTCTGAATAGGTAATGCCTGCAATAAAACTGGCAGTGTTTGTATAGTCTGTGCCACTACAGCTGGCGCAGAAGTGGTATGCACTAAAATCAACAGTGTGGAAGATTCCTGCACTGAGAATGGTGTTGTCAAAATTGGAGTTGTCTGCACCGAAACCATTGGCACCAAAGACATCTGCACTGAGAAAACTGTTGGCACCGAAGGCGTCTGCGCCGAGAAAACTGTCAGCGCCGAAGATGTCTGCACAGAGAAACTGGACGGTGCCGAAGAAGTCTGCACCGAGACTTCAGTCGGTGCCAAAGATGACTGCGCCGATATACCAATCAGTACTGAGAAAGTCTGCACTGAACTAGTCAGTTCTGTAGTAGTCTGCACCATGAAGGCTGAAGTCTGCATCAAAAGCAATGGTGTAGAGGGACCAGCAGACAATCGGAGACAGAGTCAAGTGAGTCGGTACCAAGGCAGCCTTTGGCACCGATAACACTAACAATTTAGCCTTTTTTATGGTTCAATTCCTTAGGGTCTCCAGAGGGAGATGATGGAAGAGAGAGACCTTTTATGTTGTTTGAAAGGAGGAGAAGTTTCCTGCGACCCAGAAATAGCCTCACAGAAAGAAGTCTTAAGGAGACTCTTTAGTACTAGTTTATTTTTACGTTCGTTCAAAGCCCTGGTAGAAAAACCTTTACAAATCTGACAGGCGGCTTCACTGTGAGATGAGGCACGCCCAAACAGTAAACACACAAGTCATGCGTGTCAGAGTGAGGCAGTTTGTGTCCGCACTCCGAACACCTCTTAAGACCTGGACTTCCTTTCTTCTCAGACATTATATCCACAAAATATTAAAAAACTAGGCACACACACTGTAGCAAGGCCCAAGTGAGGGCGAGGAAAGACTACCAACAAAGGTAGTAGAAAATACCAAAAAAAGTACAGGTAATAAAGAAAAGGAAGATACGACTTACTAAAGTCAAACTAAGAATTCTGTGAGAAAAAAACTCAAAAAATTATCAAAATATACACTTAGTTGGAGAGGAACGGCTGAACAGCATCGTGGCAAACTAGATCTGAGGTAACAGGGTGAAGGGCATGATGGGTAAAATTTTAGCTCGAGAGGTTTGTGGCTGATGCGAGCTTGAAAAAAAGGCCGGCTCGGTTCCAAGGTTGGAACCTAATCCCAAGAGTAATGAATAAACAAAGATTAACAACATACATCAGATCAAAATTTTTTTTACCTCATTTTGAGAGCCTTGATCTCAGGTAACATCTTTGGCTTTACCCCTCCCCCCCCCCACCACACATGAACAACCTGTGTGGAAATGACTAAATCCTTGAGTAACTCAGACAGTCCTGATAATCAAAACATGGTGAAGGGCAGTAAAAGTAGATGAACAAGGTAGCCTGCTGCATGGGGAATTCTGTACTTCCAATCATCTACTTAAACAACACATACATGATTTGTAATACTTCAGTAATTCTCCAGAAAGCAAAAGTCTGCAAAGCTCATATTTCCAGTTCCTGGCAACTTTCATACCTTTTCAAAAAAAAAAAAAAAACAACAGTTGCTAATCTTGATCACATCTCCTTAATATTCATGATTTCTAAGTCAAACGTTTTGGAATAAATCTGGGATGCTGGTGTTACAAATGCAATCCTAACATTTTCATTTGCGGGATGGGCATCAGATTCATTTCCTGAATATGCTGAAACACAGCTCGCAGAATCACAAAGAATAAATTTTAAAGACAAAGGGAGAAAGATCAGTCTTTCTGCATGACTGAATAGCATTGGTGTTTAAAGGCCATCAGAGATGTAATTTTAGAGAGATTTATGTGCCAAGAAAACTTTATATACTGCCAGATATAAAAGTCCTATCAGCTACCAATTCAAAATACTCTTTGACTTGCCCCTTAGTTTGATATTCAGCTTTACTGTTCATTGTTAAGCTACTACAAGTTATAGCCCATTAGCAAGTTAGTTTTTGTATAAAATGAAAAATAAATTTCTCTTTTTATTCTAACTACAAGTTTAAGTACAGTACATTGCTAAACATTTTCTGTGTCAGACATATTTTCAAGACAGCTCAATAATTTGCACAAGGAAAGATGGCAGTGTATCGCAGAAATGTCTGAATATCCCTTGTTCATTAGCATCACATGACTTTATGTTCTTTTAAATGATGTAAATATTGAGGTAATCCTACAATAAAGATCTGCTTTTTAGCTGTGACTCACTTAATTGCTGTACCATGTGAATGGATTTTTTTTTGTCCCCAATGCCTACCAGACATCGATCCTCCTGTAACTGATGTGGCTTGTTTGTTCCCTGCAGGGCAAGATTAGTCTCCATCCCATTAATCTCAAGGGCAAGAACCAATCATGAGGTTATCCAAGCATCCATCAGGGATCATCATCTTATGCCCTGTCTATTTCTCCTGTCTATGCATGTCTGTCCTGTCCAATGGAAGAAATGTAATTGGCTTGTAATAAACTGTCCACAGCACGTGACTCAACCAAAGCTCTCTCTCTACCTCCCACTTCCAAACAGTATATCTGCATGACACAAGTCTCCACCAGTGTTTCAAAAGTGGAGGTGTGCTTAGGCAAGTGCTCCACTCTAATTCCCCTCCACCCATGGATGGGCGAGCTGATGGAAGCAGTTTAGTCCCATCTCCCCTACCCTCCTCCAAGCACATGAAACACTAATCAAACTCTGGTCTTCTGGACTGCTCTCAAGGCTTCAGTCCTCTGTGCCAAAAACCTGGTCCATACCACCTGGATGCTTGCCACTCGTTATCTACACTTTCCCACTCAGACTGACTATTGTTCTATGACGCATTACAACAGCATTCCCCTGTACATTTCACATAAACATTGCTCTTTTTAAAGCACTTTACTCTTGTAAAGGTTTACGGCACACAAATGGACACTAATAACGATATACAAGTAGTTCATTTGTGGCAGATTCTCTGAACCACAAGTTCTGTTTGTACAAGCAACCAGACTGTGCCTCCCTGGCTAGTATAACTTAAAATGAGTAAATAGTCCCAGAATACTGTGCTGCTGGAATATCTGACAGCTTTTCAAACATAACTTTATGCCAGTTTGGAAGATATCAGGGTCCCAACTCATCAACTTCATTCGTAAATTCAAGCTCCAGAGGAAGCACTCGGGGCTTTTTTAGAGGGTTTACTGTTGACCATCCAAGACAAACTGCTGTGGACCTTCAAGTAACTGTTTTCACTTTGATTTCAGAAATGGTTCATGAAGGACATCATACAGTCTTCTTGCCTAGAGGAGAGAGAGAACTGTATTACTGTCACATAAAGAGAACAGGGATTAAACTGGATTATATTGTACTACTGAACCTAAAACAGTTTATATGTTGTAACAGCATGAGTCACCACTCACAATTTACTACTTCATCTTGTTGCACATGTTTTATTTCTGCAGAAGTTAGAGACAAACATTGGGCCAAGCTCACAGGACACACAAAGCAATACTTATCAGTACGCTACCCGAGATACCTGCAAAGACATAATCACTACCGACCACAGAGAGGCTACAAAACTCAGGTATGTGGTGGGCATTAAAATGCAAATCTTCAACATACTCAAAGGGCAGGTGTCATAGCAGACAAAACTAATAAATTATTTGGGGGAGTACTAATATAACCAGTAAAGGAACCTCTGTACTTCGGCATCATTTATTTGCAACAAATGAAAATGCAGGCCATCTCAGTCAGCATCACTCAGAAAAATACATGACAAAGACAAGATCTTAAAAGGATAATTTTATCATTGATTCAGAATCTAAGAAGAGGCTCAGGGACTTCCTTTTACTACCTCAACACAGGCCTCTAGCTATTCCACCTGTGTTAGACATTGTAGATGATGTGTTTTCATAGTCTAGTCTGACCCCTGTACTTTCTGATACAGCATGATCATTCCTGGGGTTGTCAAAAGTAGCAACACCATTCTTATACCTGCTTTTATTACATCTGTATTAAGATTCTTCCTAAGTGTCTTTCCCACTTTACCTGCTAACCACTGGTACCTATACCATTTATTCCCTACAACTGTGAGGGATTTCCTAGTGTGAGAGGTAGCCATCACCTTGGCAAACATCATGCAGTTTAGTGCTCTGCCAAGAGTCTTGGCAATGACAGCTACTTCTGTACAAGGCTCTAACCTCTTCACCTTGGATAGTGATGTGGGCACCTACGCCAGTATAAGGGCTGCCTATATCCCTCTAATCAGCTCATGCATTCTGTTTCATGCAGCTGACAAATGTTATCTTCAGTGGTTTGGTGACTAAGTTCATGTTGCCCCTGCATTGATCTCACCTCTTTGGCTCTATCCCTGCCCTTTGTGAGTGGTCGGATGAGGGGTGGCAGGATAAGCCAGCCAGAATGTACACTTTCCAACTCAGAATGGGCAACCCCATCTTTCTCTGCTGTCAAGCATCAAATGTAATCCAGATAATTTAGATTGTAGTCAGGGCTTTATCTCTCTATTCCACTAGTGTGGATTCATCTACATTAAGATCATTTGCGGATTACTGAACTGTTAAAATTCTTCAGACATCATTCAAAAAATGAACCAATATAAAATCATACATTTAAACAGTATTTTTTTTTTTAATTTATATTACGGCAGTTTTTATCAGCAACAAAATGTAAATAGGTTATTTCTGCTTGGGAAATAAAACTGAGAATTGCAGTTTTTTTTTCATCAGTGTTTGGCACTGAAGTGGGGAGTGCAACACGCTTGGACATGTTCAGATGCATTCATATTGGATACTACAAGGGTAATACTAACCATAGTGCTAAAATAAATTTATGGCAAGGTATTTTCCAGAGTTACAAAAAAGATCTACAATTAAACCGGGACACCTACAGACTAGTAGAAAAAGATTGATTTATGAGATGCTTACCCAGCTACTCATCCTGTAACAATATACAATGCTATAACTTTTGACAAGCTAAAGTCCATTTAGAAATGTTCTCTTTCAGTCAAATCTACAGTGGTTACTGCTCATTAATACTAGGAGTCTAAACAAAAAACTCCACTCCCTACAAGCTCTCCTCACCCCAGAAAATGCTGAAGTCTGTGTGGTTACTGAGACATGGTTTAAAGCCATGGACAGCACCTCCGCAGTGCAAGGCTATAATGCCTTCCACATATTTAGACCAGCTACTGTACAGACAAAGAATAAAGGCAGAGGTGTCCTGACTTACATAAAACGTAAACATATCTCAAGGCAGGTCAAACAAAACAATGTATTTGAGCTTCTCCAAGTTCAAATTGTAATTCTTTTGGCTGCTCATGCTAGGGGTCGCCATAGCAGATCATCTGTTTCCATTTCTTCTTGTCCTTTACATCTTGTTGTGTCACACCAAGCACCTGCATGTCCTCTCACCACATCCATAAACCTTATCTTAGGCCTTCCTCTTTTCCTCTTACCTGGCAGCTCCATCCCTAGCATCCTTCTCCCAATATACCCAGCATCCCTCCTCAGCACATGTCCAAACCAATGCAATCTCGCCTCTCTGGCTTTAACCATCCAACTTGAGCTGACCCTCTAATATACTCATTCCTAATGCTATCCATCCTCATCACCCCCAATGCAAATCTTAACATCTTTAACTCTGCTACCTCTAGCTCTGACTTCTGTCTTTTCTTCAGTGCCACCGTCCAACCCATATAACATGGCTGGTCTCAGTACCGTCTTGTAGACCTTCCCTTACACTCTTGCTGGTATCAGTCTGTCACAAATCACTACTGATACTCTTCTCCACCCACTTCACCCTGCCTGCACTCTCTTCTTCACCGCTGTTTCACACTTACCATTACTCTGAACTGTTGATCCTAAGTATTTAAACTCATCCACATTTGCCAGTTGTACTCCCTGCATCCTCACCATTCCTCTGTCCTCCCCCTCATTCACACACACATATTCTGTCTTAGTCCTGCTAACCTTCATTCCTCTCCTCTATAAAGCACATCTCCACCTCTCAGGGTCTCTTCAACCCGTTCCCTAAATTACCATAAGCAAAATCCCATACCACTATTTTGCAAGCTATAACTCCCCCTCTATGAGCCAGGAAACCCATAACACGTTTTTAGACTTATTGTGAGCACTCACCATCCAACCCAATACCATATTCATGGGCAACTTTAATTACTCCATTATTAACTGGCAATACTACACCAAACATACAGGCACAGAGATTTCTGGATTTTGCAAACACAAACTCCCTGGACCAGACTGTCAATACACTGACTAGGGTTGCAAACTGGTCTGCACTAATATGGGAGAGTGCTGCACAACCCCTAGTGGAATGTCTTCTCTAAGATCAGACCAAAATGGGCTCTGAAGTGAAAATAAAACCTGGAACCACAGCTAACCTTGGAATATTCAGGAACTACTCTAAGGCTAATGTCCTACTTAAGTGATAAACTGGCAAAATGTCAAGACCCCATAAACTCTGAGAACATTGCTGCCTAAGTGGAACTGTTCACAGAATCCCTATACAAGCATGTTAATAGCTGCATACAGGCTGCTGTACCCAAAAGAAAAAAGTACAGAACTAGAAAACAGCACAAGCCATTCATGGTATTATCCTTTTCAATTATTCCTCAACTGTTGCGAGAGAGTCCCCAGCTATCTAAATCCCAGGACTCTAAGGAAGGATATTCCTGAGCACCATTGAGCCAAAGGCTGCTCTTCTAGAGACTTGAGCCAGTTTGTAATGAGCAATAAAGGTATGACGATTAGCCCAAGTTGTGGCTGCACAAATATCCAATGAAGATCTGAATAAAAATGCAGAAGTTGTTGCCATGGATCTGGTGGAATGTGCTTTTGGTAAACAGAGGCCCATTTTTTCATAAATAAAGATAATACAATCAGTTAATCATTTGGGTAAGGTCACTTTCGAAACTGGTTTGCCTAATTCTGATTCCACAAGAGAGACAAATAATTTCCTCAAATTTTTGGCTCTACGTAGATAAAACTGTAATTGTCTGTGAACGTCCAAAAGGTGTAGCATATACTTTGTGAAATTTTGAAAAAAGACTGGAAGGTCGATAGTTTGATTAATATTGGATTCTGACACCATCTTAGGAAGGGTTTGTCTATAAGATTACCATACCCTTATGAAAAATCAAATAAGGAAGTTTGGATAACAATGCCTGTAATTCTGATACTCTTCTGTCGGATGTAATGGCCACTAAAAAGATAAGTTTTCCAGGATAAAAGTTTTAGTTCATACTTGGCTGATGGTTCAAATGCGGATTGCTTTAGAGACTGTAAAAGAATGTTCAAATCCTGAGGAGTAGGGGATCGTTTTAATGGGGATTTAAGTAGAAAAGTTTCCCTTAGAAAGGCTTTGCAAAGTTTGGAGGATGTTAAAGACAAGATATTTACTGCTACATGAAAATTGGAAATGGCAGCTAGTTGTACCTTAACAGAAGATTATTTAGCACTTTCACTGAAAACTGTAGCCAAAAACTCAAGAACATTAGGAACCAGTGCTGAAAAGGGATCTAGATCCTTTTGCTGCATCCAAATAACTCTTTTCCACTTACTTCTGTAAAGTTTCCTAGTGGAAACTTTATTGGATTACAAGAGAATGTGACAGACACAGAAAGAGAGCCTGGGCTGTCTAACAATCAATGGAAGTAGAGAAAGGTACAGTTGTGTACACCTACCATAAATGTAGATGTTCGAGTGTCTTCACTGTTGCAGTCATGACTGTAGGGTTCTCCCCTGCCGGCAAGCAGCCCTCGGTCGGCCAGAATCCCAAAGTCTGGGTCCGGCGTCGGCTGTTCAACTCTGCTCCCTGACGTCAGAGCGCCAGGAGTATAAAGCTGACAGCCGACGCCATCTTCTCCAGTTTTTCTTGCTCCAGATGTCAGGAGTCCCAAAATGAAAATGGTCCCAAAACCTTTGCAAATACACCTCAGAGGAATAGTGAAAAAAGGAACCACACAAAAGTAAAAATAAGAGGGGACAGGAGGGAGGGAAACCCAGACTGCAACAGTGAAGACACTCTAACATCTACATTTATGGTAGGTGTACACAACTGTACTATGTTCATCGTGTTTCACTGTTGCAGTCATGACTGTAGGGTAGAATCCCAAAGCTGAAAGAAAGGGAGGTGGTCATAAAGAAGGAGGGGCGGCTAAAAGGCCCTGCAGGACTGCAGAGGCAAAGCCTGCCCTAGACTTAGAGTAGAGAGGCAAATTGTAGTGCTTAGAGAAAGTATGCACTGAACTCCAAGTTGCAGCTTCCAAAATGTCCTTGGTAGGAACTCCCCTGAGAAAGGCTGCAGAAGTAGCAGCAGCTCTAGTGGAATGAGTCCGTATGCTCCCTGGGATTTGCTTTCCATGGTGTGAATAACAAAATCTGATTCCATGAGCAATCCATTTAGAAATGGTTTGTTTAGAAATGGCTTTACCTTGGGAACTTGAAGCATAAGAAACAAACAATTGTTCTGATTTTCTGATGTCCTTGGTTCTGTTCAGGTAAAAACGTAGCTGTCGATGTACATCCAAGGAATGTAAGATCCTTTCCCCTTTATTTTGAGGAGTGGGGAAAAAGGTTGGCAAGTGGATAGTTTGATTTAAAGCCACTCTGGAAACCACCTTAGGCCTGAAAGTCGGATTAGTCCTCAAAGATACCCTGTCTTGATGAAAAATAATATAAGGTTCCACCGCCATAAGAGCCTGTAACTCTGAAACTCTCCTGGCAGAGGTTAGTGCCAATAGGATAGCTGTCTTCCAAGATAAAAACTTGATGTCAGCAGAAGCGGCAGGCTCAAAAGGAGGCAAGGTTAGTTTTTCCAAAACAAAATTGAGATCCCAAGCAGGAATAGGAGGAGATCTAGGAGGTCTTAAGTTCTTGGCTCCTCTGAGGAACTGTCTCATGAGCTGGTGGGAAAAGATGGGAGAGTCTGAATTATAATGAGCAGAAATAGCAGAAGCATGGATCTTAATGGAAGAGAAAGAGAGACCCTTATGTAAGAGATCTGTCAAGTAAAGTAGAATTAAAGTAATGTTAGGAAGAAGAGGATCAGAATCCTGAGCCTGCATCCAGGAACAAAATCTTTCCATTTTCCTGCATAAGATTTCCTAGTGCTAGGACGTCTGGCTTCTAAAATGACATCCATAACCTGCTTGGGTAGGAAAGAAGAAATCAAAGGCCCTGGATTAACCAGGCTGCCAGGCTGAGAGTTCTGACATGAGAGTGTAGAACCTGACCCTGATGTTGGGACAGAAGGTTCGGAGACTGAGGTAAAATCCAAGGGGGCTCCAGGCATAGGTTTATTAGAGTTGGATACCAAAACTGCCGAGGCCAATTCGGAGCCAACAAGATTATCATCTTGGGTTTGTCCTGTTTTATCTTCAATAAAACTCGAGGAAGAAGAGGTAGAGGCAGAAAGGCATATCCCGAGAGGTTCCTCCAACTGACAGGGCATCCACTTTCCAAGCCTCTCTGTGGAATGTCCTGGTGCAAAAATTCTGCAGCTGATGATTTAGATGGGTTGCAAAGAGATCTATGTGAGGACATCCCCATACTGCTGTTATCATCCTGAATATTTTGGTGTCCAGCATCCACTCGTGTGGATCCGAAAGGTTTCTGCTCAAACTGTCTGCCGTAAGTTTTGTTTCCCTGGTAGAAACTGAGCTTGAAGATCCAGATTGCAAGCTAGAGCTGTGTTCCATAAATCCATGGCTAGTCTGCAAAGGGGGTAGGAATGAGATCCCCCTTGCTTGTTTATGTACCACATAACTGTGGTGTTGTCTGTTCGTATTAGTAGTTGTCCTGGTAGTAAGAGATTCCTGAAGGTCAATAGAGCTTTCTGAACGGCTAACATTTCCTTTAAGTTGATATGCAGGTGCTTCTGATCCTTTGTCCAAAGGCCCTGCAGACAATTGCCCTGAAAATGGGCTCCCCAAGCATAATCCGAGGCGTCCGTGGTTAGAATATGAGAGGCAGGAAGTAGACGGAAGGGCTTCCCTTTGTTTAGAACACATGCCCTGGACCACCAAAGAAATTCCTTTTGAAGGCAAGGAAGGACAGGAATCAGTATGTCCAAACTGTGGTAATGCTGAGACCATACACTTTTTAGGTACCACTGTATTTTCCTCATGTGTAGTCTTGCATATGGTACGAGAAGGATGCAGGAGGCCATGTAACCCAAAGCCTGCAGGAATTTCCTTGCAGATAGATGGGTTAGAGTTGCCAAGGCTTTGAAAGTTGATGCCAGCTGTAATTGTTTTTCGGATGTCAGAAATGCCATCTGGGTTGTAGTGTTTAGAAGAGCACCCAGAAAAGTTATCTGTTGTGATGGTGTCAAATTTGACTTTTTTATGTTTACAGAAAATCCCAGGAATTTGAGGAGGTTTTGTACAAAGTCTAGATGCTGGAGTAAGACATCCTTGCTGTCTGCCTGAATTAGACAATCGTCCAGATAAGGGTAAATTTGAATTCCCTTGAGTCTGCAGTAAGCCACTACTGGAGCCAGGCATTCGGTGAAGAACCTGGGCGCAGTAGATAATCCAAAGGGCAGCACAGAGAATTGAAAGTGCCTCGATCCGGCCTTGAACCTGAGGTATTTTCTGTGATCCTGCCTGATGGGAATGTGTAAATATGCCTCCTTTAAATCCAAAGTCACCATCCATGCATCTTTGGACAGCATTGGAAGTAACTGCTGTAGAGTAAGCATCCTGAATTTTGGAATCTCTAGAAAGGTGTTCAAGACCGACAGATCCAGAATGGGCCTCCATGAATTTTGCTTTCTTGGGACTATAAAGAGCCTTGAGTAAAACCCTTTTCCCATCTCTGAAAGAGGTACCAGTTCTATGGCATTCATAGCCAAAAGAGCCTCCACCTGGTTTAAGGCCTCCGTCCATTGATGTTTTGGAAAGTCTGGCCATCCGCTTGGCCTTGGCAAAGTATGAAAATGGAATTTGTAGCCTCTTAAAATCACATCCAAAACCCATTTGTCCTGGGTTATTTGAGTCCAATTTTGGTAAAAAAGAGAGAGTTTTCCTCCGAGAGGGGCTTCCAGGCAAGACGTTCCTGCAGCCCAACAGAGGTAGTCATTGAGTTTGTTTCCTTTGAGACTGTGGCCTGCCCTCTCCTCCCCTAGGGGTAGAAGCAGTCCATTGCCTTGGTCTAATAAGCAGCTTGTGTTTGAGGCCTCCCTCTGGAGTGTCTATATCTACCCCTTTGAGGCCTGTCTGAAGAGGGAAAGGACCAGTTTTTTGATGGCCAATTCCTGCTAAATCTAGGAGGCTGTACTTGTAAGAAATCTTTACCTGTTTGCATGGATTTCGCCTTATCCTCCATCTTTTTAATCACCTCTTCAGCTTTAGATCCAAACAAAACATTATGCTGAACAGGAGCATCCAATAATTTAGCCTTTACTTGTTCAGGTAAATTTTGTTCCTTTAGCCATGCATGTCTTCTAATGACTGTGCCAGAGGCCGCAGCCCTACAAGAAGCCTCCAAGGCATCAAATCCACAGTGTAAAACATGCTTCCCAACTTGTTCAGTGGCATGCAATAAGTCATGTAATTCCTTATCCTCTGCACAGGCAGAAATGGAAGTAAATTTCTGTTTTAAGACAGACAAGAGAAATTGCTGATATTTAAGCATATGAAACTGACAGTTTAAAGCCCTAATGGACAAAGTAGCAGAAGTGTACACCTTTTTGCCCCATCTTCCCAAGGCTCGAGAATCCTTTTCAGTAGGAATAGGATTTTTGGCAGTAGCAGCCTTAACACCCTTAGGACCCTGAGAAATGGTTTCAGGGTCAGCAGTAGGATTCTTGTATAAAAACTGATGGGAATCAGGAACCCTGTAGTACCTATCAGGCTTAACAGGAGCAGGAGGAAAAGAATCAGGGGTTAAATTAGCCTCCGAAAAGGCATCATCCACAATATCCAAAACAGGAGGAATAGCCAGGGGTCTATGTTGGGGTAGAAGAAGAAAATCCCTCAGTCTTTTATTGGATTCTGAATATCCCTGTCCCTCACAGTGAAAATGTTCCCTCATCTCATGCAGAGTTTCCCCAAAAGAAAAATCCTCAGGAGGAGAAGCTGAAGGAATGGATTCTTCCGCATCAGAATCCTCATAAGGAGGAAAAGAATATTCCTGATCAGAAGAAGAAACTGAGGAAACAGAAGCCTGATCAGAGGAATCATAATAAACATCCTGCCTTGGCCTTTTGTCTGGAGGGGATGAGAACCCCTAATCATGGTAAGTAAATCCTCTGCCATCTTGAGTAACTGTTTCTGTGACTTGGGAGCCGGTTCAGAAGAGGCCTGTGTTGAAGTCTTTGATTTAGAAGGAGTCTTTGCCTTTGCCTTTACTTGAAGATGAGTAGGCCTGAAAACCCCTTGGGAAGCCGGTACCTGCACAGCGGCTCCGGACCCATCCGAAGGAGCGTTGTCCAAAGGTCCTGCAAAAGAGATATTTAAAGGCCTGGTTGGCTCCTCATGAGAGTCCATTTCGGCCGTCGGTTCTGAAATGGCCGACGACAGGGGCTGCAAAAGCACCTCACTGACGACGGCTGAACCTGAAGCTGGCTCCACATGTGCGCTATCATCAGATTTGGACCTCGGAGGCCTGTCTTTATCCTTGCGACGCTTGTGAACTCCGGTAGATGGAAGCGTATCCGACGACATTTTGTAGTTAAAGCGTCTACCGAAATAATGAAAGGCAAAATCGTACCTTCGCTTAATTGTACGTTGATTGAATCTAGCACAAAACCGACAACTAGCTACGTCGTGGTCAGGGCCCAAGCAAGGAATACAGTAAGAATGAAAATCCTTATGAGGTATTTGCTTCCCTCATGAAATACAATTATTAACTTTTTCTGACATCGGAGTGGAGCAAGAAAAAGTTTCTAACGGGTACTTAGCTTTGAGTGGAGAAGAAAGTCTTCGGACCGAAGTACGTAGAAATATTAGTCAGGAGTCAACCGACCGGCACTTGCGAACTGCTATCACCGCACGGCAAGAAAGACTGGAGAAGATGGCGTAGGCTGTCGCTTTATACTCCTGGCGCTCTGACGTCAGGGAGCAGAGTTGAACAGCTGACGCCGGACTCAGACTTTGGGATTCTGGCCGACCGAGGGCTGCCTGCCAGCAGGGGAGAACCCTACAGTCATGACTGCAACAATGAAACACGATGAACATCCATGCTTTCAACTTGAGGCCTGTAATGTCAGGATGTGTCATGACTGTCAGGTGAGACAGTAGGTCTGGAGTTGGATCTAGAATGCATGCAGGACGAAGTAGATGAGGCCAAAGAAAGGGAAAACAAATATGACAAGGCTAGTAAGGGAGATGAGGATAACTGTGCTCTTTAATCGAGATGCTTTCTGAAGAAAACTGGGGACTAGAGGTAACAGATCGGTAGGTGTAAAGGAGACCAGGGGGTCAATTGTGAAGTACAGTGTCCCTTGGTGACTCCCCTGGTGGGACGGATCAAGGTAAAGAACTTGCTTAACTTGTTGAGGGGAGATGCAAATAGATTGCAGCATGGTTGTCTCCAGTGACAGAAAATCCTTTCTGCAACATTCATGGTGAGGGACCACTCATGAGGCATTAAAATGGACCTGCTTAACTTGTCTGCAATCATGGTGAATATCCCCAGAATGTGCACTGCTATCAGAAATCGACTGGATGAGATCATCCATTGCCACACACTCAGCTTCTCGACACAGGGGCTAAGGTCTGGTTCCCCCTTGTCTGTTGATGTACCAGACCACTGGCATATTGTCTGTGTCACAACAGTCCCTGTGGGGAGAGCGTCTTGGAATGCATGCAACTCTAGGAAGACAGCTCTTATTTCCATGTTGGCCTCTTGGGGGACCAAGTGCTTTGGGCTGTCTTTCCCAAGAAGTGCCCCCCCCCCAATCTGGAAGGAGTCTGTAGTCACTACGGCCTTGGGTTGGAGGAGAACAAAGGGACAACCTTTCTGTACTTGACTGTATCCACCATAGAAGAGAATTCTTACAAGCCTGTATTATTTTGATCTGACTGGATAAAGGCTGGCAGAGAATGGACTACTGAGTTGCCAATGTCCACTGAAGAATCCTCATATGACACCTTATCAACGGTACCAGGATCAGTGTTGCTGACATGGATCCCAAAGCTTGAAGGATCAGTCATGCTGAAGGAGAAGAACTTTGAATGATCTTTCTGACCTGGAACTGAACAGTCTGAACTCTTGACAGATGGAGAGAGTCTGTTTGCGTTGCTGTATTGAGCAAGGCACCTATGAATTCCAATATCTGTGTTAGTTCAAGATGAGATTTGTTGTGACCGACTAAAATCCTAGGTGGGAACATAACTGCAGTATGCAGTCTGGAGTTAGAATCTGATGCCGCCTAGTCAGAGCAATTATGAGCCAGTCATCTAGACATGGAAACACCCAGAATCCATGCAGTCTCATGTGAGCTGCTATTACTGCCATACATTTGGTAAACATCCAGGGGGTTGTGGTGAGTCCAAAGGGCAGAGATCTGAAATGGTAATGACTGGCTCCCAGACAGAAGCGTGGCTAACTCCTGGATTGTCTGTTCATTTTGGTATGACAGTAAGCATCCTGAATATCTATTGAGCACATCCAGTCATCCTTGTACAGAAAAGGCAGAATGGACTGAACCATGACCATCTGGAAGTTTGTGTACTGAACAGACTGGTTCAGATTGCTGAGATCCAAAATTGGTCTCCAGTCCCCTGTTTTCTCTGGCACTACAAAGAATATTGAGTAAGTTCTGGACTCTTTCTAGTCTCAGGGCACTTCTTAGATGACTCTTTTCTAGCAGCTTGTTTATCTCTAGTGCTGCTTGCATCCCTCTCCGATTGGGTGGAACATCGGGGATTTTCTTTACTACTAGTGCACGTGGATGGGAAAATGGTATTGTATAACCTCTGGATATTATCCTGTGCACCCATGAATCTTTTGTAATTTCTAGCCATGCTCTCTGGTGCAGGGATAAATGACCCCCTCCAGAGGTGGACAGTCGGGACTCCTTTAAGGAGTGCTGATTGGATCCATCAGAAAAAGTAGCTCTAGATCCCTTGTTATGCAGACCACCTCTGCTGCAGGGATGGAGTCTTTCATTAGAACTCCCCCTGCCCTTGGGGGAACTGTCTCTACATTGATCTTGGAAAGGACCCTGGGATTTTTTGAACCACATTTTCCATCCTCCTCTGTGCTTCCTAGAAAAAGTCCATTGAAGGTTCGGAAAACATACATCCACAGCAGACAGGGTTTTTCCTTCCTGCTGACACCTAGAAAGTATGTCTTTTACCTTGGGGCCAAATAAGGAACCTATGTCAAATGAAGCATCAACAAAGGAAAATTTAAAAAGTTCCATAAAAATCACACAAGCGCATCCAGGCATGTATCCTGATGGAAATACTTGAAACCGCCGCTTGTGAAGTACCTTCAGCAGCATGGAAGATAAGCCTCATGGACAAGTTTCAAATGGACTGAAGGGTAGCCATCTGCAAGGCAATAGTGCTCTCTGCCTTGGAGGATATGGTCCCAGTGAGGGATTTGGTAAGCTCCTTAATCAAATCCCTTAGGAGTCTTGTGAAGTGTGCCAAATAATTCAGCAACTGGAGGACAAAGGTCGCCGAAACATAGACATGCTTCCGAAATCTGTCCAATGTCCTGGACTTCCTGTTGGGGGGGCAGAGGAAGTTTGTTCTGCTAGTTCCTTCTTTGTTGCTGCTGCTAAGACCATGGCATCAACTGTTACTCCCTTGCACCAATATTCTGTCCTTTGGTGGTGCCAAGATCCTACCTGGTCTCTATGTTCGATGGTGTCAAGCTCCTTCCATGTCTGTTGAGACCCCAGATCAATGAGCTCATCAGAGGGTGGAGTCACCCAGGAGGTAAATGGGCCATCTCCAAAAGCCTCCAGGGAAGGATTATCGGGACATTAACCACCCCTTTGCTTTAGGAATTGTAGGATGTCTCCAAATGAGACGTTATTGGGTGGTGATCTTGGGGGCCCCCCCTCCCCTTCAAAGTCAGTATTCTCTGTGACAGACTCTTGTGGACAGTCCAAATGCCTCCTTTTACACCTTCTCTTTCTAGGAATCACTTTGGTGGGGAGGTCTCGAGAAGTGTCAGGAGAGATTGGTATACCCTGTTGGGTGCTTTGGAGACTAGCCTGGGCTGGCTGTTCCAGTGGCACACTTGGTTGAAGCTCTAGACACACAGTTGAACAGGACTTGGTACTTGGAGTCAAAGAAGGAAGAGAAGTCCAAACTCTTGGAAGAGAGAGAGCTCTCTCCACTACCTCAAAAGCAGAATGCCTTGGAGAGAAGGAGACAGCTCCAATAAGCTTTGCTTATGGACCGTCAGCTCCCTTCGCCCCGAAGGCAGACTACTCGAGGAGGGAATCAGAGCAGAGCTATCTAGTACCAAAGCACTGAGGGGCAGAGATGACTCTAATAGCTTCAGAGTTGACTCCAACACAGATGCTACAGCTCCGAGTGTCATTCGGCTCCAACATGCTCTGCTCCGGTCCAGTCAGAGATGGCAATGGAGTTTAAGATACCAGTATCTTCGGATCTGATGTGGACAACTCCAGAATCTTCAGATCCAATGACTCTGAAACCAATGGCTGGATCAGAGAAAGAGCCAATAATGGTGGAAAATGCTGATAAAAGTCTCCAGACCCGATGGGGTTGGAGCTAGAACTTCCATTAGACTATACATAGAGAGGAATTTTCTTATCATCCTGTCCACATCGGCCTCAGTCAGATTTCTGGAAGATCATATGGAGGATGCTGTTAAAGGAGGTCTGGTGTGATGATGTCTTGGTAACTGCTCCAAAAAAGGTGAAGGGAGCCAAGAGGAGACTGGATCTGGGATCAGTTGTGGCGATCAGATCAGAAGGGATTTATTTGGTCAAGCTTTCAGATCCGAAGAGACTGGATCTAACACTTTAGGAACTTTACATGGAGGTTTGATAACTGGAGCCAAAGTAGTTGTCGGATCCGGTGAATGTTTTCTCGATTCCTTATGAAGGGAATCTCATTTCTTGTCAGATTTTTTGGGGGGTTCAAGCCTCATATGAAGTTCATGCTGGTTCAGAAGGGAGCTAACCTCTCAAAATCAATTTGTTTTTCCTACTGATTAAGGCTCTTGGATTGAAGGTCTTACAAATGTCACATTTAGAGCCAAGGTACGCTCGGCCTAAACAACTGACACATATAGTATGTGCATTGGATAATGGAATTTTATGGCCGCAGGCCGTACACTTTTTAAAACCAGATAGTTTCTCAGACATTGTCCTAGTAATGAGAAAATGATTAACTAGGGAAGGGGTTTTTTGTTGTTGTTAAGATTAGAGGAAAAAATACCAACCATGGTAATTCAAGATGTAAAGTAAAAAAAAAAAAAAAAAAAAAAAAAAAAGGAAGGATACCAGCAATGGTAACCAAGAAACCAAGAAATACACAAGTATAGGAATATAAATTTTAAGTATTAAAATAGATAGAAAGTATACACGGGAGAGAGGACAGTAGTAAATAGACTGGGGTATAAAGTTATAAAGATAAAATTTTAACTCACTAAAAAGTAGTTAAAGTCAAGAGTATGACAACATCGGTACACTAAGGTGGCAAATGAGATCAATCTAAGGTGTGTTAGGTGACTAGGGCATTGTGGGTAAAGGATAAGTTTGAGGGTCAGATCCGAACCCAAAAGTTGAAGAATGAATGAAAAGGACAACATTAGATGCATTTTTAAGTCTAGTGTTACCCCGAAACTTGAAAGCGGAAGAAGAGGTAACAGGTTGTGAAGTGACATCATTTTGAATTTGGCATTATAGCAAACAGTTTTAGTAACTAGGATGGGACAGAGGCATGAACCTAGGAAAGAAAGATCCAGACTGGTCTCCAAGCATTTTCTTTCTTTGGTACTAAGAACATCTGTGAATAGAAACCCTTCCCCACATGGGAAGGGGGAAATGGTTCTATCACTGCTTGGGGCAGCATGTGATGAAGAACAAGTAGAAAGAGTGTGATCTATAGGATGAGGAATGACCCCCAGGAAAGGAGGAATTTCCTGCCACTGCCATCTGTAACCTTGATGAATGATTTTCAGAACCTATTTGTCTGAAACACTCTATTTCCAAAGAGAAAAATGGAGATTCAGACTTTCTGGAAGAAAAAAGGGGCCAGACTGGGAGGAGGGGGGCTCACAAGGTCTCGAACAGTCATTCAGACTTGTCCTTGGTTTTGGGAGGTTTGAGACTTCTTTTTAGGAAACCATTGCCATTTCTTTTTAAATGTCAATTTTCCTGAATTTTGTTGAGACTGCTCATTCCATTTTTGTCAAAACGGGATGAGAAGATAGAAAATCCCTTGGACAATTTGGATAAAAAGGTCTGGAAAATCCTACAGATTCCCTGGATCAGCTTGCCCCTTTCAATGCACTTTTTGATCACCTCTGTAGCAGAGGGGCCAAACACTAAATATCAATCCAAGGGAGAATTTAAAACCTCATTTATCATCTGGGAGGTTCTGCAAATGCAGCCATGCAAATATTCACAAAAGAGTACCAGTGGCCACAGTCCTTGAAGAATTATCATCATACGCACACTGCAAGCAATGAATACTGACCTGGGCAAAAGCAGACTTTTCCTCACCAGAAGAAACTGTAGATAAAACATTCCTCATACTTTTACAGTTTGTCAGAACTAACATATGAGCCTGACAATTCAAAATTCTGAAAATCAAAGTTACAGAAGTATATACTTTTTCCCATTTTTATTAATGATCTCCCATCCTTATCAGAAAACGTACGACTGTGCTTAGCAGCACTGGGATCAATTAAAGTTATAGCTGCTGTGCCCTGTTTGGGAATAGTGTATAAAAAATTAAAAGACTGATGGACTTTATACATCCTATTTGCCTTTTTAGAGGCAGCTGGTTGACTAACAGGAAAACTGCAGGCAGTAACACAACAGATCCTCTAAGGCAGACAGAGGAGGATGAATGGGTGTAGGTTCTAGAAAATCTTTTTGTAATAACTCAGCTTTTTGAGGGGTGGAGAAACCTCATTGTTCTCTCACAGAAAACACTGGGACATTCTAGCAATTATCCCAGAGAAAGAAACACTCCCACAGGGAGAATCAGAAAATGAGCTCTCCTTTGAACTTGAATTAGAAATGTGAGGCAAAAACCCTGTAACTGTCCATGTATCTTTCTGTTAAGATTTAGAATCTTGAATACCTTCAGGAAAAAAGAGGAATTCCTCTTTCTTTAACCAGAAACTAGTTTACAAGAAGGATCAATCAATACCCTGATTTAAGTCCTGAGCAAGACACAGTAAAGTATTCCTATCCAAAGAAGTTTGAGGTATGGATATATGCCTGATTTGGAATAAAATGGGGCCAACATGTTACTAATGGCAGCAGCTGCTTCCCAGGGATGGGTATAATATTCTGAGACAACAGGGAAACCTTATCTGCTCACTCTCCCAGGACCGACAAGAGTGGCTATCTCTTGCCCCCTGAGGGGATTACAAAAGGTGCAGAGGAAATGGCTAACCCTTGGTCCATAGTGGCTGTAGGTGATAACACCACAGGGATAAGTCTCATATACAACAAATAGCCACAGCAGAGTCACTCAGCTGTGGCGGAGTCAATTGCTAGCCTGATTTGATGGCAGAGCAGAGGCTGTTTGCTTACCCATTTTTTTTTTTTGTGGCTGGAAGAAAAACTGACAGTGGGACCGGTAGTCTCTTCCATGGTCAAGCTGAAAATGGTGCCTCTTTATTGTGGAAGATGAGCATCAAATGCCGGTAAACGTCATCCATCCACAAAAGTTAGTTTTTTGACAGAAAAAAACCCCAGTAAAAACCACTTTAAAGCACTATGCCAGCCCCGCAAAAGAAAAATAAACACAATTTCACCACAGAAAAAACAGTTTTAGATCTGATGTTGTCCTTTACATTCTTCCTCACTAATTGGTTCGAATCCGCTCCTCGGATCCGGCTCAGTCGCATATACTAGACCTCTTCTCTAGCTCTCGATCTCCTCCCTCTACCCATAATGCCCTCCTCAATCCCCATTGTCTCAGATCTCATTTTCTGCCATTGTGGTTAGACACAGATCTGCTCTCAAGCACTTGTAAGAGTGTTTGTTTTTCCTCAAAAACCTTATAAATTTAGAATAACTTTACATCTTTCCTTTAATCTTCCCTCTTAGTTTTTCACTGGTGCTAGGGATACTTTTTTCCTTTTTCTCTCTTCTATTATTCATAGTTTTTTTAATACCATTGTTGGAATTTTTGTGTACCCTAGATAGGTATTTCTCTCTTTAGCATTGTTGATAATAATCTTTGCCTCTTTCTAATTTTGTTTAAAAACAAAAAAAAAAGCCTTCTCCGTTTCTATCACTGTACACTACTTTTTGTGGTGTACTGCTTCAATGTCTGAGAAACCAACAGGTTTTAAGAAATGGACTTGTGGGCATAATATCCATAATTCAGATGCCCACAAAAAGTGTGTTTACTGCCTTGGACACGATCACTTGAATACGGCCTGTACAGTGTGCTCTACTTTCAACCCTAGAACTTTGGCTGACAGGCGCAACAAACTCATATTAAAAGGTTTACTTCCTGCTTCTTCTGGGGTTCAAACCCCTTCAAAAACATCCAGAGCAATTTCTTCAGAATCCAGAAAAAGTTTTCCTGCGAAGTCCCCAAGGGGTTCATCTGAGCCTATGGAGAAAATAAGAAAAATCTCAGATCTGATCTCCTCAGATCTGAAGTCTCTTGGCCTTCCCTCGCATCCGAAGGCATTGGTTCCCACAGTCATATTTCTCTCATAGATAACCTCTTCTTTAAATCCTAAGCTCACAGATCTGAAGCCTAGTATGTCTTGTCGGAGCCGTACATCAGACTTTCTGGTTAAACCTATTTCACCATCCTTGCCTATAGACTTATTTCAGACTCCAAAGAAACATTTCAGGCCCCCCTCCACAGCATCATCTAGGTCTTCCACAAGTTTGTCAGAAGTGGATGTGGCTAGGATGATGTAAAAATTCCTCAGAGCTCAGATTCAGATGGGGGACATGCCAGCTCTGTCCCCTGCTGGACCCATGAGTATGCCTTCAAAGTCCACTGTATCTTCCTCTCCAATCTGACCCATGGTTTTGGAGCCCCAGGATCAGAGATCACCAAGAGGTTCAGTGTGAGATCCGAGAAGAGTTTCCTCCTCCACTCTAACGATTTCTCTGACTGGCTCTGCTCCAATACTCTTGGATCAGAGTGTGTCTCGAAGCCAAGATGTTGCTGCCGGGTCTGAGGGAGTGGGCTCTGCTCTGGTTTTGTTGGATCTGTCCCTTCCACTAGGAGATTTGGCCCTAGACAGTTCAGATACGATTCTCCACTTGAAGCTCAGATCTGCGGCTGGCCCCGGCCTATCTTCTTGGGAGCCGTTGGCTCCGAGGAGCAGGGTAAAGCCTTCCTCTGGTCCACTGGCTTTAAAGGTGGTAGAAAGGGCTTTTTCTCTCCAGAGAGAGCCATCGTCTTTTATTTTGGATCCTACCCCTTTCCCTTTATTGGTTCCGAGCTCTGAGCTGGTCAGACCTACTTCACATGGACAAGCCACTTCCAACTAATCTCCAGAAAGTTCCACTAGAGGAAGTTCCCCTCTCTTCTGACATCTCTCCAGAACATCCCATGAAGGAGGTCCTCCAGCAGAGAACATGTAAGAGGAGACACCGACTCCCCAATGGAGTCTCTCACAGAAGACACTGACTTTAATAAAGGAAAAGGATCATCCAGATTGCCACCTGATGACATCTCCTTTGGAAATATTCTAGAAATCCTTAAGTAGAAAAGTGGTTGGTCATCCCAAACTTTTTGTCCTGAAGAATCGGTCTTCTTGGAGCTTTTGGTGCTGGACCATCTACGTCTTAGGTGACCCCAGGTGGATGAACTCATTGACCTGGTTTCCTGATGGGCATGGAAGGAGCTGGATACTTTCAAGCCCATCCCCAAATGCCCTAACAAGTTTCTGGCCCCACCTTAGGACAGACCCCACTGGAGCAAAGGAGTCCCTGTTAATGCGATGGTGGTGGCAGCAGCCACTAAGAGAGAGAGAGCAGAACAGAGCTCTACTGTCGAACAGCCAAACAGTGTCTAGAGTGTTGGAGAGATTTTGAAGCAAATATTTGCCTCAGCTACTTTTGCTCTGAAGTCACTAAATTATCTGCCACATTTTATTACGTTGGAGAGATACTTCGCTAAAGAACTGTCAAATACTCTCTGAGTCCATGTCTGCTGAGGATTTCAAAAGGATTTCCTCTCAACTGGCCACTCTTTTGTCATTTTCAAATGCTTTGATGAGGTTAATCTCTCATACAGCTGAAGTTATCTCACGAGCAGCAAGTTCAGGTATCTCCACAAGGAGAGACACCTGGGTGTGGCTATGCAACCTTGCAGTGCCCTTTAAGATGTCTTTTGTTAATGCCCCTTTTTGACGGCACTTCCTTGTTTGGGCCATCAGTTAAGGATAAACAACCACAGGAAACAAGAAGGAAAGACACTGTCTGCCATGGGAATCAAGTTTTCTACCCTTCAACGCAAGTTTTCTAGAATCAAAGAGATTGTAAGAAGATGCAGTTCCACAAATATCGGGGACCTTTCCAGGATTCGCACAGGGATCATTTTTCCATAGGCAGAGGGGGGGGAGTTTAATGGGAGATGTTGCCCTAGAGGCAGGGAAGGCCCGCAGAACCAGGGCTTTAGAGATTCTTTTTCAGACAGGCCCTATCAGAGCTCCTGAAGTACTGCCCAACTGTCCAACTATGGAGGCAGTCGGGAGTTGGTTTTCTTTGCCCCTAGATACCTAAACAAACATTACAACAGATTCATGGGTGCTCACATTAATATCCGAAGGTTACTACATATCCTTTTCCCTTCTTCCTCCTTGTCAAAGGAAGAAGCTTCTTGACATTCCACCCAGTCAGTGGAAGAAAGCAGCATACAAGATTAAAAGCTGCTAGAAAAGAGAATCATCCAAGGTCCCACCCGACCAGATAGGATTTTGAACTAACTCGCGCTTCTTTTTAGTCCTCAAAGAAAAAGTACAGTTGTGTACACTTACCATAAATGTAGATGTTCGAGTGTATTCACTGTTGCAGTTATTACACTTGGGATATCCTGCCAGGGGTAGCCCTCAGTCGGTCTGAATACCAGAGGCTTAGCATTTCTGCGTCGGTTGCTGTCGCTCCAGGACTGACATCAGGTCGTCAGTGGTATAAAATCAGGCAGCCGATGCCATTACATCAGTTTTCTTGCCCCAGCTGTCAGGAGCCCCCAAATAGGGAGCCAGGTTATGGTGGAAGAACACCACCAGTACAAAGTAAATACCAAAAATTCCTGAAAGGAGAGAGGAAGAGAGAGACAAGGGGGATGGAGGGTGGGAAACCAGGACTGCAACTCTAACGTCTACATTTATGTTAAGTATACACCACTGTACTACGTTCTTCGTGTTTCACTTTTGCAGTCATCACACTTGGGTTGATTCCCAAAGCTGAAGAAAAGGGTGAAGGCAGTCAAGAAGACTGGGGGCTGGCTAGGATGCCCTGCAAGACTGCGGTGGCAAAGCATGCCCTGGATTTGGAGAAGATAGGTAGGTGGTAATGCTTGGTGAAGGTATGAACAGAAGTTCATGTTTTGGCCTCCAGGATGTCTCTGGTGGGGATCCCTATGTGAAAAGCTGCAGAGGTGGAGGATGCCCTGGTGGAATGCATCCTGACCCCCTTTGGGGGTGGTTTCCCGTGCTGCTTGTAACAAAAATGGATGCAGTGTGCTATCCATTTGGAGATTGTTTGTTTGTTTGTGGCCTTGCCCTCTGCCCCTGCTGAGAAGCTGGCTAGCAATTGGTCAGTTTTTCTAAATGATTTAGTCCTATCCAGATAGAATCTGAGCTGTCTATGCACATCTAGAGAGTGCAGAATCAATTCCCCCTTGTTTTGTGGGTTAGGGAAAAAGGTGGGCAAATGAATGGATTGCTTGAGAGCCACACTGGATACCACTTTAGGCATGAAGGATGGGTTAGTCCTGAGGTAGACCTTGTCAGCATGGAAAATGATGAAGGGCTCTACAGTCATGAGTGCTTGTAACTCTGTAACTCTGAAACTCTTCTAGCTGAAGTGATGGCCAGAAGCAAGGCTGTTTTCCAAGAGAGGAATTTTAACTCTGCTGAACCTGCAGGTTCAAAGGGGGGGGGGGGTGAGCTTTTCCAACACAAAGTTAAGGTCCCAAGCTGGGGTAGGAGCTCTTCTGGGTGGCCTTAAGTTGTTAGCCCCTCTTAGGAACTGTTTGATGAGAGGGTGGGAGAAAAGAGGTGGCTCTGTGCTGTAAGGAGCAGAGATGGCAGAGACATGAATTTTAATAGAAGAGAAGGATAGATCACTGTGTAGTAGGTCTGCTAGGTAATCCAGGATGAGTGGTAGAGAGGGATGTGCTGTTTCGGCTCCCTTAGCCTGGATCCAAGTGCAAAACCTTTTGCACTTGTCAACATAGGATTTTCTAGTGCTGGGGCATCTGGCCTCACGTATAACATCCAGGACTTGTTTGCTTAGGCTGGCAGCTGGAGGAGAGGTCAGGGAATAAACCAGGCTGCCAGGTTCAGGGTCTGCAATTGTGGATGCATGAATTTTCCATTCTTCTGGGTCAGGAGTGTTGGGATCTGAGGTAGGTGCCATGGTGGCACAGGTGACAGGCTATGCAGCAGTGGTACCAGTACTGGCATGTCTAGTGTGGGGCAATCAAGATTGCCCTTGGCTTTTCTTCCCTTATTTTGAGCAGTACCCTTTAAATGAGTAGTAGAGGGGGAAATGCATAGATCAAGAGGTTTACCCACTGGAATGATAGAGCATCCACTTTCCAGGCCTTGCTGTGAGGTTCCCTGGTGTAGAATTTGCTGAGCCGATGATTGGAGTGGGAGGCAAAGAGGTCCACCATCGGGGTACCCATTTCTGGATTACAAGGTTGAAGGTTCTGTGGTCTAGCTGCCACTCGTATGGGTCTAGCAGGTTTCTGCTTAAGTTGTCTGCCAGACAGTTTAGGGAGCCTGGCAGGAATTGTGCTAGCAGGTGTATTTGCATGGCTGAGGCCGTGTGCCAAAGGGTCATGGCAAGCCTGCAGAGAGGATAAGAGTGAGTCCCTCCCTGCTTGTTGATATACCATATCACTGTGGTGTCTGTTTTGATCACTAGAAGCCCCGGGGAGAGTAGGGGGTCTGAAAAGCTGTCAGGGCATGCTGAACAGCTAGCATCTCTTTTTGTTTGATGTGCAGATGTATTTGATTTGGGCTTCAATGGCCCTGAATGCACCTGCCATCCAGGTGTACATCCCAGCATAGTCTGACACGTCTGTGGTGAGGGTCTGGGTGGCATGGGGTTGTGAGAAGGGAAGTCCCTTGTTGTGGTTGCATGCTGCTGCCCACCAAAGAAAATCTTTCCTTAGACAGGGTATCATAGGTATGACAGTTTCAAGGTCTTGAGAGTGTTGACACCAAAGGCTTTTTAGGTACCATTGTAGTTTCCTCATACGCAGTCTGGCATATGGAATAAGTAGAATGCAGAAGGCCATTAACTCTAGAGCTTGCAGGATTTTCCTTGCGGATAACTGGGTTCTGTTGGCTAGTTGAGAGAAGTAGCCTGTCAGGTAGGTTTGTTTTTCTGGAGTAAGGAATGCCACCTGGGATGCTGTGTCCAGGCTTGCTCCTAGGAATACAATTTTTTTGTGTGGGGACTAGTTTTGATTTCTTTTCGTTGATGGTATACCCCAGGGAGGTCAGTGGGTCCTTTACAAAGGTCAGGTGCTGTAACAGCTTTTCCTGTCTGCCTGAATCAGGCAATCGTCTAAGTAGGGGTAAATTTGAATATTTCTTTGTCTACAAAAAGCAAAGGTTGGAGCCAGGCAGTTTGTGAAAACTCTAGGAGCAGTGGATAAGCCAAAGGGAAGCGCAGAGAATGAAAGTGCATAGATCCTGCCCTGAAATGTAGATATTTCCTGCAAGATTCCCTGACTGGAATGTGTAGGTAGGCCTCTTTTAGGTCTAGGGTGGCTAACCAAGCATACTCAGAAAGCATAGGAAGAGCTGCTGGAGGGTGAGCATTCTGAATTTTAGTATCACCAGAAAGATGTTTAGAATGGATAGATAGAGGATTGGGCACCAGGTGCCCTCTTTTCTGGGTACCAGGAAGAGTCTGGAATAGAAACCTTGGCCTATCTGTTCTGCAGGAACATGCTGCATTGCCCTCATGGAGAGCAGGGAATGGACTTGCGGTTTGGCCTCTGCCCACTGGTTTGGAGGAAGATCTGGGAACCCTTTTGGGGTTGGCAGTGTGTGGAAATAAAATTTGTATCCCTGGGACACTACGCTGAGGACCCATCGGTCGTTGATAATAGAAGCCCAGTTGTTTGCATGGAAGGAGAGTTTTCCTCCTAGGGGCACAAGCAGGTGGGCAGAGGTAAGAGGTGGAGGTGTAAAGTCATTGTGAGTTCTTACCATAAGGAGGTGGGGCTTAGCACTCCCTGTTTTTGAAGAGGAGGAACTCCATTGGTTAGATCTCTGCATTCCCTGGGACTGCTATCTAGGAGGTCTGCTTCCCCTGGGTCTTGACTGAGCTGGCCTGGAGGGGGCCAGATAGGAGCAGTGCTTGGAGGGGCAATGCCTACTGAACCTTGGAGGCTGGACCTGTAAAAGGTTTTTAACTGTCTGCATAGATTTAGCTGTATCTTCCATCTTTTTTAAAACCTCTTCTGCCTTGGTGCCAAACAAACTGTCTTTGTTCAATGGTGCGTCCAATCATTTTGATTTGACATGGTCTGGCAAGGTTTGTTCCTTAAGCCAAGCATGCTTTCTAAGGACAGAACCAGTGACTGATGCCCTGCAAGATGCTTCTAGGGCATCAAAGCCACATTGCAAGGTGTGCTTAGTAACTTGGCTTGTAAAATGCATAAGCTCTTGTAATTCTTTATTTTCTGCACAAGCAGGAAAGGAAGATATTTTTTGTTTGAGGAGTTCCATGGTATGCTGCTATTTCAGCATGTGGAACTGACAATTTAGTGCTCTAATAGCAAGAGTTGCAGAGGTGTATACTTTTTTACCCCATCTGTCTAAAGCTTGGAAATCCCTGTCTGAGGGGGTGGGACGCTTAGCTGAGGTTGCTTTAATTCCTTTAGGTCCTTGGGAGATGACCTCTTGGTCAGCAGCAGGATTTTTGAAAAGGAATTTGTGACAGTCAGGGACTCTGTAGTACCTGTCAGGTTTCCTGGGAGCATGAGGAAGGGTGTCAGGAGTCAAACTAGATTCCATACAAACATCATTCACAACATCCAGGACAGGAGAAATGGCTAAAGGTCTGTGCTGTGGTAAATCTAAGAATTCCCCGAGTCTCTTTTTTGACTGAGGATAGTCCTGACATTCCCATTGGAAATGCATAGGGTTTCACCAAATGAAAAATCCTCTGGAGGAGAGGCAGAAGAAATGGATTCCTCTGCATGAGAATCCTCATAAGCAGAGAGGGGTTGCATGTCTTCATAGCCAGAACCTCAGAGTCATCGGACTTCTGTTCAGATAAAACTACTGGGGACAAGTTTCTTTTTCTTTTGGAAGGGGTAGCCTGGCTTCCCCTAATAAGCATAATAAGGTCTTCTGCCATTTTAAGTATTTGAGATTAAGGCAGGGAAGCAGGTGCCTGAGCTTGGGATGTCGTTATTTTAGGCGTAGTTCGTACCCTGGGCCTTAGAAACTTGGCAGCTTTAGAAAGAACTGAAGACGCGAAAGTCATCGTTTTGTGTCGACTATTGGTAGTGCGAAGAACTTCCTCAGAAGCCAGTGCCTGCTCAGTGGCTCCAGACCCATCCAAAGTAGAGACATCTGCAGGATCCTTAGTTGAAGAAGAGTCTCGCGGCATATCGGACTCAGAACAGGTCTCAGTAGCAGCCTGCGAATCCAGAGAAGTAGGCATCAGGGGCTGCAAAAGCTCCTCACTGAGGACCGGAGAACTGATGACTAGCTTAACAGAAGTGTCGTCGGCAGTTTTGGACCTGTGCGGTCTGTCTCTGTCTTTATCCTTACGTTTTTTCAGAAGATCGGTAGTCGGATGGCTTACCAAATCCATATCGGAATACAAGGACTGAGAGCGAAAATATGTAGCTACAATAAGGGCCTGACAATGTATAGTTCTGGCATTGAACAAAGAACAAAAGTGACAGTGAGGGACGTTGTGGTCTGGGCCTAAACAGGTGATGGAGTAAGAATGGAAGTCTTGGTGTGGTATTTGCTTTCCACAGGCGAGACAGTTATTAACTTTTTCTCACATCGGTTAGAGCAAGAAAAAAGGATCCCCAACGGGGTACTTAGCTTTAGAAGACTTAAGTTTCAATTTGGAAATGAAAACTCAGGTAGAGAACCGGCACTCGTGCAAGCTGCTTCTGCTTTGGGCTCCTCGGCAAGTAAGACTGATGTAATGGCGTCGGCTGCCTGATTTTATACTGCTGACTACCTGAACTCAGTCCTGGAGCAACAGCAACTGACGCAGAAATACTAAGACTCTGGTATTCGGGTCGACTGAGGGCTACCCCTGGCAGGATAACCCAAGTGTGATGACTACAACACTGAAACACGAAGAACATCAGGGCACATCAGACCAATTCTGGATCAAAGCAGATTAGTCTGTAAAGAAAGCAAAGTTCTAAATGGTTGTGGTTCAGTCCATTCAGCCATTTCTGCTGAAGGATGACTGGATGTGCTCTACAGATCTTCAGGATACATACTATCACATAAAAATAGACGGACAATCCAGAAGACATCTTCGCTTTTTGGCTGGGAGCCAATCATTACCAATTCAGAACTCGGCCTTTGGAGTCACCACAGCCCCCAGGGTGTTTACCAAATGCATGGCAGTAGTGACAGCTCACTTGGGACTCCAAGGATTCCAGGTGTTTCACATCTGGACAACTGGCTCCTCCCTGCCCCCTCACAGTATCAACTACAACATGCCAAGGCTATTTGCTCCAGATTTGAAATGCCTTGAGCATCTCTATAAATCTTGGCAAATCAAAACTTGCTCCAGTTCAGAGCCTGGAATTCTTCGGGACAGTTTTAAACATAACTACTCAGGTGGCATCTCTACCTCTCCAGCGCATTAGCTCTATCAAAAATCAGGTACAGGCTATCCTTTCTCATTCTTCTCCTCCAGCAAGATTAGTGCTTCAAGCACTTGGGTCTATGTCAGCTGCCATAATACTGCTCCCTCTTCCATACTGCTTTATGCAAATTCTCCAATGGACTCTCCAAGTAAAGCTCACCCCAGTTTACAAGTGATACATTCATTATTGGATACAATCTTGTTCTGGGCAGGACCTTTGTTCTTCTGCACCCAATTGCCACAGTGACCACGGATGCTTCCCAAGTGGAGCGGGGTGGGGGCAGTTCTTGGGAAGAATGGTCCAAGGCATGTGGTCCCCCAACAGACCAAATTGCATATCAATGTTCTAAAGATGACAGCAGTTCTTTTAGCATTGCAGGGATATCAAGATGCTCTTCCCTTGGAAACTACTGCAATTCAGACGGATATGTTTGTACTATGGTACATCAACAAGCAAGGAGGACCTCAATCTTACCTCCCTGTGAGGGTGTGGGAATGGGTGATCTCATTAGACTGCTTTTTTACTGCGATGCACATCCTGGGAATAAACAACGTATTCGACAGACAAACTAAGCAGATCCATTCTGATGCCTCACAAGTTGTGTCTCAGTCAGTCAGTAGCGAATATGATCTTCAGGTGTTGCTGCCAACCTTGCTGTGACCTTTTTGCCACCCCTCTCAACAACAAATGCAGAAAATAATTTGCTCTTATCCGCCCCCCCCATGGGAAGTCACAGAAAGAAGCTCTGCTTCACGCTTGGCTCTTGGGTCTCCTTTACGCCTACCCTCCTTTTCCCCGATTCCAAAATTCTTACAGAAAGTAAACAGGCTGAAGAGCTCAGTAATCCTCATTGCCCCCTTCTGGCCTCAGCAAGTGTGGTTCCCCTTTCTACGGTCTCACCTTCGGTATCCTCCATGGATATTGCAGCATGCTCAGGATCTCCATCTCCTTTCTCAATTGTCAAAGGAAAAATATACTTTAAAAATGATCAATACACGGTAGGTTCAGGTTAAGGCACTTTAATCTTGCAGCAAGGAGACAAAAACATGCTAAAACAGAGTTTGTCTAACTAGAATCAGGAAATACCAGCATTTTTATACATTTTCTAATAAGACATTGCCTACCAAGCTGACGTAGCAGATCACAAGTTTTAACATCATCATTACATAGCAGTTGTTTTCATGCTTTTCTGCTTGTACTATCAATTTTTATGAGAAACTTCCTAGGAAAAACAACGTGGCCTTGGCTACCACCGGTTAGATATATGCAATGTTACCATTCAAGGTACTATGGCTAATTCGAGCATAAAGCAAGTATAGATTGCAGTTCATTTCTCCAACAGTTCTTTGTCCGTCTTTATCTCTTCCTTCTGCAGCTGTGCACGTTCTCATACCACGAACAGAGCTAATTGTTCAAAATCATAACATTATAGAACATAGCATTGTTCATTCATTGCTTCCTGACCTAGCAGATAATCACCTGTTTTTCAAGTACATTTCCAAAAGGCATAAACATGAATTTTGCTGTGCTAGCAGTTACTAGGTCAGAGGGCATCTTGCAAATTTCAGAAAGCACACTGCAGTTTCAAAAGCATCTTTTAGTCTCATATAAAACTAAGGTGTATGTAAAATAGTGTATATAAAATAGAATGAAAAACATGTTAACTCTTTTAGTTTCTAATTAGCATTAAGCACACACATTAATACATATTTTTCTAACATTTCCCCCCTGTTAATACTTTTTAATTCTATTTTCAAAAGCATAAACAGTTTGCTTCTTCTCCTAACCTCTTCCATTCAGGATTTGCAGTTAAGAGAGTCATTCAGTTTAGACTTATGAAAGTGTTTCACTTTTTAACAACTCTTCAATTTCAGTACTTTGATACAAAGTCTCAGAAACTGATATGTCTATAAAATCTTTGATTAACTTCTTCATGCAGGGAATACCACAACAAATGCATGCTCCTAATAGGAGTAATCCCACACAAATGGCAATCAGGATGTTCATTAGGATGGAACCCCACCCCCCCAAACAAATTCTGGAAAAAGTCCGTCAGAGGGTTTGGGCCTGGTTTGGTCATGGTCGACACTTGCTGGATCACCTCAAGATGGTCGTTTATCTCGTGCTGGTTGTCAGGAATATGCGAACAGCATTCTTCTTTGATTAAAGCGCACGTACCACCTCTCACCACTAGGGTGAAGTCGAGAGCCATGCGGTTCTGAAGCACCATAGTTCTCATAGCGTTCAGTTCATCAGTCACTAATTCGAGAGCAGAAAAAGTTGCATTGCTCATAACTTTGAGAAGTTTAGACAGTTTTCTCAGCTCCCAAATCGATTTCACTGCGCCATATGCAGGGGCTATGCCTGCCCACGATATAATGGTGTCATTCAAGTCCATGTGTGTTAGTTTATCTTTGTTTTTCACGGAGTTATGGTTTCTCCACCCTGCTTCGATTCGTCCCACTGGATTTTCGGGTCTTTTGATTGGACTTCTAGGTTTACTGCTGACCTCTCTGACGTTCCGAATTTTTCCTTGAGGCAAAGCTGCAGTGTGTCGTATGGCCGGAACCAGGTAACCCAAAAAACAACTGCCGGACCAATTCTCAGGTAGCCATTTATGTTTTTTTTCCCACAAACAAAATAACAATTCTCTACTTTAGTATTGATATAAGCTTGCCCTGCATGAAACATTTTCTTATCAAGAATAGAAAGCTGCTTTAAAAGGACAGGATTATGTTGTATTTCACTTACACTTCTATGCATCTTTTTGAAATATGCATCATAGCAAATAGCTACTTTTTGCGGTAACTGAATAGAGTCTAACAAATCTACAATAAATTGCGCATGATTAATTGGTTTACCAGTAGATGTTTTCATTCCTCTATTTTTCCACTGCTGCGCAAAAAATGTACAGTAGAAAAAGCATACTGGCTGTCAGTAAAAATGTTCACTCGTTTACCCTTTGCCAAGGTACATGCCCTTGTTAAAGCAATCAATTTTGCTGCTTGTGCAGATAAGTTGTGCAATAAAGACTTTGCTTCTAAACTCTCAATATCAGAAACTACTGCATACCCCACTAAATTCAGTCCTGTAGGACCCCTCCTACACGAGCCGTCCACATAGTATGTCACCTCAGCATCATCCAAGGGAATATCCGTGAGATCTTTTCTAGGTAGTGTCTTTTGCTCAATCTCCTGCAGGCAGCAGTGTGGTTTGCCATCTGCAGGGGTTGGGAGCAAGGTTGACGGATTCAAAGTTGTGCATCGTTCAACTGTCATATGAGGTTGGCTCAACAGTATAGTCATACAGGAAAGATGTCTAGCAGGAGAAAGGTATGCTACTTTTTCTTGCAGTAAAATAATCGTGACTGCATGAGGCACTCTCATTGTGAGAGGGTGGAATAACACTACTGAGGCTGAAGCCTGCACTGCCATTGCAGCTGCGACTACTGCTTGTACACAGTGGGGCAGGGATCGCGCCACTGGGTCTAGCTGTGATGAATAGTAAGCTATGGGGCGTTGTTTGTCCCCATGCTGTTGTGTTAATACTGATGTCATATAACCCTGCTTATAATCTACAGTTTGGAAAAATCATTTATGATAGTTCGGTAATCCTAAAACTAATGAAGATACTATCAGTTGTTTCAATTTGCAGAAAGCTGATTCTGCTTCTGGTGTCCACTGTAATAAATCTTGTGCTGCCACAGGCTTTTTAAATATCAAGTTGGTCAGTGGAGCAGATTCCAAGGCATAGTTTGGAATCCAACTCCGACAAAAATTAGTAGTACCTAGGAAGGACATAATTTCCTTCTTGGTAGTTGGTTTAGGTGTTTGTAATATCGCTGTTTTTCTGTCTTCATCTAATATTCTGCCCTCTTTGGATATTACATATCCTAGGTATTTGACCTGTTTTTTCCAAAGTTGCAGTTTGTTTTTGTTCACCTTGTGTCCTTGAGTAGCTAAAAATTGTAGTAATGCTAAGGTATCTTCTCTGCATTCTTGCTGGGTGGGAGCTGCCAGCAGAATGTCGTCTACATAAAGTAAAATATGGCTGCCTTTCGGTGGGATAAATCCCGCCAGGTTACTTGCCATTTCCTGTGCGAATATTGTGGGACTCTCACAATATCCCTGTGGTAGTCGCGTATATGTATACCTTTTCCCCTGAAATGTAAATGCAAACCAATGTTGACTGTCAGGGTGTATTGGTATTGAGAAAAACGCATTGCTGATATCTACCACAGAAAAATACTTTTGTTGCGGTTTCAAATCATTTAATAAGGTGTGTAGATCTGGCACCATAGGTGCCCTGGGTATAACTGCGTCATTTACAGCTTGTAAATCTTGGACCATACGCCATTCTCCGTTTGCTTTCCTAACAGGAAATTAGGGTGTATTACATGGTGAATCGGGAGATTCTATCAATACTCCTTCCTTAAGTAAGGCTGCTATTATAGGTTTGATTCCTACTTCTGCATCCTTTCTCAAGGGATACTGTGTCTTTTGAGGTCTAAATGCTGACTTTGGCATGATTGTAACTGGTCCTGCTATACGAATAAGTCCTACATCTGATTTTCTTGTTGACCAGAGAGTTTCTGGTATGCCTCGTAAGGCTTTTTCTTCTTCCTCTAGTAAGAGTGCTACTCAGCTGTCCTTACTTGCCTGTGAGTGTACAGCTGGGTGTGTCTGTGTTATTCAATTCAGCTTCTGATTTTGTACTCCCTGTTTGGAAAGTTCTAGTTCTATCTGCTTTTCCCACCTTGTGACTTTTTCTCCTAGGTCTGCCCACTTCACATTACTATCTTTAGTCAAACTCACATGTGGTAATCGATTAGATTTGTAAAATGCTAGGAATTCCTGGGGCAATGAACAGCTTACTACACGGTTTCCTTCTGTGTCCCAGTACAGATTTCGTAATACTAATCTGTTAGCATGTTTTTTAAATAGTTCTTGCTCATATTCTTTATCAGGTCCTGGTTTACTACAGTAATATAGAGTGCAATGCAACAAGGGAGGGGGATTTACTGATGGCTACGTTCATCAGTTCTTCGGTTACTGCCCCTGGACCAGTCGTAACAAAGTCCTGGCTGTACCAATAAAATGTTTCACCCTCCGGTCGCACTACAAAAGTATCCATTTGTCGCTGTGCTTCCATACCCTGCATAGTTGGAACTACTGCTATGCCAAATATCTGCATTAGGTCTCTGCCCAAAAGATTTACTGGGCATTTTGCAGAAACAACAATTTTGCTTTTCTGGGTCATCCCTGAAACAGGGTCAGTTATTGCTATGTTGTGGGAGAGTGGCTCCTGATACAGTTGTCCATTAGCTGCTTTCACTAATATGTAATCAAGTGATTCTGAATTTTCTGGTAGTTTGGAAGGATGTATCAGGGTCCGTGAAGCCCCTGAGTCACACAGGAATTTAACTTCCCTCCCCTCTACCAGAAATGTAACTTCCGGTTTTGTGTCTGCTAAGTAGAGCTCAAGGCTCAATAATGCCAAGTCCAAAATTTCATTTTCTTCATTATCTGTGATTTCATGCACATCCTCTATTTCTTCTATCACATCCTCTACTCCTTCTATCACATTTGCATTTGTCTTTTCTTGATTATTCCTTTCCAGTGATTCTTGACTATCATATAGTCAGTCCTCACCCTCCTTGTCTTCTGTGGTTACCTTTTTATTTTGTCTGCAATCCCTTGCTAAATGTCCCTTTTTCCCGCATTTAAAACATTCACCCCTTTTCGTCCTCTCTTCAAAATCCTCTGATCCTTTATCAGATTGTTTGTTTCCCTGGGCATTTTTCTTACCTTTCTTCCCGGTTTGTACTACAAAGACTTCTGATCCGTCTTCTACTGCAAATACTTGAGTTTTCTTTTTGCTATTAAAATGTTTTCGGCATGTTTTGCATATTCAAGTAATGACTGTAATCTACTTGTACGATGATCTACCATGTGCTTTGCAATAAAGCTGCTAATGGGTGCAATGCTGCCTTTCAAAAATGCATTTTTTAGCTGCTGCTCATATGGGGAATCATGTGTTTGATCTTCAGGTACCTGCATTCCACAATGGCTATTAAAACACTCTAATCTGGCATAATATCTATCAACAGTTTCACCTTCTTGTTGTATGCATTGATTTATGCAAGTCCAATCAGCCCTAGGCTTCCATTTCTCAGAGATTTGGTCTGTCAGACCTTTTACTCTATTATCCAGTTCTGCGTTACTATATGGGAGTGGCCTAAGTTCTGCGTCACGGGGATTCCAGTTGCCACTGATCATGTGCAAATCTGGACCCACGATTTGTCTTACTACTTTCTCTACTTCCTCTCCATTCAAATGATAACTTAACCTCATGCCCTGTAAGTCTTCTAAGAATTTTCTAAAATTGACTTTCGGATGGGGAATTCCCTCTGTGGCTTTCTGGAAGTCTTCCGGTGTCCACGGTCTATATACTAGAAGAGTTGGGTCCTGTCCTACCTGTGGATTTGGTACTTCTATGAGTGGACATATCTCTTCTTCACTCATAGCTTGTGAATTTTTATTTATTTCATATAATTCAATATCCCCTCTCAAGTTATGTGTTCGAGACCTAGTCTCGATAGGATCTCTGACAAATGGTTTTGCAGGAACAGCTGGATATAGCGGAGGTGGATCAACTTGTCCACTTGCTTCATATTCTGGTAAGGGAAGTGGAGGGGGTGTTGCTATTACCAAGTTATTGTCTTCTTTATCTAAAAACATTGCTTTTGAATTTTTAATCTTTTGTTCCCTGTGGTTTGCTTCCTCAAGCCACCTGTGTGCCTGAGGGACTCCTAATTGACGTTGCTTTTTTAGCTGACCTTTCGCATCTGTTTTAAGTTGTTTGACAAGTTTGATAAGTGAAGGTTTATCTAAATTACCATCAAATTTGTATTTATTAACCCATTTTGTATAGTACCTAACACTGTCGGCACGGTGTAATTGCATATATTTCGCGTCTTCGGTTAAGGGCGGATCTCGGGAACCTTTTGTGCACTGATTTCCCATGTTGCCTTAGCTGTCTTAGCTAAGTTAGAAATTGTTACGCAAGCCTTTTTATCATGTGGTACCACGATTTACACTTCTTCACAGTTTATCTAGAATAACTGCCTACCTATTCCGTTTCCTTGATCTATGACAAGATAGTAATTTTTTTGTCCCTGATCTGCACTTGCAAATCTCCCTGACAAAAATAAAAATACTGTAACAAGTCCCTGATCTAAAACGGAAAAAAGGTAAATTCCTCCTTACCTGAGCCTCTGTGTTTGATCCCACCGGAACGTTGACTCGTCCTCCAATCGCAGATCAGAAACAGTGGCTGGCCTCTTTTGAACGACAATTCAGTCGGAGGTCTTTTCAAAGCAGAAGAACCGATGTGGCTTCTTCCCCGTACGGTTTCATGCCACCGGGCCCATCTGACCTGAGCTAGAGCGAGAGATAGTTTCCGGTCCGAAGGACCAATCTGTCAAAGTAAAAATATACTTTAAAAATTATCAATACACGGTAGGTTCAGGTTAAGGCACTTTAATCTTGCAGCAAGGAGACAAAAACGTGCTAAAACAGAGTTTGTCTAACTAGAATCAGGAAATACCAGCATTTTTATACATTTTCTAATAAGACATCGCCTACCAAGCTGACGTAGCAGATCACAAGTTTTAACATCATCATTACATAGCAGTTGTTTTCATGCTTTTCTGCTTGTACTATCAATTTTTATGAGAAACTTCCTAGGAAAAACAACGTGGCCTTGGCTACCACCGGTTAGATATATGCAATGTTACCATTCAAGGTACTACGGCTAATTCGAGCACAAAGCAAGTATAGATTGCAGTTCATTTCTCCAACAGTTCTTTGTCCATCTTTATCTCTTCCTTCTGCAGTTGTCCACGTTCTCATACCACGAACAGAGCTAATTGTTCAAAATCATAACATTATAGAATATAGCATTGTTCATTCATTGCTTCCTGACCTAGCAGATAATCACCTGTTTTTCAAGTACATTTCCAAAAGGCATAAACATGAATTTTGCTGTGCTAGCAGTTACTAGGTCAGAGGGCATCTTGCAAGTTTCAGAAAGCACACTGCAGTTTCAAAAGCATCTTTTAGTCTCATATAAAACTAAGCTGTATGTAAAATAGTGTATGTAAAATAGAATGAAAAACGTGTTAACTCTTTTAGTTTCTAATTAGCATTAAGCACACACATTAATACATATTTTTCTAACATCAATCATCAGGGATTCAAACAAACCAATCTTCGTGCCCTCAGGTTGACCACATGGTTTCTCCACTTCCAGTAATGGACATTCCTGGCTCTCTTTCCCAGTTTGTGATATTATTTTGGCTTCTCAAAAACATTCTACCAAGAAAGTCTGTAGAAGCAAATAGAAAAGATCTTCTATTTGGGCTTCTAACAAGGACATTGACCCCTTCTCTGCACCACCTTCTGCTATTCTTCATTTTCTGACAACTCTTTTTAAAGAGGGGGACACAGTTTCTCTACAAAAAACTTCAGTTGGCAGCAATTTCCAATTTCCATAGAGGAAATCACTTACTTTCCTTGGCTTCTTCCAGACTGTGCAAAGCTTTTATGAAAGGCATTTTTCTGCTGAGACCTCCTATAAAGGATCCTTCACCACCTTGGGACCTTACTTTGGTGCTTCAAGATTTAACTCAAAAACCCTTTGAACCATCAGACAAATGTGATCTAGAACTTCTATCATGGAAGATGGTCTTCTCGGTAGCTATAACTTCAGCAAAAAGAAGCTCTGAACTCCTTACCCTCGCAGCAAATCCTCCTTACACTGTTTTTCATATAGATAGGGTTTCTCTATGGACTAATCCTTCTTTTTTATTTAATGTGGCTTCTGAAAATAACATCATCCAATCCATTAATTTACCAGTCATCTTTCTGAACTTTTCCAGTAAAGGAGAGTACATGCTACACCTCCTTGATGTTCACAGACAACTAAATTTTTACCTTCACAGAACAAAACGGTTTTGAAAGTCGGATCACCTTTTTGTATCCTTTTCCTCAAATTGCCTAGGTCAAGACGTTTCCAAAGTTAGTCTAGCTAAATGGATTAGACTGTATCTCGCTCATTTACTCTTATAAAGGTATGACCTTACCAAGAACCCCCCCCCCAAGCTCAATCAAATAGATCCATGGCTACTTCATCAGCTTTTTTGTTAAAGGCTTATAGTGATGAAATTTGTGCAGTAGCTACATGGACTAAGACTCATACCTTTGTTTCGAATACAAATTGGACTTCATATCCAAAAGTAGAGCCTCCTTTGGTTTGACAGTACTCCAGAATATCCTTTCATAAGGGCCTCCCAAGGTCATGGTAGCTGGGGACTCTGTCCCATTAGTGAGGAAGAATGAAAAGGACAACATCAGCTTCATAAGTTATGCACTAACCATAACTAGGCATCTGTGTTGTCCATTTTAATTCTTCCTCAACTTCCCTCCCATCCATCCCCCATCCTTTTTTTCTTGTGGAAGAACTTACTGGACTGTGTTTTGAACCTGCTGTTCCAGGCTTGAGCCCTGTCCTTCTGTCTGTCTATGCCTGTTCTTCTCTTTAACTGTAGGGAGACTGGGCAGCAAACTCGATCTGAGGCAATGGGGATGGAGTAGAGCTGGATCTGAAGTCTAGCATACGTTGCAGAGCCTGATCCGAGGAACGGATCTGAACTCATTAGTGAGGAAGAATGAAAATAGAGAGCACAATGCCTTGGTGAGTACATAACTTATAATTAACTTTACACAACTTTTAAACTGACAGAAAAAATAGTGCTCCATTTAGAAGTGTGTTACAGTCTTGGGACAGTTCATTACAAAAATGAAAAAAAAAATATGGAAGTTTTTTTTTACCCCAAGGGGAACTTATCTGTCCAGCAAACTAAAGCACAAGCCAACTGTTGATCCTTGAAAGCTTCAAAGGAGCTTACTCTTTGGCAGCAGTAAAGCTCTGATGGGCTTGGCTCCCAGTCTTGTCTTTTAGTCAGCTCAGCTCATGCTGCTGGACAGTTTGGCCACATGGAAGGTGCCCTGAAACTTCTGAAGATGGACGGCTGTTATATCCTTGGCAGAATATAATTCAAAGCTAATACTACTGCAGCAGTGATCAATATGATAAACATCTAATGTTATTCAGCTACAGACAAGCGTTTACATAATTGGTAATGTTGGTAAGAAAGAAAACAATAAAATGGGAAATGGAAAACCAGAACCTCTCCTGTATTAGAAGCTACTGAACTAATGAAAGAAATGGAAAATGGTGAACAAAAACTGAAAAGAAGAATAACCAGTAAGATGCACAAGGAAAAAATGGGAATTGTGGAATAAATATGTGCATAACTAGACAAGATGTTAGACAAGGGATGATGTACAATTTGCCAGTATATTTGAAATGGTAATCAATAGAGTGTGTTAAATTTATAAGCAGTAGTACAATGAATAAGTGATGGAATAAGAACTACGACATGAAACAATAATGCTATTATGTAACATGCTTGACTTAGTTTATGTGAAGGTTTATTTTTGTGCTGCTAAATGTAATATTTTTAAACTAAAAAAAAATTGTCTCTCAGTAATAATGTACATGTTTTGCAACAATGAATTCTCACCTTGTTCTATGAACAGCAGCCAAAGGGGTCAGTCCATTTATCAGTGTACACAGACTTACACAGCAATGAGAGCGAGTCTGTTTGAGATATGCTTTGTGTACAGCATTGCTTAGGAGTCCATGTTTACACTTGGGTAATGCTCGTTCAGAGAGACCTACTTTCTACAAAGGATTTGATACTTTTTGCACCCCCATATCAACATAGTTAACTACTTTAAAGAAATGCAGCAGAAGTTGTATATCTGAGGATACTGTACATCCTACCACCATATTTCTCAATAGTGGTAGCTGTGGGAAAAGGCATAAATGAGTGGAGAAATCAAAGTTGAACACAAGCATTGCAAAAAAAAAAAAAAAAGGCAGTGCTCACAGTACTTGGTTCTCCAGTCTGGTTCCTCACTGCTTGTTCCAGTTTCCAACCACATTGCAAAGACATGCTAACTGGCAAAGTGAAAATTCTAAACTGCCAATTGATGTGTCTACTCACATTTTGAAAGGGGTTGGTATCTCATCAAGGGTTAGTGCCTTATTTTCTTTAAGTGCCAGGAATGGCTTCTGTCTCCTGTGATCGTACATAAGATTTACGGAGTATTTTTAAACATCTTTATTAACTTTACTTATCAAACAATGCCAATGGTACATATGCAGTTATAAAAAATAAACAAACACTTATTAACTTCATGCATTATGTTTTTATTTTTAACAATCATTCCTTCTAACATTATATAATTTGCTCTAGTCCTGCCTTCCTTAAATTTCATTCCTACTCCTAAACATTATTCTTTATGTATTGTTCTTGCAAATCACATTTATTTCTATGCAATTTACTTCTTTTTTCTAAAATCCCACCTCCAGTTCTTTTATCTCCCTGACAATATATAATACTTTCTTTAGATGGTTTAAATTTTGATTTCCCTTTTCTTTTAATTGCATTTTTTGGCAGCCAACAGCATTAAACTTAGCAACGCTTTAATATGTCTGGGCAATTTATATCTTTCAGATCTTATACCCTACCCCCACAACTGCTTCCCCAATATCTCTGTCAAAATACTCTATGGAATTTTTAAAATCTGTCAACTCATTGCATTCACAAAAAACACGTTCCCAACTACCTGTCTCTCTCTCTCTCTCTCACATCACATCTCCAGCAATTGTTTCTACCAGAAGAAAAAGTCCCTAGTCTGTTTTGGGTATAAAAATACCTATGCCAACACAGCCATACAAAAAAAATCATACACCTTCTAGACTTTGTTGAACACTTGGAAGCTATACAGATGTTCTTCAACTGTTCCCTTGTCAAATGTCTCGCCAGTCTCCCTTCATAATCTTTTCTATCGTCATCTGAGTGATTCATAGAATTGTGCAATACTTTGTATTTCCCCACTAATTATCACTTTTTAATGACAACTACCATTACAGATGCAACTAAAAAGCTTTCATTTTTTTTTTTTTGCCAAATTGCCTACCAGTTCCCCTTTAAATACAAAACCATGATTTTTTTATACAAATACCTCAGACCACATTTATAAGTAATTTCTTGATTGGCTGTCTGTGACTGAAACCTCACCATTTCCAGCTGCTGGCACTTGCTTATGGGAAAGAGAAAAAAATGGCTAATTGCTTTACTAATGCACAGAACAGCTAGTTGAAAATACTGGAAAACTACCATTTCCATACTTTCTATTTTCTTGCCTGTTTTCTTAAGAAAAATATCCCTTTTCTGCAGCATAAATTAAGAACATTAATCTATACTTTCACTTGTATAAAAATGGGAAATTATTATATTTTAATACACATATAATACAATCAGTACACTTTGACATCTACATATTTGCCTAGTAGTCTAAGCTCATAACATTGGGTCTATAGTATAACATGGAAGCTTCAGTTATTCGAATATCTAAAGCTCGATACCTAAATAGCAAAAGCTGAAAATCGCCAACGGCCACTTCCACAAATTTTTTAATAGGGAAAAAAATCGCTTGGCTGTTATGGGGAATTTGCCCTTTTCTCCAATGTAGAGTGATCTCGGAGTTTGGCATATTTAGTTTTTTGGGGGGGGGGGGCAAAGCCCCCCCACTT
Source organism: Protopterus annectens (assembly GCF_019279795.1). Classification (NCBI taxonomy): domain Eukaryota; kingdom Metazoa; phylum Chordata; order Ceratodontiformes; family Protopteridae; genus Protopterus; species Protopterus annectens. The sequence continues at coordinate 1,356,737,481 of NC_056743.1, read as the reverse complement.
GATTCGGGTTTGAAAATTATTTTTTTTTGTTTTGCTACCATGCAATTTATTTCCCTGTGCAGAAGTGGCAGTTCGCAGTTTTGAGCTTTCGCTATTTACGTGCCGAGCTTTAGGTATTTGAATATCTGAAGCTTCGATGTTATAATACAGACACACAACATTATATTGCTTATGATCAGCATTTATCCTATTAAGAGTATAAAATAGAAGTTATGTTCTTACCATAACGTTCCATGTTAGTTGTCTTCTTCTCGCCTTCTTCTTGCTGGATGGGTTCGGAGCCGACCTCGGCTCCGACTCGGCCACTCTAAAAGCTCGAGAGTTGGTTCCACCGGCTCGAGGCTCCCCTTATATCCCACAATGCTAGGCGAGAGTTACCTCAGATCTCGTTTGTAAGCTAACCCCAGCTTATAATAGTAACAGTATAACTGTAAAACAGAATCCACCTCTAACAACAGGAAGAAAGAAGGGTGACCTACATCCTGAACCAGGAAATATGTATAATAGCATATGTCTAAGAAAGAGGTGGTAGAAAGAGAGGTCACAATCACAACTCCTCTAGGTCTGTCCAGGCCAGGGGGAAGGAGGGTGGGACGCAAGAAGAAGGCGAGAAGAAGACAACTAACATGGAACGTTATGGTAAGAACATAACTTCTATATGTTAAGTTGTCTATCTCGCCTTCATTCTTGCTGGATGGGACCGTCCCTAGCACCTTGTCCCGGGTGGCCTAACGGAACAGACTCCTGAGAACAGTGGAACCAAAGTTAGCTCTATGCCTAGAAGCTAAATCCAACATATAATGAGAAATAAAAGTGTGAGGAGTAGCCCAAGTAGCCGCTGCACAAATGGTGTCAATAGGCAGTCTGTCTTGGAAGGCTAAAGAAGTAGCCAAAGCTCTGGTGGAATGGGCTTTAGGTTTATTAGGCAATTTTGTTGTCTAATTTCATATACCAGGGAAATCAAAGATGTTAGCCATCTGGATAATGATACCTTTGAAACTGAAAGTCCCTTTCTGCTTTCGCATAGGAGACAAACAGCTGATCAGATTTTCTGAATTGTTTTGTTCTATCCAAGTAGTACCTCAATTGACGATGAACATCCAGGCAGTGTAATTTTTGTTCAGACCTATTGGAATACTCTGGAAAAAGACAGGGAGGTCAATGCTTTGGTTTAGATTTGATGTCGAGACCACCTTAGGCAAAAAGGACGGGTTAGTTCGTAAGGATACTCTGTCCTTATGAAACAAAAGATAAGGAGGACGACAACTGAGTGCTTGAAGTTCTGAAACTCTTCTAGCTGATGTAATAGCTACCAGAAAGAGAGTTTTCCATGATAACAATTTCAAGGAACAGGAAGCTGCAGGTTCGAAAGGGGAAAGAATCAAAGAAGCAAGAACTAAATTTAGGTCCCAAGGAGAAGGAGGATTTCTTATAGGAGGTCTGAGAACAAAAACTCCTTTCAAAAAGGCTTTGCAAAGTTTGTGGGACATTAGGGCAGATTCAGAAATACCCACATGGAAGTTAGAAATAGCTGCCAATTGAACCTTAAGTGTAGATGGAGATGAACCTGCATGGAAGAGTTCAGCTAGGAAATCAAGGACTAGTTGGATGGAAGCGGTGAAAGGATCTATGTCCTTTCCTTGTGCCCAATATGAGAAGCGTTTCCACTTACTCAAATAAATCTTTCGAGTGGAAGATTTATGGGAAGCTATCAATATATCTCTAACAGAGTGAGATAATTGAGGAAGCCTGGCTACGGTTGGAACTGGAGGAACCAAGCAGTGAGGTTCAGAGAGGGGAGGGAGCGATGAAACTGACCCGACTGATGGATCAAAAGATCTGGAACTAGGTCCAGATTCCACGGTCGCTCCAAGAGAAAACGATGTAGAAAGGGGAACCACACTTGTCGAGGTCAGTAAGGAGCAATGAGGATCAAGGATGCCTTCTGAGCAATAGCTTTCTGAATTACTTGAGAGATCAGTGGGAAAGGAGGGAATGCATACAGAAGTCCCCGGGGCCAAACTTGGACTAGAGCGTCTCTGCTGGGTTGGCCTAGTAAAGGGAATAGAGTGAAATATTCTCTGCACTTGCTGTTTTGGGGAGTAGCAAAAAGATCGCAGCAAGGCTGACCCCACTTGAGAAAAATTTCTCTCACTACAGAGTCTTTCAGAGACCACTCGTGAGGCATGAGAATAGCTCTGCTCAACTTGTCCGCAATGTGATTGGACTTCCCGGGGATGTGCGTTGCTATCAAAAAACGCTGAGAAGAAATCGCCCATTGCCACAGTCTGAGTGCTTCTCGACACAGGGGGTATGATCTGGTTCCGCCTTGTTTGTTGATGTACCACACTACAGACATATTGTCTGTCTGGATTGCAATTGTTCCCAAGGGAAGAGAGTCTTGAAGGGCTTGCAACGCTAAAAGCACTGCTCTCATCTCCAGAACATTTATGTGCAAGTGGCATTCGTTTGGTTGCCATGTGCCCTGGACTGTCCTGCCCTGATAATGCCCCCCCCACCCGATCAGGGAGGCATCCGTTGTCAGTGTAGCAACCGGAGGAGGTGGAACAAAGGGTCTTCCCGACAGGAGCTGGGGGGAAGACATCCACCACATGAGATGCTTTTTGCACGCCTGCGTGATCACAATGGTGTGAGACATTGGAAGTTCCTGGTATGACCATTGAGTAAAATGCATCCACTGAAGGATCCGCATGTGGTATCTGGCTAATGGAAGGAGAGGTATGGCCGCTGCCATGATTCCCAACACCTTTAGAACTAACCTGGCTTTGATTCTGTTGTTGTTGAGGAGTGATACCAATTTGTGAATGTCTGATATCCTTTGGTGTGTTAGCCTTGCAGACATGTTTATAGTATCTAGATTTGCGCCTATGTAGATAATAGTACGACAAGGCGACAAAACAGACTTTTCGCAATTTATTGAAATACCCAGTTTTTGACAAACGCGAAAAGTATAATCTCTGGCCATCAGAAGGAGATGCTTGGTGGGAGCTGTGAGGAGCCAGTCGTCCAAATATGGAAACACCTGGAATCCTTGTCGTCTCAGGTGAGAAGCTACCACTGCCATGCATTTGGTAAACACCCAGGGGGCAGTGGTGAGACCAAAGGGCAGGGCCCTGAACTGAAAATGACTGGTTCCCAGCCTGAAGCGGAGGAATCTTCTGGAGCGTCTGTTCATTTTATGTGATAGTACGCATCCCGAAGGTCTATAGAGCACATCCAGTTTCCTTTGCCTAAAAGGTGAAGGATGGATTGCAGCGTGACCATCCGAAATCTTGTTTTCTTGACTGATTTGTTCAAGACACTGGGATCCAATATCGCTCTCCAGTCCCTGTTTTCTTTGGAACTAAAAAGAACCTTGAGTAGATTCCGGATCCTTGTTGGTCTGCTGGCACTGGCTGAATTGCTCTTTTTGCAAGCAGTTTTGAAATTTCCAAAGCTGCTAGATCCCTTTGAGCGGGTGGAACATCTGGAAGGGATTTTTTTGACTGATTTGGAAAGCGAAGAAAGGGGATAGAATAGCCTTCGGAAATGATGGACTGTACCCATTTGTCTTGAGTCAGGGATAGCTAGGCTTCTGGGTACAGTGACAATCTTCCCCCGACTGCCTCCGAAGATGGGCAGTCGGGCAACACCTCAGGGATGCTGAAAGGGCTTGTCAGGGAAGGCTTCCCGATTGCCCTGGTTCTGCGGACCCCCCCCTGCCCCTAGGGCGACGTCTACCATTGTTATTCCCACCTCTGCCTTTGGTAGGAAAACGACTCTGTGCGTCAGGCGAAGTCCCTTGAGATTGTTTACGGAACCACATCTTTCCACCCTTCTGGCCTTTGGGGTAAGGCCTGGAAGGAGTCGAAAAACGGACTCCGACGGCAGAAAGGGTCTTGCCATCAGTCTCGCACCTAGTCAGGGTTTCTTTCACTTGAGGACCAAAGAGAGATGATCCATCAAAAGGGGAGTTCGTGAAAGACGTCTTGAAAGGGTCCGCAAAATTGCATAGCCGCATCCAGGCGTGCCTACGTAAGGCCACACCTGTCCCTGCGGCTCTGCTCGCTCCATCGGCCGTAAGAAAGGAGGCGCATGGAGGAGTTGGATATGGAATTAAGGGTAGCCAGCTGCGTGTTCATCTTGTCTTGGAAACCCGCAGCTGTAGGATCCTTTAACATTTCACTCGCTTCCTTGATCAAGTCCCTTTGAAGACGAGTGAAATGGCACAGGTAGTTCAGCGAACGCATGGTAAATGTCGCTGAGGAGAACATCCGCTTCCCGTACCTATCCATGGACCTAGATTCCTTGTTAGGTGGATGGACAGGTACTGAAGGATCAGCCAGTTCCTTCTTTGTGGCAGCAGCTACCACCATAGCATCCACAGAAACTCCTTTTGTTAAAAATTGCTTGTCTGCTGGAGCTGTGATGAACTTAGAGGGTCTCCTGGGAGTGGGGTCCACTGAGTCAGGAGCCGTCCATGCCTTCTTAGCAACCACCTGCATGAGGGGGTCGAAGGGAGGGGACACCCAGGAGGTGGAAGGACAAGAGCCAAACGCCTCAAGATACACAGATTCGTCCTCCGAAGGGTTGAGGGCTGGCCAATTTCCCCTCTGTTTCAGGATCTCCAGAATGTCTGCAAATGAGACATCTTCAGAAGGGGAACGGGGGGAACCCTCAGAATCATCCAAATCTGTGTCTGACGTGATAGACTCAGGTGAGTCAATGTGTTTCCTCTTACACTTCCTCTTCCGAGGGGGCTCTTCTGCCAAATCAGGAGAGGCCTCGGAAGAGGATGAAATCCCCACAGGGTCTCCTGAGGAGCTGGCTCTCTGCGGTCCGGGATGAGGGAGTGAGTCGACTTACCCTGAGGCAGCATAGAGGGAGGGGCGGACGGAGCCGACTGTGGAGTAGAGCCAGGCTCTAACACACTCCGCATGACCTCGAATGCACCCCTGTCAGGCAGAGCCAGAGGTCCCCGCTCCGAGGAGCTAAGAACCCCCCTCGGCACCGACAGTGATGGCTCCGAGGCCGATGTCGGAGCCGAACTCACCAGCGCCGAAGCTCCGAGAGGGAGAGGGGGGTCGGACAAGGGTCCGATGCCACTCACCCCCTCGGAGCCGATGAGGGAAGTCCGGCGCCGAGATTCTTCCAAAGAAGAAAACGGAGCCGAAGACAATTGTATCGGCTCCGACGTAATCACAGTCTCGGTTCCTACGCGACCCGGCTCCGAACTCAAGAGAGTCGAAGGAGGAAAATGTTGATGGACCGGGGCAGGCATCGACTGATGAGTCGGGCTCTGAAGCATCTGGGCTAGTGCCTCGGACTTAAGTAGTCGACTCACTACCCTCTGAAGGTCATGATCCGACAGCCTCGATGACCTAGAGGAGTGAGACCTTTGGCTCCGTTCAGACAGCAGGGGAGATCCTGGAGCCGAATGAACGGAGCCAAGAGATGGTGACCTGGACCTCTTCCTAGTTGTCGGCTCCGAAGGTCTGGTCGGAGCCGACACGGGAACCTCAATAACCTCGGCTCTGGCCGGAGCCGAGGGAGCCACAGAAACTGTGGACTGAGGCTTATCGGCTCCAGCCGGAGCCGATAAAGGCAAAGGTTGAGCAACCTGAGGTCTCGGCTCAGAAGCCGGAGCCGAAGACCTCGATGCCTTAGAGGGCTTCCCTGTTGAAACAGACAGGGAATCCTCTGGCTTCAGTAAGCCTCTAAGAATTAATTTATTTTTTCTTTCCTGCAGGACCCTGGGGCTGAAGCCATGGCACACAGCACAGGAGTCCTGCAGGTGCAAAGGCCCCAGACAATAGACACAAGAAATGTGAGCGTCTGTCAGAGACATTTTCTGACAGCACGCATCACACTTCTTGAATCCGGAGACCTTTGCTTCTTTAGACATTTTTGACTGACAGGTGTACACAAACACGCACACAAACACACAAGTTATACCCTGTCAGGAAAACACAATAAAATTAGTAGTAATACTAGTATTTAAAACTACAATAAACTAGAATAAACTACAAAAAACACACACACTCCACTAGGGAAGGGAAGGCCTACAGGCCCAATGGAAGAACCAAAGGTTCTTGGGGAAAGAAACGGAAAATATTTAGGGTCGGGAATAAAGTTTTCTAACCTACACTAACTAAGTAAGAATATTAACTTAAAAGGGGTATTAAAGACTAAATTTTACAAGAAAAATAGTACTCACCAGGAACCGGTAGAAACAACCAACCTCGAAGCTGTAGCGGCAAACGAGATCTGAGGTAACTCTCGCCTAGCATTGTGGGATATAAGGGGAGCCTCGAGCCGGTGGAACCAACTCTCGAGCTTTTAGAGTGGCCGAGTTGGAGCCGAGGTCGGCTCCGAACCCATCCAGCAAGAATGAAGGCGAGATAGACAACTTAACATCGGTAGTTACAATACCATCAAGAAAAAGTACTTTCTAACTTTAATACCACTAGCACAAACATATGTTTGCATAACTTACAGAGCTATTTCACAACACAACATGCAGTTTACTTGAAGACATTACACACATTTTACTAAGAGCAAGTTTTTATTACTTATAGTTATATCCAGAGTCCGGGCGGCCATGGTGGTGCAGCGGTTAGCGTTGCTGCCTCACAGCAAGAGGTTCTCCAGTTTGATTCTCTGCTGGGGTGCCTTCTGTGCGCTGTCTGCATGTCCTCCCTGTGGCCGTGTGGGTTTCCTCCGGGTGCTCCGGTTTCCTCCCACATCCCAAAGACATGCAGTAGGTGGATTGGACACTCTAAATTGGCCCTAGGTGTGTGTGTGAGAGTGTGCGTGCCTTCTGTGGAAGGTTGGGCACCGGGCTGGCAACTCGACACTGTAAAATTCCACTGCCAATCATGAGTGGACAGATGATCCGCTGTGGCGACCCCTGACCGGGAAAAGCCAAAAGAAGAAGTTATATCCAGAGTCCCCTCATTGTCCTTCTAAACATTTATGACAAAGTAGGAATTATGCTTTAGAGTCGTCCGACCAATTTAGCACAATCAACAAACTTTCAGTCTTTTTAGTCAATTCCTGCAGAAGCACAGTCCTTAACTCTAACCTGCATCTTATGGATATTACAAGACAATTTTTCAATGTTATTTCCTACTTTCACATTATTGCTAGTTTTGTTCATTATCTCGACCATGCATCAGTCTCTGATAAGTTCAAGGCACTCCTGACTTTTCTAGACAGATCCTAGGGTTGGGTTTTTTTTTCTATCACTCAAGTAATTTTTCATTGGAACAATGGCAAAGATTTCACTGGCAAGTTCTTTCTGTGGACTTTGCTATTGTCAGAAGAATGCTTCAGTTTGCTGACATTCTTTACTGGGTAAACTATTTTCTCCAGTATACTTGGCAACCAAAATGTATTTGACCCTCCAGGAAAAAATATTTTAAAACAGCTGGATAAACCAACTTAAATCTCACATCTGCCTCTAACATCCCTTGACTGCAGGGATAAAAGATTGCTTCTCTTTTATTTGATGTATAGTGCATACGCATTTTCTACAACCACTTAATATTTTCACTTGTGTCACAATTTTTCGGGAGCAGCTCTTTTTCTGCTGGTATGACTGTATCTTTACTAATATAGGTCTTGGCTGCTTTCTCATTGCCAAGTTTGGAGCAAACACTGTGTGCCCTTTCAGTTAACAAATCCTGCTGTGGAATACCAGACCATGCTCACTCTCATAACATTAATAAAACTGTTCCTTCCAGATTTTTTGAAACTTATTCGGCCAGTCTTTCCTTCATTTCAGCCCCTGAATTCTGCACTTTAAACAGCTGAATAGCTACTTAAAGCTTCTTCTATTCTTTTCAGCCTGGTGGCATTTTGCTTTATACATTACTCCAGTGTTTCAGTTATTTTAAACACCTCTGAATGCATTTGATTTACTTTTTCTTCCAAGTCACTAAAAGTCATGTATCAAAGCTGAAACCTGCACTGCATTTTGCTGAACAGATGCAAGGCTCTTCTCCAGTAAAATATTTTCTTCTCAGTTTCTCTTTCTCAGAGTTCTCCTTTGTTGATATCCAGACAGTGCAGTGACTAATCAGTAAATTAATTTTATCCAAATGTATAGGTCTTACTGTTTTTTCCCCAAAGTTTCTGTTCTCACAGTGGGAGAAAGCTCTAATCAACCCATGGTTTAGAATGCAGCCATCTTGGAAGTCTAAGACTAAATCTGTATTGGAAAATAATGAAGGGGTTGAAAACTCATACAAACTATACATCAGAGATATATGCTCTCTTAATGACACTGAAAAAGACAAAAGCAGTGCCATCTTTTCCTAAACCTACCAATGTAATACTCATGTCCCTGAGAAGAAATCTCATTACAAAAGGAAACATTAACTATTTCATTGTAACAAATTAAAAAAAAACATTGCTCAGCTGACTCACCTTCTGAGGTCCCAGGCCAGGACAGAGGGATAAATCTTCTCTGGAGGCATTGATGATGTTGGCCAATGACTAAAAAATGCAGAACAAGTGGGAAAAAAATAATATGTTGTTACGGTTAATCCAGTCATAAACCAGTTCTGAAATCTGTCACACAATATGGCATAAGACTTGTTTCTGCCCTGTTCCAAATTTAGATTGGCATCAAGGGCATTACGTAATGGTCAAAAGCCCCTGAAATGATGATCTTGTGGGAACTTTAAAGACCATCAGCCACAAAATGAAAGTATTACAAAACTTTGACATGGCACAATAAAAATATTTGATAGACCAAAATAAATAACCATAATTCAACATTTTTATTCACTATGGAAAATAAAATATTAGTAACCTAACTTTGAGAACGAGCAGATAATCTAGGGTAATATGAGAAAGTTGTCTTTGAGAACAAGCAGAACATCAAGGTACACCCATCCATCTTTACTCTCAAAATGTTTTTTATTAGAATGTTTAGACTGCTTTGGGGGTCTGCATTGCCTCTTTAGCATGCTCAAAGTACTCCTTTGTCAGGTTTAAGCACCCTCAGGATTCCCAGCTCTTGACCTTGCTTAAAAAGTTGTTTATGCTTTTAAAAACATAAAAGGACAAATTACAACATTTATAAACTTGAAGTTTATTTACAAGTGTTCCTCTTATTATGGTGTAGCAGATGAAGTCTCCTATACAAGGAAAAAAAAGAGAGGGTTGGAAGTAACAAACAATGTTCATCCTACTGATCATTGCTGCAGTAACCTGAGATAAGCAGGCTATATCCTGCCAAGCATATAACAGATGGCCAGCTTCCAAGGATTCAGGGCATCTGCCACATGCCCAAACTGTCAGGCAAGCTTGCGCTGAGCTGACTAAAAGGTAAGTTTGGGCACAAAGCCCTTCACAGCTTTACTGCTATCGAACAGTATGCTCCACTGAGGTTTCCGAGAATTGATCGCCTTTGCTGGGCAGATGAGACCACTTTGGGGGAAAAAACTTCCATTTTCTTAATTTTGTTGCTGTTTTATTATTTTCCTCTTCAGAAAAGTTACTTTAAAGCTAGGAGTGTTGTGTTTTAATGGACTGTATTGAGACTATAATGTACTTTTAAATGAAACACTCTTTTTCTGTCAGTTTTAAAGTAGTGTAATTGAAAACTTTTTTTTCCTGAATAAAAATTGCATTTATTTTTCTTCTGTGGGGCTGGCATATTGTTTAAAGTATTTTTTTGTCAAATAATTAACTTTTGTGGACTGGCAGTGTTTCCCAGCAAGTGCTGCTAGTCTTCCCCAAGAAAGAGGCACCATTTTTGTCTTGACCATGCAACAGATTACCTACCTGTCCCACAGATGGTCCTTCTTCCAACCACAAAAAGAAAAAGTTGCCACCACAGCAGGCTAGCAATTTGCCTTAGCAACAGGTGGATGGCTGTGGCTATTTGTGGTACTTCAGACCACTCATCTTTTAACCCGGGTCCCCTTGGTGTAGCACATACAGCTACTGTGGACTTGGGGTTAGACACACACACACTGTGCCTGTTGGGATCCCCTCATTGGGGAAGGGACAGGCACTCTTGGTCTTTGGAGAGGGAACACAGGAGGTTTCCCTGTTGTGTCAGAATGCTGTGCCCATTACTGGGAAGCAGCTGCTGCCATTAGTAACACAGTTGGCCCAATTTCTCCTGTCAAAAACAAACAGAAGACCATGTATGTACCTACTTTTCCTTAATTTTCTTTGGATATGAGTAGTTTACTGGGCCTGGCTCAGGGTTTAAGCCAGGCTATTGATCTTTCTTGTAAAGCAGCATATGGTAAAATAAAGAGGGATTCTTCTTTTCTTCATGAGGTTCACTGTTCTGAATCTGAACAGGAAAATGCAGGGATGGATACATTTTTTCCCCTCATATTTCTGATTCAAGGTCAAAGGAGAGCTCATAGGAGGTTACTAGGCTAATGGCCCTGGGGCCCTTACAAGCCTAGCCAAGAGTTTATCCCCCAAAATAAACCTCAGTCAGCCCCTGACCCCCCCCCCGTCAATGAGGGACACAGGTGGAACCCCTGGGACAAATATGTGGTTCCCCATCCACTCATCATCAAGGTTGCACTTGAAGAGGGTCAGTGAGGTGCTCTGTTGACATGTATGGGAAGTCTACTCTAGAGACAGGGCTGCCTCTGGGAGACAAACCTGTCTCTCCAGCAGGTTTTGTTGATGTCACATATTAGATTCAGGCCTTTTGAGCGTGTAATGCATAAGGAGTTAGACTTATGGATATGGAGCACCTCTAGTAGGGCAGGGTCCAAGATTGCCTTGTAGGCAAAAGAGTGATAGTGATTTGAGCCTGTCCGCATAGGACAGGTGTTGGAGGCCATGGATTCTCTTTGTGAGGTATTTCAGTGGCATTTCCAGTTGGTGCAGATGTTTGAAGAGCTACATACCAAATGGAGCATTATACTCAATTATTGGTCTAATGAGGGAGGAGTATAGACAGGTAATAACCTCCTTTTTTCTGGATGCAATCCCTTTACTTATGAGATGAACCAAGTAAAAGGCTTTACTGACCACTGCCGCTACATGATAGTCAAATGTGAGGTTATCAACGTGAGTGCCCAGGTCTCTCACCACAGGTTGTGTTCTTAGGGGGTTGCTGTTGATGTGGTAATCAGTAGGGGCTATGTTTTTGGGTTTAGCTTGAGGCCATGACTTTGGCACCAGTCATTAGTTGCTGTGAGACCCTCTTGCAGTATGTTAACATCATTTGGGGAGTCAATGACAGCATCCAACTTACAGTCATCTGCAAACTTGGTCAGGCACAGGCCTTTTGTCTTTGCCTGGACCTTTGAGAAGTAGATGCCAAACAGTAGGGGTCCCAGGAGAGATCCCTAGAAAACTCCACTAGTGACAGGTCTGCTATCGGAGGGGGGGGCACCTATTTTGACTTTGAGGGTCCTGTCGTTGAGCCAGTTGGCCACCCACCTGATGAGACAGTTATTTACCCCAAGTTGTGTAAGCTTTTCGATGATGCCTGAGTGGGGGATTATGTCAATGGCCTTGGCCAGGTCAAGGTAAGCTGTATGTACTGACTTTACCTCATCCAGGGCCTTGGTGACAGTCTCAAAGAAGTAAACCAGGTTCAACAGGCAAGATCTGCTCTTGACGAATCTGAACTGGGTGGGGTCAAGTGCTTGGAGATTGCCTATGCCCTTGTTTATGAGATCCATAATAATATGCTCCATGGCTTTGCATAACAGACTTGTCAAGCTAATGGGTCAATAGTTTCCAGGGTCAGTAGAAGCACCACCTTTGTGCAAGGGGATGACAATGGCAGTTCTCCACTCTGCTGGAATGAAGTCTGTACTTAGGCTGTGGTTGAAATATGGGGTGCTCACTGACAAAGCCAGTTCTTGCTGGAGATGGAGCAGAGTACAGCTTGGGATACTATCATGTCCCACGGAAGCTGTGCTCTTTGCCTTGGATAGGGCCTTTAGCACTTGTTCTACGGAGATGTGAGGTGCGGGACAAGTATTGGGGATGTCGAAAGGGCCTTTGGGGGGAACGGGGGTGAAGTTTGCTCTGAACCTATCTGCTAGCAGGTTGGTTAAGTCAACAGGATCGATGTAAGTGATACTGTTAAGTACTAATTTGGAACAAACCTGGGCTTTGCCATGGAGGTTCCTGACATAACTGAAGAAGGCTTTGTGGTTTCCCTTTGTTTCGGAAGCTAGTTTCGATTCATAATTGGCTTTGGAGGCTTTCACTAGTGATCTTATTTGCTTGTTGAGGCTAAGGAGGAAGTTTTTCTAATTTGCAATATGTTCCTTTTTACCCATGGACAACAGCTTCTTCCTTTTGTTGTAAAGCCTGTTGATAGGGGATGTCCACCAAACAGGTTCGTGTTTCCATGAGGAGCAGGTTTTAGTTCTACTGGGTATGACCGAGTCCATGCAGTTGTACAGGTGCTTGTACACTGCATTGGCGTACTGTTCAGCATAGTTGTCTGCATCCTCTGAGTGGGGCGCTGGCGTGAAAGAAAGTAGTTATGTACCTACCATAACGTTTCATGTTAGTTGTATTCATCTCGCCTTCTTTCTTGCTGGTTGGGATCGGAGCCAATCCTCGGCTCCGACTCGGCCATCTTCTATAGCTCGAGAGCTGTTTACTGGCTCGAGGCTACCCCTTATCCCATGATGCCTAGCGCTAGCTACCCAGATCTCGTTTGTAATAGCTAACCCCAGACATAGCCAGAGAATCAACTTGTCCAAACAAACAGGTCGAGCATACCTGTCATACTCTCTCAGTCAGTAGAGGAAACAAACCAGAGAACACTCAGCCAGTGAAACCAAAACTCCTCTCGATCCAATAGGACAGGGGGACGGAGGGTGGGACGCAAGAAAGAAGGCGAGATGAAGACAACTAACATGGAATGTTATGGTAGGTACATAACTTCTTTATGTTAAGTTGTCTATCTCGCCTTTGTTCTTGCTGGTTGGGACAGCATCCCTAGCACCTACAATCCTGGGTGGCTCATTGGAACAGACTCTTCAGAACAGTGGAACCAAAGTCAGCTCTGCTCCTGGAGACCATATCTACCTTATAATGAGAAATAAAGGTATGAGGATTTGCCCATGTAGCAGCTGCACAGATAGAATCCATGGGCAACCTAGATTGGAAGGCTACAGAGGTGGCCAAAGCCCTAGTAGAATGGCCTTTTGGTTTGATAGGCAACTCTTTGTTTCTCAATTGATAAATGAAAGTAATAATGTGAGACAACCACCTGGATAAGGTCACTTTGGAAACTGGGAGACCTTGTTTGCCTAGAGCGTAGGAAAGAAATAGTTGGTCCGACTTCCTTATATCCTTAGTCCTATGCAAGTAAAAACGCAATAGTCTATGAACGTCCAATTGGTGTAATTTGTATTCTGCCTTGTTGGTGTGGTTAGGGAAAAACACAGGAAGGTCTATAGATTGGTTTAAATTGTTTTCTGAGCAGACTTTCAGAAGGAACGAGGGATTAGTCCTCAGAGCAACCCTGTCCTTATGAAAAACCAAGTATGGAGGACGAACACATATAGTGCCTGAAGTTCAGAGACGCATCTGGCTGAAGTAATAGTTACCAGAAAAAGTGTTTTCCAAGATAGAAACTTAATGGAGCATGATGCTGCAGGTTCAAAGGGGGGCATAATTAAGGAGGTTAGTACCAAATTAAGGTCCCATGGAGGAGGGGGATCTCTCACTGGAGGACTAAGGAGAGTAGTCCCTCTTAAAAAGGCTTTACAGAGCTTATGAGACATAATGTTTGAATTAGACAACCCAACATGAAAGTTAGAAATGGCCGCCAATTGAACCCTGATTGTAGCAGAAGCAGACCCAGAATGAAAAAGTTGTGCTAGGAACTCCAAAATTTCATGGACTGGGGCTGAAAAAGGATCTACGTTCCTAGCCTCTGCTCAACAAGAAAAACGTTTCAATTTGCTAGCATAAGTCTTTCTAGTTGTAGACTTGTGAGAGGAGACCATAATCTCACGCACGGCCGGGGAAATGCTGGGAAGCCTGGCTAAGGTTGGAAGTGGAGCAACCAAGCTGTGAGCTGGAGTGTTTGGAGGGATTGATGCAGCCCGCCTGATTGATGAATCAGTAGGTCTGGAATCGGATCCAGAGTCCAGGGCTGATTGAGAAGGTAATGGTGCAGGAACGGAAACCATATCTGTCGAGGCCAGTAGGGGGCAATGAGGATCATTTTGCAACCCAACGATATTGCTTTCTGTATGAGTTTCGGTATCAGGGGAAATGGAAGGAAGGCATAAAGAAGTCCCTGAGGCCAATCACGGATTAGAGAGTCTCTGGGTGTGTGACCTGGAAGCGGGAGAAGTAGTTGCTGCATCTGCTGTTGAAGTGGGTGGCAAAAAGATCACAGCAAGGCTGTCCCCATTTTCGGAAGATCAGATCCGCAACTACCTGATTCAGAGACCACTCGTGAGGCATGAGAACAGCTCTGCTGAGCCTGTCCGCTATGACGTTGGACCTCCCAGGGATGTGCGTCGCAATCAGAAATCGGGAAGAAATTGCCCACTGCCAGAGTCTGAGTGCTTCTCGACATAGGGGGTAGGACTTGGTTCTGCCCTGCTTGTTGATGTACCACACCACTGACATGTTGTCCGTTTAAATTGCAATGGTCCCAGAAGGGAGAGAGTCTTGAAGAGCTTGCAACGCTAGGAGCACGGCTCTCATTTCTAGGACGTTTATATGCAGGTGGTACTCGTGAGGTTGCCAAGTGCCTTGGACTGTCCTGCCCTGATAATGCCCCCCCCACCCTATCAGAGAGGCGTTCGTGGTCACCATGGCAACCGGAGGGGGCTGAAGGGTCTGCCCTGAGTCACTAGTGGGGAGACCATCCACCAGGAAAGGTGCCTTTTGCATGCTTCTGTAATTATGATCATGTGAGACATGGGCAGCTGTTGGAAAGACCACTGTGTGAACAAAATCCACTGAAGGATCCTCATGTGAAAGTGGGCCAGTGGGATTAGAAGAACTGCTGCTGCCATGGAACCCAGAGTTTGAAGGACAAACCTGACCTGGATCCTTTTGCTCTGCATTAGAATTTGTACTTGCTGGCAAATTGTAGACACCCTTTCTGGCGGTAGCCTTGCAGACATTTTCTTTGTGTCTAAGTCTGCTCCTATATAGGTGATAGATTGACAGGGCAGCAAGGCAGATTTTTCTAAGTTTATTGTAATGCCTAGCTGGGAGCAGATTGTGATAATGTAGTCCCTGACTTGCAGAAGTTGATGCCTGGTAGTAGCAGTGAGGAACCAGTCATCTAGATATGGAAACACCTGGAATCCTCGACGTCTCAGGTGAGCCGTGACCACTGCCATACATTTGGTGAACACCCTGGGGGCTGTGGTGAGACCAAAGAGGGGGCTGTGGTGAGACCAAAGGGCAGAGCTCTGAACTGGTAATGACTGGCTCCCAGCTGGAAGCGAAGGAATCTCCTGGAGCGCCTGTCCATTTTGATGTGGTAGTACACATCCTAAAGATCTATGGAGCACATCCAATTGTCCTGACCCAGAAAGGGTAGAATGGACTGTAGCATGACCATCCGAAACTTTGTTCTTTGAACAGACTTGTTTAGTCTGCTGAGATCCAGAATCGGTCTCCAGTCTCCTGTCTTTTTTGGTACCAAAAGAACCTTGAGTAAGTTCCGGATCCGTGTTGGTCTGCCGGGACTTCCTGGATGACTCTTTTTTTCTAGCAGTCTTGAAACTTCTATGACTGCTTGGTCCCTCAGATTGGGTGGAACATCTGGAAGGGATTTGCTCGACGGTAAGGGGGGTTGAGAGAAGGGAATTTTGTAACCTCTGGATATAACTGACCGTACCCATTTGTCTTGCGTTAAATTCTGTCAGGCTTTTGGGTACAGTGAAAGTCTTCCCCCAACTGCCTCCAGAGGCGGGCAGCAGGGCAACCTTTCAGGGATGCGGAAAGGGCTTCTCAGAGAAGGATTCTCTGTTGCCCTGGTTCTGCGGACTCCCTCTGCCACGAGGGCGGTGTCTATTGTTGTTATTTCCCCCTCTGCCCCTGGAGGAAAAATCGCTACGTGTGTCAGGCGAGGCTCCATGGGATTTTCGGAACCACATTTTACTACTCTTCTGACCCTTGGGATATGGTCTGGAAGGGAGTGGAAATACAGACTCCCACGGCAGAGAGAGTCTTGCCTTTTTGCTCACACCTAGTCAAAGTGTCTTTCACCTGTGGTCCAAAAAGAAAGGAACCATCAAAGGGGGTGTTGGTGAATGACGCTCTAAAGGGTTCCGCAAAGTTACACAACCGCATCCATGCATGTCTCCTAAGGGCCACGCCCATACCTACGGCTCTACTCGCACCATCGGCTGCATAAGAAATGAGCCTCATGGAGGAGTTGACTACAGAATTAAGGGTCGCCAGCTAGGAAGCCACTTTAGCTTGAGCCCCCTCAGCTGATGGATCTTGAAGGGTATCTCTGAGCTCTTTAAGGAGATCCCTCTGAAGCCGGGTAAAATGGCATAAGTAGTTCAGTGACCTCATAGAAAAGGTCGCTGAAGCAAACATTCATTTCCCGTATCTGTCCATGGTCCTAGACTCCTTGTTAAGAGGATGGACAGACGAAGAGGTGTCCGCTAACTCTTTTTTGGTGGCTGCTGCTACCACCATGGCATCAACAAGAACACCTTTGGTAAGGAACTGCTTATCATGGGGTGCTGTGATGAACTTGCCAGGACTCCTCGGAGTTGGTTCCACTGTATCCGGGGCTGACCAAGCCTTTCGAGCCACCACGGACATAAGTGGATTGAAAGGCAGAGAAACCCAGGAGGTGGAAGGTCAGGAACCGAAAACATCCAGGAATACAGACTCATCCTCGGTAGGGGCTAGGGGATTCCAGTTCCCCCTCTGCTTAAGCATTTTGAGGATGTCCAAAAAAGAAACATCTTCAGAGGGGGATCTCGGGGACTCTTCCGAATCATCTAAGTCTGTATCCGAAGTGACAGACTCAGGGGAGTCAATGTGCTTCCTCTTGCACTACTTCTTACGAAGGGGGCTCCTCTGAATGTCCAGGGGAGGCCTCAGAAGAAGAGGAAATACCCAATGGGGTGCCTTGGAGCGCCAGTTCCCCACGCTTGGAGTCTGGAGGAGGAGCAGAGGTTGGCACAGGCACTACAGGGGACGGAGCCGGTGGGGCCGATAGTGGAGCTGACTCATTGGCCAGCACACTCCTCATGACATTGAAGGCGTCCCCTGCCACGATGCAGAGAAGCCTCTGATTCCGAGGAAATCAGAATCCTTCTCCGCACTGAGGGAGACGACTCTGAGGCCGATGTAGGAGCCGAGCTCACCTGCGCCGAAGCTCCGAGAGGGAGAACGGGGTCGGAAAAGGGTCCAATGCCACTCGCCCCCTTGGAGCCAGCAAGGGAGCCCCGGTGCCCAGATCCCTCGACGGACGGCACTATCGAGGGAATCGGAGCTGACGACGGAACCGAAGGAGATAAAGTTATCGAAGCCGACGGAGCCACTACTCAAACCCCAACAAACTCTGGCTCCGAGCTCAATGGAGTCGGAGGAGGAACATCGACAGAAGTGGACGGAGCAGACACCTGTTGAGGAGGGCTGGACAACATCTTGACAAGTGCCTGCGACTTTAGCAACCTACTGACCACTCTCTCCACGTCGTGATCCGAGAGCCTAGAGGATCGAGAGGAGTGAGAAGATCTGTGACTGTGCTCGCTTTGCAGCAGGGGAGACCAAGGAGCCAAATGTATCGATTCCAAAGAAGGGGACCTCAGCCTCTTGTGGCTCTGCGAAGGCTTTGAAGTTTCTGATGGAGCCGACAGGGAGATAGTTTTATCGCAGGTAGAGACTGAATCAAAGACGGCTCCGAACTTGGAGCCGATGATTTGGTAGATTTAGGGGACTTCACAGGCTGAGTCTTGGCCGGTGAATCCTGGGCTTTAAAAGGCCCCTAAGAATAAGCTTATTCTTACGCTCCTGCAGAACTCTTGGACTAAATGCATGGCAGATAGAACAAGAGTCCTGCAGGTGCACAGCGCCTAAGCAATAGACGCAAGAAGTGTGCCCATCTGTCAGTGACATTTTCTGACAGCATGAGTCACACTTCTTGATCCCAAACACCTTGGATTCTTTGGACATCCTGTAACAAAAAATACAACAATAGCTACCAATCAAAATACAGTCTAAAGAGAAAAAACAAAGTACACTACAGACTAAAGCTAAAGTTTTTTTTTTTTTTTTTTAATAGGAAAGCCTCTAACTCAAACGGCTAGCCTATAAAGAAGATAGAAGGAAAGCCTCCAACTTAAACGGCTAACCTGACAGGAATAAGGAGGGGGGAGGGGGATAACTCTCTAAATTAAACGAGTTCTAAAGGGACGGGAAGGAAGCTACAAATACACACTTAGCTAACACAACAAATATAAGACTAAAAACTAACAAAAACTCCCTAGGAAAAAGACTATTTCAAGTAAAAAAGTTCTATAAAGAAACTTTATACGAGCCTGAGCCAGAAAAACGACACCTTGCAGCTGAAGCAGCAAACAAGATAGTACAGTTGTGTACACTTACCATAAATGTAGATGTTTGAGTGTCTTCACTGTTGCAGTCATGACTGTAGGGTTCTCCCCTGCCGGCAGGCAGTCCTTGGTTGGCCAGAATCCCAAAGTCTGGGTCAAGGCCGGCTGTTCAGCCATGCTCCCTGACGTCAGAGCGCCAGGAGTACAAAGCTGACAGCCGATGCCATGTTCTCCAGTTTTTCTTGCCCCAGATGTCAGGTGTTCCAAATTGAGTAAGATCCCATACCCTTGCAAATACACCTCAAAAGAAGGATGAAGAAGGGAACCACACAAAAGAAAAAATAAGAGGGGACAGGAGGGAGGGAAACCCAGACTGCAACAGTGAAGACACTCGAACATCAACATTTATGGTAAGTGTACACAACTGTACTATGTTCATCGTGTTTCACTGTTGCAGTCATGACTGTAGGGTTGAATCCCAAAGCAGAATAAAAGGGAGGTGGTCATAAAGAAGAGGGGGCAGCTAAAAGGCCCTGCAAGACAGCAGAAGCAAAGCCTGCCCTAGACTTAGAGTAGAGAGGTAGATTGTAGTGCTTGGAAAAAGTATGCACTGAACTCCAAGTTGCAGCTTCCAAAATGTCTTTGGTAGGAACTCCCCTGAGGAAGGCAGCTGAAGTGGTAGCAGCTCTGGTAGAGTGAGTCCTTATACTTCCTGGAATTTGCTTTCCATGGTGTGAATAACAACATCTGATTCCATGAGCAATCCATTTGGAAATGGTCTGTTTTGAAATGGCTTTACCTTGGGAACTTGAAGCATAAGAAACAAACAGTTGCTCTGATTTCCTGATGTCCTTGGTTCTGTCCAGGTAAAAACGTAGTTGTCTGTGTACATCCAAGGAATGCAAGATCCTTTCCCCCTTATTTTGAGGACTGGGGAAAAAAGTTGGCAAGTGAATAGTTTGATTTAAAGCCACTTTGGAAACCACCTTAGGCATGCAAGTAGGATTAGTCCTTAAAGACACCATGTCTTGATGAAAAATAATATAAGGTTCTACAGCCATGAGAGCTTGCAACTCTGAAACTCTCCTGGCAGAGGTCAGAGCTAACAGAATGGCTGTCATCCAAGATAAAAACTTGATGTCAGAAGTGGCAGCAGGCACAAAAGGAGGTAAGGTGAGTTCTTCCAAAACATAGTTGCGATCCCAAGCAGGAATGGGAGGAGATCTAGGGGGCCTTAAGTTCTTAGCTCCTCTGAGAAACTGTCTCATGAGCTGATGGGAAAAGATAGGAGGGTCTGTATTATAATGAGCAGAAATAGCAGAAGCATGGATCTTTATGGAAGAGAAAGAGAGACCCTTATGTAAGAGGTCTGTCAGGTAAAGTGAAATCAGAGGAATGTTAGGAATAAGAGGATCTGAATCCTGAGCCTGCATCCAGGAGCAAAATCTTTTCCATTTTCCTGCATAAGATTTTCTAGTGCTAGGACGTCTGGCTTCTAAAATGACATCCATAACCTGCTTGGGTAGGAGAGAATGAATCAAAGACCCTGGATTAACCAGGCCGGCAGGCTAAGAGTTTTGATATGGGAGTGCAGAACCTGACCCTGGTGCTGGGACAGAAGGTTCGGAGTCTGTGGTAATATCCAAGGGGGATCCAGACAAAGGTTTTTCAGGGTTGGGTACCAAAATTGTCGAGGCCAATTTGGGGCCAGCAAAATTATCATCTTGGGCTTGTCCTGTTTGATCTTTAATAACACCCGTGGAAGAAGAGGAAGAGGAGGGAAGGCATACCCCGAGAGGTTTCTCCAACTGAATGATACTGCATCCACTTTCCAAGCTAGCTCGTGGAAGGTCCTGGTGCAAAAAATCTGTAGTTGATGATTGAGGTGGGATGCAAAAAGGTCTATGTGAGGACATCCCCAGACTGCTGTAATCATCCTGAATATTTTGGTGTCCAGCATCCATTTGTGTGGATTCGACAGGTTTCTGCTCAGACTGTCTGCCAGGAAGTTTTGCTTCCCTGGTAGAAATTGAGCTTGAAGGTCCAGTTTGCAAGCTAGAGCTGTGTTCCATAGATTCATGGCTAGTCTGCAAAGGGGATAGGAATGAGATCCCCCTTGCTTGTTTATGTACCACATGACTGTGGTGTTGTCTGTCCGTATTAGTAACTGTCCTGGTTGTAGAAGATTCCTGAAGGCCAATAGAGCGTTCTGTATGGCTAACATTTCCTTTAAATTGATATGCAGGAGCTTCTGATCCTTTGTCCAAAGGCCCTGCAGACAGTTGCCCTGAAAGTGGGCTCCCCATGCATAATCTGAAGCGTCCGTGGTTAGTATCTGAGTGGCTGGAGGCAGACTGAAGTGTTTTCCCATGTTTAGAGTACATGCCTTGGACCACCAAAGGAATTCCTTTTGGAGACCAGGCAGGACAGTGATCTGTATGTCTAAACTGTGGCAATGCTGAGACCATACACTTTTTAGGTACCACTGAATTTTCCTCATATGTAGTCTTGCATATGGTATGAGAAGGATGGAGGAGGCCATGTAACCCAAAGCCTGCAGGAATTTCCTTGCAGAAATCTGAGTTAAAGTTGCCAAGGTTTTGAAAGTTGAAGCCAGCTGTAGTTGTTTTTCGGATGTCAGAAATGCCATCTGGGTTGTGGTGTTTAGAAGAGCACCCAGAAGAGTTATCTGTTGTGAGGGTGTCAAATTTGACTTTTTTATGTTTACAGAGAATCCCAGGAACTTGAGAAGGTTCTGAACAAATTCTAGATGCTGGAGTAAGACATCCTTGCTGTCTGCCTGAATTAGACAATCGTCCAGATAAGGGTAAATTTGAATTCCCTTGAGTCTGCAATAAGCTACTACTGGAGCCAGGCATTTGGTGAAGACCCTGGGCACAGTAGACAATCCAAAAGGCAGAGCAGAGAATTGATAATGGCTCGATCCGGCCCTGAACCTGAGGTATTTTCTGCATTCCTGCCTGATGGGAATGTGTAAATATGCCTCTTTTAAATCCAAAGTTACCATCCATGCATTTTTGGTCAGCATTGGAAGAAGCTGCTGGAGAGTAAGCATCTTGAATCTTGGCATCTCGAGAAAAGTGTTCAAGACTGACAGATCCAGAATGGGTCTCCATGAATTTTGCTTTCTGGGGACTAGAAAGAGCCTTGAGTAAAAACCTTGTCCCATCTCTGAATGTGGAACCAGTTCTATGGCTTTCATAGCCAAGAGAGCCTCCACCTGGTTTAAGGCCTCTAACCATTGATGTTTTGGAAGATCCGGCCATCCGCTTGGTCTTGGGAGGGTATGAAAGTGGAATTTGTAACCTCTTGAAATCACATCCAGAACCCACTTGTCTTGGGTTATATGAGTCCAATTTAGGTGAAAAAGAGAAAGTTTTCCTCCGAGAGGGGCTTCCAGGCAAGAAGTTCCTGCAGCCCAACAGAGGGAGTCATTGAGCCTGTTTTTCTATGAGCTTGCGACCTGTCCTCTCCTCCCCTAGGGGTGGAAGCAGTCCACTGTCTTGGTCTATAAGAGGCTTGCGATTGAGGCCTTCCTCGGGAGCGTCTGTATCTACCCCTCTGAGGCCTGTCTGAATTGGGCAAGGACCAATTTTTTGAAGGCCAATTCCTACTAAATCTGGGTGGCTGTACTTGTAAAAAATCTTTAACCGTTTGCATGGATTTTGCCTTGTCCTCCATCTTCTTTATCACCTCTTCAGCCTTAGGTCCAAACAAAACATTATGCTCAACAGGAGCATCCAATAACTTAGCTTTTACTTGATCTGGCAAGTTTTGTTCCTTTAACCAAGCATGCCTTCTAATGACTGTACCAGAGGCAGCAGCCCTACAAGAAGCCTCCAAGGCATCAAATCCACAGTGTAAACCATGCTTCCCAACTTGTTCAGTGGCATGCATTAAGTCATGTAATTCCTTATCATCTGTACAGGCAGAAATGGAAGTTAGCTTTTGTTTCAAAACAGACAGAAGAAATTGCTGGTATTTCAGCATATGAAATTGACAGTTTAAAGCCCTAATAGATAAAGTAGCAGAAGTGTACACTTTTTTGCCCCATCTTTCTAAAGATCTGGAATCCTTCTCAGTGGGAATGGGGTTTTTAGCAGTAGCGGCCTTAACCCCCTTAGGACCCTGAGAAATGGTTTCAGGATCAGCAGTAGGATTCTTGTATAAAAACTGGTGGGAATCAGGAACCCTATAATATCTATCTGGCTTAACAGGAGCTGGAGGAAAAGAGACAGGAGTTAAGTTAGCCTCCGAAAAAGCATCATCCACAATATCCAAAATAGGAGGGATAGCCAGGGGTCTATGTTGGGGAAGTAGAAGAAAATCCCTAAGTCTTTTCTTAGATTCTGAGTACTCCTGTCCTTCCCAGTGAAAATGTTCCCTCATTTCATGTAAAGTTTCCCCAAAAGAGAAATCCTCAGGGGGAGAAGCTGAAGGAATGGATTCCTCAGCATCAGAATCCTCATAAGGAGGGAAAGAATATTCCTGGTCAGAAGAAGAAACAGAAGCCTGATCAGAGGAGTCATAATACACTTCTTGCCTTGGCCTTTTATCTGGAGGGGGATGTGAACCCCTAATCATAGTAAGCAAGTCCTTCGCCATCTTAAGTAACTGTTTCTGAGACTTGGGTGCCGGATCAGAAGAGGCCTGAACTGTAGTCTTTGATTTGGAAGGAGTCTTTGCCTTTGCCTTTATTAGAAGCTGAGTAGGCCTGAAAACCCCTTCGGAAGCCGGTACCTGCACAGCGGCTCCGGACCCATCCGAAGGAGCATTGTCCGAAGGTCCTGCAACAGAAATATTCAAAGGCCTAGTTGGCTCCTCGTGGGAGTCCGTTTCAGCCATCGGTTCCAAAATGGCTGACGACAGGGGCTGCAAAAGCACCTCACTGACGACGGCCGAACCTGAAGCTGGCTTTGCCTGTACAATATCGTCCGATTTGGACCTCAGAGGCCTGTCTTTATCCTTGCGTCGTTTGTGAACTCCGGTAGTCGGAACTGAATCCAACGACATTTTGTAATTAAAGCGCCTACCGAAGTAATGAAATGCAAAATCGTACCTTCGTTTAATCGTTTGCTGATTGAATCTAGCACAAAACCGACAACTAGCTACGTCGTGGTCAGGGCCTAAGCAAGGAATACAGTAAGAATGAAAATCCTTATGAGGTATTTGCTTCCCACATGAAATACAATTCTGACATTGGACTGGAGCAAGAAAAAAGTTTCCCCAACGGGGTACTTAGCTTTGAGTAGGAGAAGAAAGTCTTCGGACTGAAGTACGTTTAGTAAATATTGTCAGGAGTCTGCCGACCGGCAAATGCGAACTGCTATCACCGCACGGCAAGAAAGACTGGAGAACATGGCGTCGGCTGTCAGCTTTGTACTCCTGGCGCTCTGATGTAAGGAAGCATGGCTGAACAGCCGACGCCGGACCCAGACTTTGGGATTCTGGCCGACTGAGGACTGCCTGCCGGCACGGGAGAACCCTACAGTCATGACTGCAACAGTGAAACACGATGAACATATGGGTAGCTAGTGCTAGGCATCATGGGATAAGGGGTAGCCTCGAGCCAGTAAACAGCTCTCGAGCTGCAGAAGATGGCCAAGTCGGAGCCGAGAATCGGCTCCGATCCCAACAAGCAAGAACAAAGGCGAGATAGACAACTTAACATCTACAGATACCCTACCTTAGCAGGTTGTAGTCAGCTTTTGAGAAGTTTTTTAGATTGATTACAAGTGGGAGGGGGGGGTTGGATGGGATAGAAGCTTTGAATGAGACAGTACGATGATCCGATCTTACCAGGGAAGAACATATTATGGGAGTGGTGCAGTGGTCGCCCATGTTGGTGAGAACAAACTTCAGAATGCTATCTCCCCCCTTGTGGGGGATGAGACAAGCTGATCTAGTGCGTTAGACTTGAAGTTAAGGAATCGTTGAGTGAGTACATTAGTGCAGGAATAATTCACCCAGTCTATGGTGGGGGAGTTGAAGTCATCAAGCATCAGGGTGTTAGGGGTACCTTAACGGAGTCAAGTAGATCCAGGTAAGAGGAATGGGTATCCTGAGTCATGGAGAGGGGTCTATAGCTGGCTATAACTTGGATGGGTGTCTTGCCAACTGTCAGTTGCACCTGGAGTAGATCCAGTGCATCATGCTTGCAAGCCAGTCTGGAGGTGTGCCTGTCCTTAATGAAGATAGAGACTCCACCACCCTTAGTCTTCCCGACCTCATTTTGGGGTCAGAGTGTGTGGAATGAGGTATAGCTTGGTAAGGAAGGGGTGCTCTCCGCAGCCCTGAACCAGGTTTCTGTGACCGCACAGACATCAGCATCTTCTAGTCCAAGGAAAGCCTCCAGTGAGTGCATTTTCAGGTTAAGGCTCATAGCGTTAAGCAGCATAACCTTCAATTTGCTTTTTGACAGATCTTTCATGTTGGAAGATTTGTCTTTGGGACATTGCCTAAAAAAGGCACAATGGGGGAGGTGAGAGCCTTGGCCAAGATCCGGAAACCCAGTGGTGACAAGTGGAAGCCATCTCTGGCAAAGCATCAAGGCCTGTTGACCATGTCATCCCAGACAGACAGATACTGGATTCCACTTGGATTGACACCAGAAACTAAGCCAATTGTTGAAGTTAATTATTTTTTTATTGGTACTGTGGTATCATTCTCGGTGAACGTAGGATGCTGCTTAGGGCTAGGGTCATACCTGCTTGGGACACATACTCTGAGAGCTCAATCATGTCTCTCTTCATATAGTCCAGGGAGGTATGTCTCACGTCATTCACACCAACATAGACAATGACTGAGTTGTACTTGTACTTACTGTGGAGAGACTTAAGTGCGTGTGTGATGTGGCGGATTCTGGCACCAGACAGACAACTGACCGTGACCTTCTTGTCGAGCCTGGTGTGGGGGACATCAGTGTGTCTCACAACTGAGTCACCAATGACTAGTATGTTTGGGTTTATTGTTATGTCTTGTGGGCTGTAATGGTTTATTGTTTTGCCTTATGAGCTGTGTTTATGAGACACTGGTGTGTTTTCTGCTGTGTGTGATGTATTTGGTGTTGTGTGTGGAGTGTTTGTGAGTGTGTTTTGGAGGTCTCTGCTGTTTAGGTAAGTTTTTATTGAGGACCTCTGGATAGGAGTGTGTGTTGTGCTTAGCTATGTGATGTGTGTGGTGTGGTGTTTGTGCTGGCAATCTTCACTTTGTCAGGAGTACTGGCTGTGCTGCGAGACAGCATGGACTCCAGGTTACTGATGTACATGCATTTCTCGCAAGTAGAAGAATTATGTGCTAGGAGAAGAGGGTTGCCAGTAAAAATGAGGCAGTTGATACACTGTCTCAGTATGCCCATGTTGACCACGCTGGCAGGGGAAACTGACAGGAATTGTCCAGACATAGTGTTCTGAATGCTTGGGCAGACTTATGGAGAGAGGGTTTTGATAAGGGTTTGTCCACAAGAGTGTAGACCACAGGAACCTTGTTAAATGTAAAGTAACTGGCCTGAAGCACAAGTGCTAAACCAAAATAAGATGCTAGAATAGCAGATAAATTTAATCAGGCTACTAACAAGCAGTAATAAATGCAGCAGAATAAAAGTACTTGAACACTTAAGAGCACACAGCAAAAATAAAGTAATAAAGTAGGAAGAACACAATTACAGTAAAAGCAGTTGAATAAAGTGTATTTTTTTTTAAGTGGAGATGGAGGAAACAGAAGACAGTACATGATTAAGGAACTAAGGGGGTAGTCCTACCCAAATGATCTTACTGCACTCAGAGGAGTGGTCAAATGAGATGGGGCTGGGAGGAATGTCCAAAATCAAATTAACAGCAGGGGTGGGCAATTCCAAACCCACAAAGTTTAAGACAACAACACTGGGGGGAAGGCAGGAAAAACAAACAGTGCAGACAAAACAGGAAACAAGCAACAAAGCAAATATATAATTACTGTACAGTACAAAAGAAGTGCAAAAAAAATATACTTAGCAGTTTATATATCATTCTCCCTGTGGGGGTGTTTCTCTGAGATAACTACTAGAATGTGTCAGTGTTTTCATTGTGAGAACACAGCAGTTTCTCAGCGCCTCAAAAAATACTGAGTTGTTACAGAAAGATTTTACAGAATCTACACCAATTCCTCCTGTTCTGTCTGCTTTAGAGGATGTGTGCTCTACTGCCTGCAATTTTCCTAGTCTGCCAGCTGCCCCTAAAAAGGCAGAATTTTGAGCTGTCGGGCTCCCATGTTAAGTTTGTTTTGACAAATTGTGAAAGTATGAAGAATGTTTTACATGCAATTCCTTCTTGTGAGGAAAAACCTACTTTAAATAATTTGGTTTCTCCTACTGCACAGTTCACTACTCTCTGCTTGCAGTGTGTGTCTGCCTTTGTTGATACTTCTTCCAGGGCCACTGGTACTGTTTTCAGAAGGTTTGCACTGCTTCATTCTCAAACTCCCAGAGGATGTTAAAAATGAGATTTTACAGTCTGCCTTCGCTAGAGACTTGCTGTTAAATACCTCTGCTGCAGAGGTGATCAAAATTGTGATGTTGAAAGGGGCATACTGATCCAGGGAATCAAAGATTTTTCAGCCCATCTTTTCCAAATTGTCCAAGGGATTTTCTATCTCCTCATCCAATTTTGGCAAATGCAATTCAGGTAAACAGATGTTTAAGAAGAAATGGCAAGGGAGTTGCAAAAAGAAGTACTGAACCTCACAAAACCAAGGAAAATCCAACAGGTCTGAATGACTATTAAAGAGACCTTGTGACCCTCCCTCACCCTGTCCCATGTTTCCTTCCAGAATGTCTGAATCTCCATTTTTCTCCTTGGCAACAGATTATTTCAGACAAATTGGTTACAGATAGCAGTGGGAAGAAATTTCCTCTTTCCAAGGAGGCCAATCCTCATCCTCCAAATCAAACTCATCTGTTTCCACTTGTTCTTCATCACATACTGTCCCCAAGTAGTGATAGAATCCGTTCTTCCTTCCTAGGTGGTAAAGGGGATTTATTCAAGGATGCTCTAAGTACCAAATAAAGAAAATACCTGAAGACCAGTTCTGGATCTTTCTTTCCTGAACCAGTTTGTTACAATGCCCACATTCAAAATGATACCACTTCACAACCTGTTAACTCATCTTCCTCTTTCAAGTTTCATGGTGGGACTAGACTTAAGTTGCTTTTCATATCCCTACTCATCCAGACTTCAGATGTTTATTAAGGTTTTGGATGTCTGGATCAAATTATTAGTTCTCTGCCTTACCCGTTGGACTATCCACCACCTCAAGGGTATTCACAAAGTGTCCAGCTCAAGCTACAGCTCATTCCAGGCTACAGGGTATCCACATTTTTCCATATTTAGATGACTTGTTTATCTTTGGAGAATCTTTTTCAGTGTGTCAGGAAACTTTCTCTTGGGTGAGAGATCTCTTACACAAGCTGGGATTCCAAGAGAACATACAAAAGTATTTCTTGATTCCTTCATTCAAGATGTTGTCCTAGGATGACAACTCTGTTGAACGAGCTTTTCTTTCACAGGAAAAAAACAGATATTTATTTAGATCTATTGCTAAGATTTTCCATTAAAACTTTGGTAACTGCAAGGGAATACCTCAGGATTTTGTCTCTCATAGCATCTATGATTTTCATGATACCCCTGGCAATACTTCACGAGAAAGATACAGTGGTACCTGAAATATTTTTGGTCTCATCTACTTCAACACCCTTTATCTTTTCAAATCCCAGTGCTGGGGTTTGTCAAGAGAGAAATATTTTTCGTGGAAACAGATATTCTTAAATCTAGGTCTCCCATTCTCCCTCCCTGTCCCAAAGTAGTCAGTCACCACAGATGCTTTGGGCTTTTCTATGGGAGCAGTTTCAGGAGGGATAAAAGTGCAGAGGGTGTGGAACAGCATGGACAGATGCAAGCAGATAAATATCAAAGAGATGCTTGCCCTGATCAAGGCATTCAACTCTCTGAACCAACTTTGGTTCTCGGGGCCTCTGAAAGTGGTTACAGACAATATTACAGTTATGTGGTACATCAACAGGCAAGAGGGAACAACAATATCCCCCCTATGCAAGACTGGTTACCTTGGGATATAACTTCAAAGCACAATCTCACTCTACAGGCATACTTCATTCAATCAGACAAAAACTGTGTGGCAGGGAAGACTCTTACAAATGTAAACTAGATCGAGGGTCTTCCAATATTAGATCCATCTGTGGAGAGTTCCCGAGGTAGACCTTGTACCTCCTCTCTGAACAATTAACTGGCAAGATTCTGTCCCAGGACTCCATGCTAGAAGGTCTGGAAGACAAATGCCTTTTCTTTGCCTTGGACAGGCATGTTCCTGTATGCTCTTCCACACTTCCCACTAATATCCAGGGTGCTTCTGAAGATTCAGAAAGAATCCCCCCAAGTTCATTGTGGTGACTCCCTTCTGACACAGGCAAACATGGTTCTTCTCCCTTCTTTTGTAAATGGCCAGTGGCAATTAACGCAAACTTCCTTACACACTGGATCTATTCACACAAGTATACACCCCATCAATCATCTTCAACTGACTGCCTGGATGATAGCCTTCATTCCATACAGGCACCCGTTTACCAGGGAAGTTCAGCAGGTACTAATGGAGACAAGAAAGCCTGCTACTAGAAAATCATATTAACAAATAGAAAAGATATTCCAGTTGGTGCCAAGAACATAACCAGCACCCATTTAAGGCTAGTTGTTTTTTTACAATATTTGTGTGAGTTACTATCCTACAGCCTTCCTTATTCCTTTGTCGAGGTTATATTATCAGCTATTTCAGTATGTCTGCCCACGGATCCTTTTTTTTCAATGCAGTCTCATATCAAAATGTTCTTGAACGGTGTTTTACATAAGAGGACTCGAAGAAAGACAGTAGCCTCTCCTTAGAATGTTAACATGGAAAACAGTTTTACTGACTGCTCTGACCTCTACAAGAAGGGTACTGAAGTTGCAAGCTCTTATGGTGAGTCAACCCTCTCTCAGTTTTTACAGGGACAAGGATTTTTGAGAACTAATCCTTCTTTTATGCTTCAAGTGATATCAGAGTTTACTTTAGGCCAAACTATCCATTCCTCATTTTCTTTCCTGCACCTACAAATGAGGGAGAAAGGATACTCCATACCTTGGATGTCCAGAGACAACTCTGATAATATCTTGACAGAACTGAATCTTTCAGGTCTTTGATTAATTATTCATTTCTTGCGAAGATAAGAAGGGACACCCTGTGTCAAAACAGTCTATTTCCAAATGGCTATTTGAAGCTTTTACCTTTTGTTATGCTCACCATAACAAAACTATCCCAGACAGGGTCAAGTCCTACTTTACCAGGACCTTTGCTTCAACTACGGCTTTTCAGAAAAGGGTGGATTCTATAAGTATTCTAGAAGCCACTACTTGGTCCTCTGTACATACTTCTACAAAGCACTTAAGCTTGATTCCTTCTCTAGGACCTGATCAAGCTCCTGGATTCTTCTACTTTCACCTTCCAGATGTAGTTAGATAAGGTAATTTACCCATATGGCTAATGATACTGCAGCAGTAGCTTTGGAAGCTGGCCAGCTGTTACAGCCTTGGCAGGATGTAACACACATAATTAAGGATACTGCTGCAATAATCAGTCGAACATCTACAGTTATGGTAAGTTCAACTTACACAACTGTGCTTTGCACAGGGCTCCCTAGAACATTAACCAATATGGCCAACATTCACATATCAGTTTTACCTTAATTTAAGGGGCCCATTACAGTGGGTCAGATGCAGTTAAGTGTCAATTATGGTACTTTTTGTGGTACTGAGTACACATTGTCCTCAGTTTTCCACATCCAGAAAAAAATGGGATGTGAAAAAGCCAACTGACTGATAGTTCATATACTTCATCAGAAAGAAAGACTTGTTCAGAGAGAGAGAGACCTAATCTTTACTAACCAACAGATAAAGCTCTTTATGTGTTACAGTCTTTGGGATCAGTGATCCCCTGAGTTCAGGTAATATATAGAGAGAATATCTTCAAGGACATTTTAAGCCAAACCAACCTATTCATAGACAGAAAATAAAAGCATGTTGTTCATGAAGATCAAAGTCCAAGGTGGAGTAAGATTTTGCACTTCAGGCCAGAAATATATCATCATCATCAGAAAACATTTTGTCAGCCTGTGATGCACCAGAATCCTACACTCCACCTATCATATGTCAAAGCATATCAATGTAGATGACCTGAAACTGGGTAAACTAATTACATGTGTTACAGATAGGGCATGTCTGCAAAAGAACTTGACTAAATTGACCATTTGGGTACAGGAGAATAATTTGCTAATAAATACATCAAAAACTAAGCATAAGAAATTTTGCAGGCAACCTGAAAGATGAATATTTAATATAGCACATAGTGATTGAAACTGTAGATTCATTAAAGGACCTGGGTATTGGGGTAAATCCAGCTTTGATCTTTTCTAATCATATCAACCAATTGGTTAATGACAGTTACAAAACTATTGGTTGTATACAAAGATTTATAAAGTCTAGGAAATCAGAAAATAAGTTGTTGTTTGTTAGTTATTTTACATCCAAACTTCAGTATGGAATAACAATATGGAAACCTTGTAAGAAAACAAGCATGCT
This sequence comes from Protopterus annectens, assembly GCF_019279795.1. Lineage (NCBI taxonomy): Eukaryota > Metazoa > Chordata > Ceratodontiformes > Protopteridae > Protopterus > Protopterus annectens. The sequence goes on along the minus strand of NC_056743.1, from coordinate 1,356,706,289 downwards.
TAAACTGGAACGAGTACAGTGGAAATGTACCAAGTGCATTCATGCATGTGAAAATTTAAGTTTTTAAAAACGACTAAAATATCTGAACGTGTGCAGTGTCTCAAAGTTACTTAAGAGAAGATGGTATCCAGGTATATACGGCATTTAGAGACAACTATCTCTGGGAATGTTTGGGGTTATCAAAAAGTAGAAGGGAATCATCAGACAACCTATGTAAAAGACTCTAGGAATGAGAAGTGTACTAATTAGTTCTCCGAGTCAGCAGGTAATGCACAGAACAATCAAGTTACATTAAAGCAAGCACTATAGTGGATATATTTTTAAGAATAGCCTGGACACTTATGGGAACAACTGTTTTCGTATATAAGAACATTAATGTCCGTGCTTAAAATATTTGTTTGTAAGCATGCACCTCCATGGTGGAGTTCTCAGATTCCAATAATAAAAAAAAAATAATGAAAATGGCATGAATACACTGAGATTAACAAAGCAGAGATAAAGGGTATCTGATAGATCTAATGCAGAAGAATCTTCACTTTGTTTTGCAGCAGTCTACTGTAATGTTTCTGGAAGCTTATACCACCTCAGAGTCCTCCCACGGAAAACAATGAAATGGCACTACTGAAGCAGCTGTGCTTCAGGTCAAATAGTCAACCTCCAATACTCAGCCTAAAATCAACTCTAGATAAGCCAAGATTCACATGATGCCATCAGGTGAGGGAAGAAAAGAAAGAGCAGATATGTAAATATACCTTCCCCCACTCCATCATGAGCATGTTTACTTACCACTACCCCTACTATCCTGTTAACCACTCCAAAACCCAGGTACCACTGCTTCTTCCTGAGCAGTTAATATGTCAGTCCCTAGAGTGACTAACGTCAAGATAACCTAACTTCTATTCTGGTGAAGTTCCATTAGGGTGCACATGCTATGGTAAAATATGTCCAATACGGCATCTAATTTCCATGTGATATGCACTGCCACCAGTGCTCTGGTTGGTGGTCTATTACCACATAAAGACTACAGTCTGACAGATGGGCAGACCAGGACAAGTGTCCCCATCTGTTCAGTAACCCATGAACATATTACTACCAGACTGCCTGACCTCAGAAGCAGCTTTGGTTTGAGTTGTGCTTCTACAGACCTAGGCTAAGAACAATCCACAATCAAAGAAGACACATGTGAAGAAACTTCTCAAGCAGATGCCAGTATCACCTGATGAAGGCAAACATGAAGGGAGTGCCTCACCTCTCCGACGATAAGTCTAAACTCAGGGAATGAGCTGGTGAAGAGAATAAAACAATGTACATAACACTTGGTCAATCTCCTAAGTTGCTACATTTCAAATGACTGTTCTGATGCAGACCCTTTTATTTACCCAGGGAATTTAACAACATCTGCATCACAGCCGTCTACAGTCCTCCCAGTGTTATTCCAAATGAAGCAATGACCACATTATACCAGGCTATAAATGAACTACAAAACAGGAATCCAGACTGTGTTCATATAGTGGCAGGTGACTTTAATCAGGCCAACTTGAAAACAGTTCTGCCTCACTATTTCCAACATGTGGACTTTGCAACAAGGGGTGAAAACACACTGGACAAGGTATACACCAATGTTAAGCTGGTGTTTAAGGCAGTGTGTCACCCACACCTGGGAAAACTCTGACCACCTCTCCATATTGTTATTACCAGCATATAAGCCATTGCTAACTATAGGGAGACCAACAGTTAAACAAGTAAGAGTATGGCCTGAGGGTGCAGTCTCAGCACTCCAGGACTGTTTTGAGAGCACAGACTGGAGCATATTCAAGGAGGCGGTTACTGAGAACCAGTGTATCAACCTGGAGGAGTACACAGAGGCGGTGCTAGGCTACATCCCAAAATGTGTGGATGATGTGACAGTCACCAAAACCATCATCACACGAGCCAACCAGAAACCCTGGTTGACGACAGAGGTGTACGAACTACTGAAAGCAAGGAATGCAGCCTTCAGGTCTGGAGACAGGGAAGCCCTCGGAACAGCCAGACTAAATCTGAACAAGGGAGTGAGGGAAGCAAAATGCACCTATGGCAGAAAAATCCAGAGCTACTTCTCTGACCAAAAAGACCCCAGGTGCCTACGGCAGGGTATCCAGTCCATAACTGACTACAGACCCCTGTCTACACAATGTGAGGACAACAAGGAATTCCTAAATAAGCTGAATATCTACTTCAGCAGATTTGAGGAAGGGAACAGAACAGCAGCAAAGAAAATGCCCATTGGCCATAACGAGAAGATGCTCGCCCTCAACCAAGCTGATATCCAGAGGGCACTGCGCAGAATTAACCTGAGAAAAGTAGCTGGGTCTGACAACATCCTAGGTCATGTGCTCAGGGACTGCACAGTGCAACTAACAAATGTCCTCCTCATGGATATCTTCAATAACTTTCTGAGTCAGCAAATAGATCTAAAATGCTTCAAGGATACAACAATCATTCCACTACCAAAGAAGTCTCCACCATCTTGCATAAATAACTACTGCCCTGTAGCCCTCACATCCACAGTGATGAAGTGTTTTAAAAGGCTGGCCAAGGATGTCATAACATCTGATCTGCCTACTGATCTTCACCTTTTGCAGTTTGCTTAGCGAGCAAACCGCTCTATGGCAGATGCCATCTCTCTAGCACTCCATCTATTGCTGGAACACCTTAAGAATAAAAATACCTATGTGAGAGTATTACTCATTGACTTCAGCTCTGCTTTTAACACAGTTATCCCTCCATCTGATAATGAAGCTACTCCAACTAGGCGTCAACACTCCACTTTGTAAATGGATTCTTGACCTTCTCACAGACAGACCTCAGAAAGTGAGCATAGGAAATAACTCCTCAGATAGCATCACTCAACACTGGAATTCCACAAGGATGTGTACTAAGTCCCTTGCTGTTCACCCTGTTAACACATGACTGTACAGCCAGGTACAATACAAATCACATCATCAAGTTTGCTGATGACACAACGGTGGTGGGCCTCATCAGTAATGACGATGAAACAGCATATAGAGATAAGGTGGAACAACTAATTACCTGGTGTGGAACTAACTTAGCACTAAATGTGAACAAGACAAAAGAGATAATTGTTGGCTACAGGAAAACTGCAAGGAAAGTACAGTTGTGTACACAACATAAATGTAGATGTTCAAGTGTATTCACTGTTGCAGTCATCACATTTGGGTTATCTGCCTGGAGGTAGCCCTCAGCCGGCCTGAATACCAGAGTCTTCGGATTTCTGCGTCGGATGCTGTCTCCTCTTTCTTGACGTCAGGTCTTCAGGTGCAGCCAATGCCATTACATCAGTTTTTCTTGCCCCAGATGTCAGGTGCCCCCATAATAGGAAGCAATTAAATGGTATGGTAAAATCCCCATCAAAAAGCAAATACACCAGAAAAAATAGACATACCAACCATAAGGAGAGGTAGAGCCAAGAGAAGTCAGGGGGCTGGAGGGAGAGTAACCAGGACTGAAACAGTGAATACACTCGAACATCTACATTTATAGTAAGTGTACACAACCGTACTATGTTCTTAATGTTTCACTGTTGCAGTCATCACATTTGGGTTGATTCTCAAAGCTAAGGAAGGGAGTAGGAAGTTAAAGAGCATTAGAGCCAGCTATTATTCCCTGCAAGACAGCAGTGGCAAATCCAGCTCTGGATTTAGAAAAGATAGGCAAGTGGTAATGCTTGGTGAAGGTATGTACAGAGCTCCAGGTAGCAGCTTCTTGGATGTCCCTGGTAGGGACCCCTCTGAGATATGCCTCAGATGTAGTTGCAGCCCTGGTGGAATGTGATCTTATCCCCTGTGGGGTAGGTTTTCCATGGTGCTTGTAGCAGAAATGAATTCAATGGGCTATCCATTTTGGAAATGGTTTGCTTTGAAATGGCCTTCCCCATCTGCCCCTGCAGCAAAGCTAACTAGCAGCTGCTCAGACTTTCTGGTAGGCTTAGTCCTGTCCAAATAGAATCTAAGTTGTCTGTGCGTGTCCAGAGAGTGCAGTATTCGTTCCCCTTTGTTTTGTGGATTAGGGTAAATAGTAGGCAAATGAATGGACTGATTTAGGGCCACAGAAGACATCACCTTCGGCATAAAGGAAGGGTTAGTCCTGAGGGAAACCCTGTCCGCATGGAAGATAATGATGGGTTCCACTGCCATGAGAGCCTGTAATTCAGACACTCTTCTTGCTGAAGTGATGGCTAGAAGGAAGGCAGTTTTCGAAGTAAGGAATCTCAACTCAGCTGCAGCTGTTGGTTCAAACGGAGGAAGAGTGAGCTTATCCAATACAAAGTTAAGGTACCAGACTGTAGTGGGAGCTATCCTGGGGGGGGGGGGTCTTAAAATTTTGGCCCCTCTAAGGAATTGCTTTAGCAAGGGGTGAGAGAAGAGGGGTGGGCTCTGTATTATAATGTGCTGAAATGGCAGAGGTATGAATTTTAACTGACGAGAAGGATAGGCCCCTGTGGAGCATTTCTGTTAAGTACTGTAGAATCTGAGGTAAGCTGGGCACCGTTGTGCCCATCCCCTGAGCCAGGCTCCAGGAACAGTATCTTTTCCACTTTTCAGCATAGGATTTTCTAGTACTAGGCCTCCTTACCTCCAGAATAACATCCAGTATCTGCTTACTGAGGGATGCTAAGGGAGAGCTCAAGGAATAAGCCAGACTGCAAGGTTTAGGGTTTGAAGCTGAGGTGCAGATTCTGACCCACCTGCTGGGACAGCAGGAAAGGGGTCTGAGGCAGGTGCCATGGTTGTAGCAGTGCCATACTGTGCAAGAGGGGGTACCAGTGCTAGCGTGGCCAGTCTGGTGCAATCAGTATTGTCCTTGGCTTGTCCTATTTGATCTTTTCGTTGATGGTGTACCCCACTGAGGTTAGAAGTTTCTTTACGAATGCCAGGTGTTGTAATAGCAAGTCCTGGCTTTCTGCCTGAATCAGACATTTCTCTACCTGCAAAATGCAATGGCTGGAGCTAGGCACTTTGTGAATACCTTGGGCGCAGTAGATAAGCCAAAAGGAAGTGCAGAGAACTGATAGTGCATGAAGCCTGCCCTGAAGCATAGGTATTTCCTGCAAGATTCCCTTATTGGGATGTGCAGGTAAGCTTCCTTTAAGTCTAGGGTTGCCAGCCAGACATCCTTGGCTAGCATGGGAAGAAGCTGTTGCAGAGTTAGCATTTTGAATTTTGGAACTACCAGAAAGGTGTTGAGAATAGAGAGGTCCAGGATAGGATGCCAGGAGTTGTCTTTTCTGGGTACCAGAAAAAGTCTTGAATAAAAGCCTTGCCCCCTTTGTTCTGCTGGGACATGCTGAATAGCCCTGATATTGAGGAGAGAGAGAACCTGCTGTTGAGCCTCCACCCATTGGTTTGGAGGTAGGTCTGGCCAACCATTTGGTGTTGGTAGGGTGTGGAAGTGGAATCTGTATCCTTGGGAAACTATGTTCAAAACCCAATTGTCCTGGGTAATGAGTTCCCAGTTTTTTTGCATGCAGGGCGAGCTTTCCTCCTAAGGGAGCAGGTAGTAAGCAGGGCTTGGAAGGGTTAAGGTTAAGTCATTGTGCCATTTTTCCGTAGGGCGGTGGCTTACTACTCCCTGCTTTGGAAGTGGGAGCCCTCCACTGCTTAGGTTTGTGCGAAGCCTGAGACTGTAGCCTAGGTGGTCTGCTGTTCCTGGGTTTGGACTGAAAAGGCCTAGAAGGGACCGGAAAGGACCAGTTCTTAGAAGGCCAATGCCTACTGAATCTAGGAGGCTGTACCTGTAGGAAATCTTTAACAGTTTGCATACATTTAGCTTTTTCCTCCATCCTTTTGAGGAGGACTTCTGCTTTGTTGCCAAAAAGGCGGTCTTGGTTTAAGGAAGCATCCAGTAATTTAGCTTTTACATGATCTGGCAAGTTTTGTTCCTTAAGCCAAGCATGCCTTCTAAGTACAGACCCAGTGACAGCAGCCCTGCAAGATGCTTCAAAAGTGTCAAAACCACATTGCAAAGTATGTTTACCAACTTGTTCTGCAGAATGCATTAAATCCTGTAATTCTTTGTGTTCAGTACAGTCAGGAATCAACATCATTTTCTGTTTAAGTAGCCCCATAACATGCTGCTGATACTTTAACATATGAAACTGGCAATTTAAAGCCTGATAGCCAAAGTAGCAGAAGTGTATATCTTTTTACCCCATCTGTCTAGGGCTCTAGAATCTCTATCAGAAGATTTTTAGCAATTGTAGCCTTAATGCCTTTTGGTCCTTGGGAAATGGTCTCCGGATCCGCAGAAGGATTCTTGAAGAGGAACATGTGAGAGTCAAGTACTCTGTAATACCTGTCAGATTTTCTGGGAGCTGTAGGTAAAGTGTCTGGGGAAAGGCTAGATTCCAAGAAAGCATCATCTACAATGTCCAGAACAGGAGGGATAGCTAAAGGCCTGTGTTGAGGTAGGAGTAAGAATTCACTAAGCCTCTTTTTGGAGTCAGAGTAATCCTGGCTTTCCTAGCAGAAATGTTCCCTAAGAGTGTGCAAGGTTTCACTGAAAGAAAAATCTTCTGCAGGGGAAGCAGAGGGAATGGAATCCTCTGCATCAGAATCCTCATAAGTAGATAAGGGCAAATCCTGGTAATCAGAAGAAGCAGAAAAATCAGATTCCTGATCAGAAGAATCGGAAAGAAACTCAGTTCTAGGTCTCTTAGAGGGGGAAGGCTGGTTCCCCCTAATCAAGGTAATGAGGTCTTCAGCCATTCTAAAAGAGAAGTTATGTACTTACCATAACGTTCCATGTGAGTTGTTTATCTCGCCTTTATTCTCACTGATGGCTGCGACACGGCCGATAGCAAAGCTCAAGGTTTGCCAGTAGCTCGAGACCAAGCCCCTTATCCCACAATGCACTGCTGGAATTACCTCAGATCTTGTTTGCTGCGAGTAACAGTATATATATATATATATATCCCCTTATTTTTATTTCTAGCAAGAACACTTCCCGAAGGGGAAGAAGAAATATTGAATAACCAGGATGGTACTAGCCTCTAAGTCAACAGTCAGCCAGGAGGGGGAAGGAGGGAGGGAAGTGAGAATAAAGGCGAGATAAACAACTCACATGGAACATTACGGTAAGTACATAACTTCTTTAGATGAAGTTGTTAAATCTCGCCATTTACTCTCACTGATGGGTAGCGTCCCTAGCACCCTCAATCTTGGGTGGCTCATGGAAGTATGTTCTTCAGTACCGTAGAACCAAAGGAAGACCTGTCCCTTGAAGCCTTATCTACTTTGCAATGAGTGATAAAGGTATGAGGCTTAGACCAAGTGGCTGCAGCGCAAATATTGTCAAGGGGCAATTTAGCTTGAAAAGCAGAAGACGTAGCGACAGCTCTGGTAGAATGAGTCTTAGGTTTGTGTGTTAATAGCATGCTCGCAGTCTCATAAACAAAGGATATACAGTCGGATAACCATTTAGATAAGGTTGTTTTAGCCACTGAATTGCCTTTTCTGGCTTCTGAGAAGGATGCAAAAAGTTGATCTGATTTTTCTAATATCCTTAGTTCTGTCAAGATAAAATCCGAGCTGTCGGTGTACATCAAGTTTGTGCAGCATGTATTCCAATTTGCTAGAGTGATTGGGAAAAAAGACTGGCAGCTCAATGACCTGATTGATATTTGACTCAGAACAGACTTTAGGTAAAAATGAGGGGTTTGTTCTGAGAGATACTCTATCAGCATGGAAAATCATGTAAGGTGGTCTGATAGATGATGCTTGAAGTTCTGACACTGCAGGCAGAAGTAATGGCCACAAGAAAAATAGTTTTCCAGGATAAATATTTAAGATCACAAGAAGATGCTGGCTCAAAAGGGGGAAGAATAATTTGAGATAGCATAAAGTTTAAATTCCAGGGAGAATAGGGAATTTTGATAGGAGGTCTCATGTGAAAAACGCCTTTAAGAAAAGTCTTAAATAATTTATGGCCTATAACATTTGAGCCGCCAAACCCAAGGTGAAAATTTGAGATGGCAGCTAACTGGACTTGAACTGTAGCAGCTGCTTTTTGTCAAGAATTCTAAAATAGATGACAGCGGAGCTCGGAAAGGGTCAATTTTCTGCTTGTTGGCCCAAATTGAGAACCTTTTCCATTTACTGCCATATAATTTCCTGGTAGATGGCTTGTGAGAAGACAAGAGAATTTGTCTTGTATCTTCTGAAACTGAATGAAGCCTGGCAATTAGGAGAAGTGGATTAGCCAAGCAGTCACTTTCAGGGACTGCAGTGAAGGATGGAGGTCCCCTGATGGGTGGAGAAACGGGAACCAAATCTGTTGAGGCCAGTAGGGGGCTATGAGAATAACAGGCCTTCCCAGCGATTTTGCTTTCTGTAAAAATCTGGGTATCAATGGGAAGGGTGGAAATGCATAAAGGAGACCCGGGGGCCAATCGTGTAAAAGTGCATTTCTCGGGGGATGACCAGGAGGTGGTATTAGGGCAAAGTAGCTTCTGCATTTTGAATTGATGTGGCTGGCAAAGAGGTCACAGCAAGGCTGGCCCCATTTGCGGAAAATCAACTCCGCAACCTGTTGTTTGAGAGACCAATCGTGAGGGAGCAATATCGCCCTGCTTAGCTTGTCCGCTATCACGTTGGATTTCCCTGGGATGTGTGTTGCTAACAGAAAACGCTAGGATGACACAGCCCATTGTCAGACCCGGAGGGCTTCTCGACAAAGGGGGTAAGACTTAGTTCTGCCTTGCTTGCTCAAGTACCAGACTACTGACATGTTGTCCGTCTGAATTGCAATAGTTCCTAGAGGGAGAGAGTCCTGAAAGTACTGCAACACCAGAAGTACCGCTCTCAACTCTAGAACATTGATGTGCAGATGTGATTCTTGAGCTGTCCATGTGCCTTGGGCAGTCTTTCCCTGAAAATGCTCCCCCCCATAAGGGAAGCGTCCGTGGTCACAGTGGCTACTGGGGGGGGGGGGGGGGAGACAAAGGGTCTTCCGATTGTGACATGAAGAGACGTCAACCACCACCGAAGGTCTCTCTTGCAAGAATCTGTGATGAGAATCATGTGGTGCATCGGTAGTTTCTGGTACGACCACTGAGCAAAGAGGAGCCATTGAAGAATTCGCATATGCATCCTTGCGAGTGGTATAGCCAGGATTGCTGCCACCATCAAACCTAGCACCTTCAATACCTCTGCTGCTGTAGCTTTGTTCTTTGACACTAGAGAGTTGAAGTGTTGGCAGAGAAGTGATACTCTTTCGACAGGAAGACTTAGAGTGGTAGTTGAGGTATCTAACTCTGCTCCTATAAAAACAGTATGCTGCGATGGTGATAAGGCAGACTTTTCGAAGTTGATTGTAATGCCTAATTGATGGCAGAGTGTCAGAATGTATTGATGCCTGGTGGTAGTGGTGAGGAGCCAATAGTCTAGGTATGGAAACACCTGGAATCCTAAAAGTCTCAGATGAGCCGTGACCACTGCCATGCATTTGGTGAACACTCTGGGGGCTGTTGTGAGACCAAAGGGCAGGGCTCGTAAAGTACAGTTGTGTACCTAAATGCAGATGTTAGAGTGTATTCATTGCTGCAGTCATTACTCTTGGGTTATCCTGCTGGCAGGCCACCCTCAGTCAGCCAGAATTCCAAAGTCTAGGTCCGGCGTCGGTTGCTGTCGCCTCTTCCCTGACGTCAGTGCGCCAGGGGTATAAAAGATACAGCCGACGCCATTTTCTTCAGTTTTTCTTGCCCCAGATGTCAGGTGCCCCCAAATTGGTAGGCTGAAAAATATGCCAATAAAAATGCATGCACAAAAATAACATTTCCTTCATCTACAAGCAAATACACCAAAAAGGTTGTATAGGATAGAGAAGTGCAGATAAGTCCCAGCACAGAAAAAGGGAGATGGTGGGTGGGTAACCTGGACTGCAACAGTGAATACACTCGAACATCTACATTTATGGTAGGTACACAACTGTACTATGTTCATCGTGTTTCACTGTTGCAGTCATTACTCTTGGGTTGAATCCCAAAGCTGAGGAAGGCTGGTTAGGCTAAATAGGACTAGGAGAGGCTAAGAGGCCCTGCAGAAAGTACAGTTTTGTACCTACCATAAATGTAGATGTTCGAAGATCCACATTGCTGCAGTCCTTACTTATGGGTAGTCCGCTGTCCTCGGTCGGCCCGAATACCAAAGTATTAGGCTGACGTCGGTCATGGGCGCCTAGATCTGACATCAGAGCATCAGGGTATAAAGGCGCATGACCGACGTCATATCCTCAGTCTTTTCTTGCCCCAGATGTCAGAAGACCAAACCAGAAAGGCCACAGCCAAAAACAGAATACCTCCCAAAAACATGCCCAACAACAACCATCACCTAAAGCATAGCACCAAGTCTAACTACAGTGGGGAAAAGAGGGAGGGTAAATTGGACTGCAGCAATGTGGATCTTCGAACATCTACATTTATGGTAGGTACAAAACTGTACTATGTTCTTCATCTCACATTGCTGCAGTCCTTACTTATGGGTAGAATCCCAAAGCAACGGGAAAGGGAGGATGGTAAAAATCATAAAGCATTAGGGGCCGCTAAAATGCCCTGTAAAATTGCAGTGGCAAATCCAGCCCTAGACTTAGAATAAAGAGGAAGGTGTTAATGTTTAGAAAAGGTATGCACTGAACTCCAAGTAGCTGCCTCCAAAATGTCTTTGTAGCTACCCCTTAGAAAGGCCGTAGAAGTAGCAGTAGCCCTAGTGGAATGAGGCCTGATTCCAGCAGGAATCTCCTTACCATGATGGGAATAACAGAAAGAAATACAAAACCCAATCCATTTAGAAATAGCTTGTTTTGAAACAGGTTTACCCTGTGAACCCAAAGCAAAAGAAACAAACAATTGCTGAGACTGTCTGAACTCCTTGGTTCTGCTCAAATAATAACGCAACTGCCTGTGAATATCCAAAGTATGCAAAATTTTCTCCCCTTTATTTTGGGGTTTGCATAAAAGTAGGCAAATGAATAGTTTGATTTAAGGCCACACTAGAAACCACCTTAGGCATAAAGGAAGTTCTGTGGTGCAAAGATACCCTATCCTTATGAAAAATTAGGAAAGGCTCCACTGCCATGAGGGCCTGTAATTCAGAAACCCTTCTTGCAGAGGTAATGGCCAACAAAAAGCAGTTTTCCATGACAAATACTTTAACTCGGCAGTAGCTGCAGGCTCAAAAGGTTGTAGAGTAAGTTTTTCCAACACAAAATTGAGATCCCAAGCAGGAGTAGGAGCTCGTGGGGGTCTTATATTCTTTGCCCTCTAAGAAATTGCTTAAACCAAGGATGAGAGAATAAAGGAGGGTCACAATCATAGTGAGCAGAAATGGCTGCAGCATGGACCTTTATTGAGGAGAAAGACAAACCCTTGTCCAATAACTCAGTAAGATATTGAAGAGCAACACTTAAATCAGGTTTGGAGACATCAAAGTCCTTTCCTTTGCTCCAAATAAAAAATCTCCTCCATTTATCAGCGTAAACTTTCCTGGTACTAGGCCTCCTGGCCTCCAAAATAACATTCAAAACTTGTTGTGGAAGCTGAGACCCTCCAGAGTCTAAAACAGAATATGCCAGGCTGTTAGATGTAGAGACTGAAACGTGACATTGAGGAAGTGACTGTCCTCTTGTGACAAAAGGTGCGGAATCAAAGGCAGAGGCCATGGAGGTTCTTGTACTAAGCTCCTCAGTAGTGGGTACCAGTGTTGTCGAGGCCAATCCGGTGCTATCAAAATCATGGTTGGTTTGTCTTGTCTGGCCTTCAAGAGTACCTTGGGAAGAAGAGGCAGAGGTGGAAAGGCATATACATGCAGATTGTTCCAACTGAATGATAGAGCGTCCACCTTCCAAGCTGTGTGATGAAACATTTTTGTGCAAAACTTTGGCAACTGGTAATTTAGTGGAGAAGCGAACAGATCTATGTCTGGAGTTCCCCATAACACTGTCAACTGTTGAAATACATGAGGATCCAATTTCCACTCGTGAGGATCCACTATTTGTCTGCTCAATACATCTGCTAAGGAGTTCTGTGCTCCTGGTAGAAACCTTGCCTGAAGATTGAGGTGTAGATTGAGAGCAGTTTCCCACAGAATCATCGCTTGCCTGCAAAGAGGGTAAGAATGGGTTCCCCCCTGCTTGTTGATGTACCACATGACAGTAGTGTTGTCTGTTTGAATCAACACCTGCCCTGGTTGAAGTAAATCTTTGAAAGCCATCAATGCAAACTGGACTGCTAACATTTCCTTCAAGTGGATATGCAAATGTTGGAGTTTGACAGGCCACGTGTTTTGCACCCATTTTCCATTGAGGTGTGCTCCCCAAGCCTTGTCCGAGGCATCTGTCGTTAGAATCTGACTCGCCTCTGGCCGGGTCACAGAGAGTCCCTTGTTTAGGTGACATTCCTGAGCCCACCACAAAAACTCCTTCCGAATGCAAGGTATTATCTGAATGACAGTGTCTAGATCTTGGCAGTGCTGTGTCCATACATTTTTGAGATACCATTGAAGCTTCCTCATATGCAATTTGGCATTGGGAAGCACCAGAATACAAGATGCCATGAACCCCAAGGCTTGAAGGACTGTCCTTGCAGTCAGCCTGGACCGTAGAGACATTTGATGGAAATAAAGAGAAAGGCTTCTTTGTTTGTCCGAGGTCAAAAAGGCCATCTGGGAAGCTGTATTCAGTCTCACACCCAGAAAGCACATGTCCTGAGAGGGTACTAGACTGGACTTTGTTTCGTTCACAGAATACCCTAGGTATCTTAACACTGCCATCACATACTGTAGATGATGAAGAAGTTCGTCCTTTTCTTGTGCAACAATCAGGCAATCGTCCAAATAAGGATAAATCTGTATTCCTCTTAGTCTGAAAAATGCTATCACTGGAGCCAGAACCTTTGTGAACACTCTGGGCGCAGTAGATAAGCCAAAGGGCAATGCAGAGAACTGATAATGTAAATTTCCAGCCCGAAAACGCAGGTACCTCCTGCAACTGGGCCTGATAGGAACATGAAGGTAAGCCTCTTTGAGATCCAGAGTAACCATCCAGTGATCTTTTCCCAACAGAGGTAAAAGTTGTTGTAAAGTCAGCATCTTGAACTTTGGAATGTCCAGGTAAGTGTTGAGGATAGATAAATCCAAAATTGGTCTCCACGTGTTCCCTTTCTTTGGAACTAGAAACAGGCGAGAATAAAATCCTAGGCCCACTTCTGACAGAGGAACTGGCTGTATAGCTCCTATTTGAAGAAGTAAAGAAATTTGTCTGAGCCTCTATCCTTTGCCGAGGAGGACGTCTGGCATGCCTTTGAAAGGAGGCATGGTATGGAAATAGAACTTGTAACCTCGGTTTATAATGTCCAATACCCATTTGTCCTGGGTGACTAAATGCCAATTTTGCTTGAAAAGAGCCAACTTTCCTCCCAAAGGAGCTGCCAGGCAAGAAGAATCTGGCAGCTGAAAATGTAGGTCATTGGGCCTGTTTACGAAAGGACTGGCCCTGCCCTCACCAGCAGATTGAGCAGGCGAACTCCATTGTCTCGGCCTGAAAGTACTCTGAGCTCTGCCCCTACCACGCCTAGATCTACCCCTAGACTGAGAATCAGAAGAAGGACGCCCACCCCTTAGTAGGCCAATTTCTACTAAACTTTGGAGGTTGTACCTGCAAAAATCTTTAACAGTCTGCATAGACTTAGCCTTGTCTTCCATTTTCTTTAAGACTGACTCCACAGGAGGACCAAACAAAACTTCAGACTGTAAAGGGCATCCAGAATTCTAGACTTAACATGCTCAGACAAATTCTGATCCTTAAGCCAGGCGTGCCTACGAATAACTGAACCAGTGGCAGCCACCCTAGAAGAAGCCTGTAAAGCATCAAAACCACATTGCAAAGAGTGCTTACCCACCTGTTCAGAAACATGCACTAAATCCTGCAATTCTTTACACTCTATGCCCTCTGCCAAAGCATCCACTTTAGACCTTAGCTGAGAAAGGAGAAAATTCTGATACTTCAACATATGAAACTGGCAGTTCAAAGCTCTCATTGCTAAAGTAGAAGAGGTATACACCTTCTTACCCCATCTATCCAAAGCTCTAGCTTCCTTATCCAGAGGAACCGGATTCTTAACAACAGAGGCTCTAACACCCTTAGGCCCCTGACTAATAGTTTCTGAGTCTGCCCTAGGACTCTTATACAGATATTTATGAGCCTCAGGCACCCTGTAATACCTGTCCGGTTTAACTGGGGCAGGAGGCACAGAATCTGGATTAAGGGAAGCTTCCGAATAAACATCTGAAACAACATCCAAAACCGGAGGTATAGCTAAGGGTCTATGCTGTGGTAAAAATAAGAACTCCCTAAGTCTCTTCCGTGAATCAGAGTAATCCTGTCCCTCCCACTGAAAATGCTCCCTCATGGAATGCAGAGTTTCTGAAAATGAAAAATCCTCTGGAGGAGAAGCAGAAGGAGTGGAATCCTCTGCATCAGAATCAGAATAAGGAGGGAAATCTTGAATGTCTTCAGCAGAAGACTCTGAATCATCTGAGGCCTGCTCCAAACTTTCCAACTCTGGCTCCATCCTGGGCCTTTTATCAGGAGGGGGCATAGAACCTCTAATTAAAGTAATCAAATCCTCTGCCATTTTAAGCATGTGCTTTTCAGGCACAGACCCTGAAGAACCAGAAGTGACACCAGAGGAAGGCAAGACAGACCTGCCCTTAGAAGGAGCCTTAGAAACAGTAGCAGAAGGCCTAACCACCTTAGGCATAGAAGGGAGAATAGTAACCTGAGAGGCCCCTTCAGCCTGACCTGCCTCCTGAGAGGCCACATCCTGTAAAATCAAAGTTTCCCCCTGGGACTCAACAGAAACTTCAGCCGGATCCACCTGTTCAGCTGTAGCTTCTAAAGGTCCGGCGTCCGAAACGGACGAATCATCCTGCCTAGGCTTTAAAGATTTGTCTTTGCGCTTCTTAGTAGAAGCAGGCGAAGGAACATCCGACGGCATATTATAATTACACTTCTTGCCAAAGACTAACCTAGCGCAATCTAGCCTCCGTTTTATAGTGCGCTTATTAAACCTAGCACAAAACCGACACCCGACTACGTGCTCGTCCCAAACAAGGAATACAAAGCGAGTGGTAATCCCTATGCGGTATCTGTTTCCCACAAGAAATACAATTATTCACTTTTTCTGACATCCGGTAAGTAACTGAGGCAAGAAAAAAACAAAAATATTCCCCAACGGGGTACTTAGCCCAACTTGGTATCGGTCTGAAACTCCGAAAACGAAAAATTTCAGAACGCCGAACGGCACTTGCAACGCTGCTTCTGCATCGGACCATGCGGCAAAAAAGACTGAGGATATGACGTCGGTCATGCGCCTTTATACCCTGACGCTCTGATGTCAGATCTAGGCGCCCATGACCGACGTCAGCCTAATACTTTGGTATTCGGGCCGACCAAGGACAGCGGACTACCCATAAGTAAGGACTGCAGCAATGTGAGATGAAGAACATCTGCAGTGGCAAAGCCTGCTCTGGACTTAGAGTAAAGAGGTAAGTGGTAGTGCTTTGTGAAGGTGTGCACTGAACTCCAAGTTGCAGCCTCTAAGATATCTTTGGTTGGTACTCCTCTGAGGAAGGCTGCTGAAGTGGCTGCTGCTCTGGTGGAATGAGGCCTAATGCCCTTAGGCACTGATTTGCCATGTTGAAAATAGCAGAAATGGATGCAATGGCCTATCCATTTAGAAATAGCCTGTTTTGAGATAGCCTTTCCTTGTGATCCTGCAGCATATGACACTAAAAGTTGCTCAGTCTTTCTGAAAGCTTTAGTTCTGTCCACGTAGAAGCGTAACTGCCTGTGTATGTCCAAAGAATGCAGTATTTTCTCACCCTTGTTCTGTGGATTAGGATAAAAGGTTGGCAAGCGAATGGTTTGGTTAAGGGCCACACTGGACACCACCTAAGGCATAAATGTAGGGTTTGTCCTCAGAGAAACCCTGTCTGGATGAAAAATGATGAAAGGTTCCACAGCCATGAGTGCTTGTAACTCCGAGACTCGCCATGCAGAGGTTATTGCTAGGAGCAGAGCTGTTTTCCAGGATAAGAATTTTATATCTGCTGTTGATGCTGGCTCGAAAGGAGGCAGTGTGAGTTTTTCCAAAACATAACTGAGGTCCCAGGCCGGAATTGGTGCTCTCCTTGGAGGCCTAATGTTTTTGGCCCCTCTGAGTACTGCCTTATTAAAGGATGAGAGAAGATAGGTGGTTCCGTATTGTAATGGGCTGAAATGGCAGAGGCATGAACCTTAATTGATGAGAAGGAAAGGCCTTTGTTCAGCATCTCAGTTAGATATTGTAAAATCTGAGGGATATTTGGTACACACATGTCAATGCCTCGTTCCTAGTTCCAAGCACAGAATCTCTTCCATTTTTCTGCATAAGATTTTCTGGTGCTGGGCCTCCTGGCCTCCAAGATAACATCCATAACAGCTTTTGAAACAGGAGCGTTCTGAATGGCTACATTATCCGCCATGCTGCCAGATTTAAGGTCCTGAGTTGGCTGTGCAGGATCTGATTGTTTTGTTGGGTCAGCAACTGAGAAGTTTGAGGCAATATCCATGCTGGACCTTGAGACAAGCTCTTTAGGATTGGGTACCAGTGTTGGCGTGGCCAGTCTGGTGCAATCAGTATCATTTTTGGCTTCTCTTGTCTGACCTTTAGGAGTACCCTGGGAAGGAGAGGCAGTGGGGGAAAAGCATATACCGTTAGATTTTTCCAGCTGAATGATAGGGCGTCCACTTTCCATGCTTGCTTGTGATACATCCTTGTGCAAAATCTCTGTAATTGGCAGTTGTGGGGGGAGGCAAATAGATCTATGTCTGGGCATCCCCATTTCCTTATTATCATGCTGAAGACTTGTGGATCCAGTTTCAATTCGTGGGGATCCATGAGGTTTCTGCTTAGTTCGTCTGCCAGAGTATTTGTTTTTCCTGGCAAGAATTGTGCTTGCAGGTGAACTTGAAAAGCCAGTGCCGTGTCCCATAAGGTCATTGCTTGTCTGCAGAGGGGGTAGGAATGTGTACCTCCCTGCTTGTTTATGCACCACATGACCGTAGTGTTGTCTGTCTATCAATAACTGTCCTGGATGAAGCAGGTCCTTGAAAGCTGTCAGGGCATTTTGAACAGCTGGCATCTCTTTTTGATTGATGTGAAGATGCATCTGGTTTGCAGGCCCTGAATACATTTCCCTGCCATATGGGTCCCCCAGGCATAATCTGATGCATACGTTGTCTGTCTGGATGTGGGTAAACGGAATGGCAGACCCTTGTTGTGGTGACAGGCTTCTGCCCACCATCGAAACTCCTGTTGCAGGCAGGGAATGAGTGCAATTACTGTCTCCAGGCTATGGCAATGCTGAGTCCAAACACTTTTTAGGTACCATTGTAGTTTCCTCATATGCAGTCTGGCATATGGAATTAGTAGAATGCAAGATGCCATGAAACCCAAGGCCTGCAGGATATTCCTTGCAGATAAGTGGGTTTTTGTTGCCAATTTCTTGAAGTAAGTAGTCAGATGCTTTTGTTTGTCTGACGTGAGATAAGCCATCTGGGCAGTTGTATTTAAGCTTGCTCCCAGGAATATTATCTCTTGACAGGGCACTAGTTTTGATTTCTTTTCGTTTACTGTGTACCCTAGGCCAATTAGTAATCTTTTTACAAATGCCAGATGCTTCAGAAGAATGTCTTTGTTCTCTGCTTGAATTAGGCAGTCGTCCAAGTAGGGGTATATTTGAATTCCCTTTTGTTTGCAAAACACAATTACTGGTGCCAGGCATTTTGTGAAGACCCTGGGCACAGTAGATAAGCCAAAGGGCAGTGCAGAGAATTGGTAATGCATTGAGCCAGCTATGAATCTGAGGTATCTTCTGCAAGACTGTCTTGATTGGGACATGCAGGTATGCCTCTTTTAGGTCCAAAGTTACGAGCCATGCCTTCTTGCCCAGCATGGGCAGTAGCTGCTGTAGAGTCAACATCTTGAATTTTGGAACTTCCAGAAATGTATTTAAAATTGACAGGTCCAGTATTGGTCTCCAGGTTTTGTCCTTCCTGGGTACTAGAAAAAGTCTGGAGTAAAATCCTTGCCCCTGCTCTTGTGGTACTTGCTGAATGGCCCTCATTGTCCATGAGGGCTGTAATTTGTTTTTGTGCCTCTGCCCATTGATTGTGTGGCAGGACTGGCATACCTTTTGACCTTGGTAGGGTGTGAAAATGGAACCTGTAGCCTTGGGACACTATGTTCAGGACCCATTTGTCTCAGGTAACCATTTGCCAATTTGATGAAAAAAGTGCTAGTTTTCCCCCTAAGGGGGCTGCCAAAAGAAAAGTGCTTGGATCTGGTAGAGGAAAGTCATTGGGACCGTTTCCAGTAAGGTTGTGATTTGTCTTCTCCGCTTCTGGAGGTAGGAGCACCCCACTGTTTAGGCCTGTATGAGCCTTGGGGCTGAGATCTGCCTCTGGGACACCTGTACCTGCCTCTTTGTGGTCTGTCTGACACTGGAAAGGACCAATTTTTAGAGGGCCAGTTCCTGCTAAACCTGGGTGGCTGCACCTGTAAGAAATCCTAGACTGTCTGCATGGATTTTGCTTTATCCTCCATTTTTTCAACACCTCTTCTGCTTTAGTACCAAACAAAGTATCATGCTGTAATGGTACATCTAATAATTTTGCTTTAACATGATCAGGCAGATTCTGTTCCTTTAACCAAGCATGCCTTCTAATAACAGAACCGGTAACAGCGGCCCTGCAAGAGGCCTCCAGTGAATCATAACCACATTGCAAAGTATGCTTTCCCACTTGTTCAGCTGCATGTAATAATCCTGCAATTCCTTGTTCTGTGAACCTTCAGTATTTGTCAACAATTTCTGTTTAAGCAGTGACATTAAATATTGCTGATATTTAAGCATATGAAACTGACAATTTAAAGCCCTTACAGCCAGGGTAGCAGAAGTGTAGACTCCCCCCCCCCCCATCTGTCTAGAGCCCTAGAATCCCTATCAGAGGGGACAGGGTTTTTTGCAGTGGAAGTTTTAACCCCTTTGGGACCCTGAGATATAGTTTCTGGGTCAGCAGTGGGGTTTTTATATAGGAATTTATGAGAATCCGGGACCCTGTAGTATCTCTGTCTGGCTTAGCAGGTGCAGGGGGTAAAGAGTCAGGGGACAGGCCGGACTCTGAAAATACATCATCTACAATATCCAGGACAGGTGGAATAGCAAGGGGTCTGTGCTGGGGAAGTAGCAGAAAGTCTCTGAGCCTTTTCTTAGATTCAGAATAATCTTGGCTCTCCCAGTGGAAATGCTGTCTCATGGTATGCAGGGTTTCCCCAAAAGAATAATCCTCAGGAGGAGAGGCTGAAGGAATGGATTCTTCAGCATCAGAATCCTCATAGGGAAGCATGTAGTAATCCAGTTCAGAAGAGGAATCGGAGGAAATAGAAACCTGATCAGAAGAATCATACTCTGTCTCTTGCCTAGGCCTCTTATCTGGAGGGGGATGGGAGCCCCTGATCAAACTAATTAGGTCTTCGGCCATTTTGAGCATCTGTTTTTTTAGGCATGGAAGTCTGAGAAGGGGAATGCTGTACTTGTTTCTTTGTCTTCAGAGCTGCTTTAGTCTTTGAAGCTGAAGATGGCTTAATATATAGTTGTGTAGGTCTGAAGACACCCTCAGAAGCCGAAGCCTGCTCAGCGGCTCCGGACCCATCTTTGGGATTGATTTCCGAGTGTCCAATACCTTGAGTTTCCAGAGGCCCAGTCGGCTCCATGTGGGAGTCGGAAGCGGCCTGTGGCTCTGAGGTAGCGGGCGCCAGGGGCTGCGAAAGCACCTCACTGAGAACCGGCGACTGGCCTAGCAGAGGCTTCGTTGGTTTTAGACCTTGGATGCCTATTCTTTTCCTTGTCCTTGCGTTTTTTGCAAACCTCTGGTTGTCGGCTGGTCCAACGGCATAATATAATTAAATCTTCGGCCAAAGTAATGAAGTGCAAAATCGAACCGATGCTTAATAGTGCGTTGGTTAAATCTAGCTCAAAACCGACAGCTAGCAACGTTGTGATCAGGGCCTAGGCAAGGAATACAGTAAGAGTGAAAATCCTTATGAGGTATTTGCTTCCCACAAGAAATACAATTGTTAACTTTTTCTGACATCGATCTGGAGCAAGAAAAAAGTTTCCTCAATGGGGTACTTAGCTTTAAAGAAGACTTCGGTTCTGAAATTCGGATTTGAAAATCTCAGGAGTCGGCCGACCGGCACTTGCGAACTGCTTTTGCTTCAGGCACAGGGCGGCAAGAAAGACTGAAGAAAATGGCATCTGCTGCATCTTTTATACTCCTGGTGCACTGACGTCAGGGAAGAAGTGACAGCAACCGATGCCGGACCTAGACTTTGGAATTCTGGCTGACTGAGGGTAGCCTGCCAGCAGGATAACCCAAGAGTAATGACTGCAACAGGGAAACACGAACATCTGGTAATGATTGGATCCCAGTCGGAAACGCAGATGATCTCTGGAGCGTCTGTTCATCTTTATATGACAGTACGTGTCCTTGAGATCTATGGAGCACATCCAATCGCCTTTCCCGAGGAAGGGAAGAATGGACTGAAGCGTGACCATTCAGAACTTCTTTTTCTTTACGAACTGGTTGAGTCTGCTGAGGTCAAAGATAGGTCTCTAGTCCCCTGTTTCCTTTGGTACCAAAAAGAATCTTGAGCAAGTTCCGAATCCAACTTGGTCTGCTTGGACTGGTTGGATGACTCTTTCTTCTAGCAATATGTGGACCTCTACGACTGCTTGTTCCCTGAGATTGGGTGGAACATCTGGGATTCTGTTTACAGGAATGAGAGGGGAAGAGAATGGTATGAAATATCCTCTGGAAATGATGCTTTGTACCCATGTATCTGATGTTATGTTTAGCTAGGCTTCTGGGTACAAAGACAAGTGACCCCCAACTGCCTTCATAGCCGAACAGTTGGGCCCCTTTTCAAGGGCACTGGTAGGGTTGACTGGAGAACTGACCCCTGTCACCCTGTTGCTGCGGACCCCCTCTGACGAATGGGCAGCGTCTTCCATTATAACCCCCTCCTCTGCCTCTAGAGGGGGTTTCTCCACGTGTGTCCTGAAAGGCTCCCTGTGCTTTTTGGAACCACATTTTCCCTCCCCTAGGGCTCTTGGGGTAGGGCCGAGTAGGGGTAGAAAAACAGACTCCAATGGCAGATAAGGTCTTGCCTTCCTGCTCACACCTGGTTAAAGTTTCCTTTACTTTGGGCCCAAACAGTGATGAGCCATCTAATGGGGTGTTGTTAAAGGAAGACTTAAAGAGTTCCGCAAAGGAACAGAGACGCATCCAGGCTCATCTTCGAAGAGCAATGCCCGAACTAGTGGCTCTACTCGAACCATCAACTGCATAGGATATGAGATGCATGGACGAGTTTACCACTGACTTTAGGGTAGCAAGCTGGGCGTTGACTTTGTCGGCCACCCCTGCAGCTACCATACCCTGGAGAGTATCTCCTAGCTCTTTCAGGAGATCTCTTTGTAGTCTCGTAAAGTGGGTTAAGTAGTTCAGTGATCGCAGAGAAAAAGTTGCTGAACTAAACATGCGTTTCCCATATCTATCCATGACCCTAGAGTCTCTGTTAGGAGGATGGATAGATGTGGATGTCTCAGACACTTCCTTTTTGGTGGCTGCAGCTACCACCATGGCATTAACAGGTACTCCCTTTGTCAAAAATGGCTTGTCCACTGGGGCAGACATGAATTTATTGAGCTTACGAGGGACAGGTTCCATGGCCTCCGGTGACTCCCACGCCTTACGAGAGATCAGTTCCATGGGCTCGTCGTAAGGCGGAGACACCCAAGAAGTGGAAGGTTGAGATCCAAAAGCCTTCAAGAGCACGGACTCATCCTCAGTAAGGGTCTTGGACTGCCAATTGCCCCTCTGACTAAGGATCTCTAGTAACTCTGCAAAGGAGATATCCTCAGAAGGAGATCGAGGGGACCCTTCTGACTCATCCAAGTCAGTGTCAGATGTCAAAGACTCCTGTGGGGAGTCTAAGTGCCTCCTCTTGCACAGTCTCTTCCTGGGCACCTCCTCACTGGGGGGATCTGGGGAGGTCTCAGAAGAGCAGAGGACACCCTATGGGGGTACTTGAGGCTCAGGGTCTCTACGCTTAGGGGGACCGGTAGACGAAGAAACAGACACAGGAGCTTGAGGGGAGAAGGAAGGCTGAACCGATGCTGACGTTGTCTTTGGAGACAAAACTCTCCTCATAGCATCGAATGCACCATGGCTCCGACAAGAAGGAGTTGACAGACCCAAGAGTACCATCCGATCCTCCCGCACCGAAACCCTGGGCTCTGAGCCCGAGGTAGGAGCCGAGCTCATCCGAGCCAAAGCCCCGAGAGGAAGAGTCAGCACCGACAAATCGGTTTGACTATCCTCCCCGGACCTGATGGGAAAGTGTCGGCTCCTAGAGTGCTCGGTCGGTGCAGAGGACATCCGAGTAGATGGAGCCAATAACACCGGTGCGGGTATCGGTTCCAAGGGTTCGACAATCATCAGTTCAGTTTCCTTCGGCTCCGAGAATCCAGTACGGCTCGGAGAAGGAGTAGACAAATCCGGTTCCATGGTCTTCGGCACCGACGAGCTGGTCGGGGCCGACAATTTGGCAAGTTCTGGTGCCTGTAAAAGCTTCTGCACTAGCCGATCCATGTCCAAATCTGAAAGGCTGACTGAGGATTTAGATGAATGCACCGAAGGTACTGACTGGAGCAGAGGAGAAGGAACTTCAGAGACCAGCTCCAATACTGAGAGCTGGCTCCGAATCAAAGGTACACTTGGTTCTGAGGTCTGTGGAACCGATGACCCTCCCTCTGAAGTTTTTGCCTTTTTTGCCACTTTAGGTTCTGAAGATTTTGTGGATTTTGAGGATTTGGAGGATGTGCTAATACCTCATGGCTACTCAACACCTCAGAAAAGGAATGCTGTAGTAATCCCCTGTCTATAAGCTTCCTCCTTCTCTCCAAGAGGACTCTTGAAGAAAAGGAATGGCAAATGCTGCAGGTGTCTTGGAGGTGTTTAGCCCCCAGACAGTAGACAGATTGAATGTGTCTGTCAGTGACGGACATTTTCTGCCCACAATCTAGACATTTTTTGAATCCCAATTTAGGATGGGATTTTTCCTCGTCATCCAACATAGTTAAGTAAAACAAACCAGTATACTGCAAAAAGTAACACAGTAAAGTCCTTACTTAACTTGTAAAGACCCACAAAACAACTAAGCCCAATATGGGCACTATCTATAACAAATAACTATAGATTACAAATATAGGGCTAAAGAGGCCCACAGAGAAAAACCCTGACTATTAGAAAAAGATGAATAAGTCTAAATAGGGCTAAAGGCACACACAAACCAACTAAGCCAACAGGGCACTAACTATCTAAAACTATAGATTCTATTATCTAATTATCAAACACCAACACACAACTATCTTATGAAAAACAAAAAAGAAAGTTTTTTTTATAAAACTTGCTGTTTTTTTTATCATAAATGGTCCGAGCTAGCTGGATCACCGAGATCTCTCTTGCCGCAGCAAACTAGATCTGGGGAAATTCCAGCAGTGCACTGTGGGATAAGGGGCTTGGTCTGGAGCTACTGGCAAACCTTGAGCTTTGCTATCGGCCATGTCGGAGCCGAGGATCGGCTCCAAACCCATCAGTGAGAATAAACGGTGAGATTTAACAACTTCACATCATTTGTTTTTTAGGCATATGGGCCTGGGCCTGCGGTTTGGTCATCGGTTTTCTAGGTGTGGTGCGAGTTTTAGGCCTTGATGAAAACTATGGCATTGGTTTATTATGAATGTCTGTAGGCCTGAATGCACCCTCAGAAGCCGGTGCCTGCACAGTGGCTCCGGACCCATCCAAGGTGGAGACATCCGCAGGTTCCATAGTCGAAGAAACATCTCGTGGCATGCTGGACTCTGAATGGGGCTCAGTAGAGGCCTGCGAATCAGAAGTAGCGGGTATCAGGGGCTGCAAAAGCGCCTCACTGAGTACCGGCGGACTGGCGACTAGCTTAACGGAAGCGTCGTCGGCATTAGTTGAAGACTTGGTTCTGAAACTCGAAAACGAAAATTTCAGGAGTTCGGCCGACCGGCACTTGCAAACTGCTTCTGCTTCGGGCACCGCACAGCAAGAAAGACTGATGTAATGGCATCGGCTGCATGTTTTATACCCCTGACGTCATGGAAGAAGGGACAGCAACCGACCCAGGACCCAAGACTTTGTTAATTAGGCCGACTGAGTCTGACTGATTCAGACGCTGCTAGCAAGTCAAGTAATCTAAGAGGTGGTCCCACCAACTCACAAAAGATCCACTCATGGTTCTTTTTGGTTCCAA
Source organism: Protopterus annectens (assembly GCF_019279795.1). Taxonomy (NCBI): domain Eukaryota; kingdom Metazoa; phylum Chordata; order Ceratodontiformes; family Protopteridae; genus Protopterus; species Protopterus annectens. The sequence continues at coordinate 1,356,681,790 of NC_056743.1, read as the reverse complement.
AGATGGACAAAGACCTCAGCCCAATTTTGGATTTGAATAAGCTGAATCAGTCTGAGAAACAGAACAAGCTTCATATGGTCACAGTGCAGTCCATCTTGCCTCTGTTGAGGAAGGATGGCTGGATGTGCTTGCTCAATCTCAAGGACGCCAACCATCATATGAAGACTGCGAGGCAGTCCAGGAGATTTTTGCATTTCTGGCTGGGAGCCAATCATTGTCATTAAAGAGCACTGCCATTCTGTCTAATCCCCTCCCCCTCAGGGATTCACCAAGTGTACAGCTGTGGTAGCTGCTTGGTTCAGGTTGGAGTTGTTCCAGGTCTTTCCTTACCCAGAGAATCATCTCCTAACCGCCCTCACAAGAACATCCATAATCAGGACCAGGGGCACCTTACTCCAGCTCTGCAGTTCTTTAGGGATCACAGTTAGTTATCAAAAGTCCAGTGTTCACCCAGTTCAGGCTTTGGAATTTTATAGGATGCCATTTTTACAGTCTCTCGGACTGCAAAGCTTCCACAGTTCAGAATTTGAAACTTCGAGATCTGGCAAGCTCTTTATTAATGTACAGAAAACCTCCAGTATATCTCATCCTAAGACTTTTAGGGCACACAGCAGCTGCCTTTTGCCTAGTACCCTTAGCTAGTTATCACATAAGGGTGCTACAGTGGATCCTGGCGGTTCAGTGGTCATATTTGACATAACTGATGGAGTTTCCAGTTTCTCTGACTTGGGTTTATCAGGACCAAATCAGTTGGTGGTTGGGGTCTCCTCTGGTGTATACCAGGACACTGATCGTTTTTCCCTCTCCTCAGGCTACAGATGATCGCCTCTCTGCTGGGGGGCATTTCAAAGAAAGGGCAGTACAGGGGACTTGGTCAGTGACCAAAGTCAACCTTCATTCACATCAATGTCTTGGAGAAGAGGATGGTCCTCCTCCACATTGCAAACCTTTCATGACATTCTCCCAAAGGATGTAATTTCCATCTAGATGGACAATATGTCTGCAGTCTGTATCTGAACAAACAGGGGGCACCCAACCTTTGTCAGGAGGCCATGAGGGTTTGGCAATAGGTGATTTAGCAACGGTTTCCAACTGCAATGCATATCACAGGGAAATTCATCATCTTAGTGACACTTTAAGCTAGAACTTTCTTCTTCCGCATGAGTGGTCCCTGAATCAGAGGTTTGCTGCTTGGATTTTTTGGTGCAGGGGCACTCCATGTTGCAACCTGTTCGCTTCCCTATCCAAAATCAAGTGCAGCAGTTATTATGCCTTAGTTCCTCCTCAGGGATGCTCTCCCGTAGGCTTGGCCCAGAGTCTTCTGTACACTTAATCTCTGACACCACTGATAAAGCTTCTTCAGAAAACGGCCCATTGCAGAATGACTAATCCTCATTGCCTCCTTTTGGCCTCACCAGCTGTGGTTCCCCTTCCTGTGGCCTCTACTGAGTAACCTTCCTTGGGTCCTGGATCCCATTCTGGATCTCATTTCTCACCCAGCATGCTTAGATCTGCCCAACCTTCAAACTTTCAAGTTAACCAACTGGTTTCTCCAATTCCCTTTAATGGCCAAGAATCCAAACTTTTTGACTGTGTTATCTACAACCTTATATTCTCACAGAAGTTATCTACCAGTAAGGTGCATGTCAGTAAATGGAAATTCTTTTCTTTATGGGCTCTCAGGGTCTGGATCCCTTTTCTGCCCCCTCCCCCGGTGGCTGTCCTGGATTTTGTAGGAGACTCGATTTATGTCTCGCTATGCCACGATTAAAGTACAGTTGGCGGCTATTTCGAATTTTCATTCAGTAGAGATAATGGGTCTTTGACTACCCTGAAGATTTCTAAGGCTTTTCTTAAAGGGACTTTCTTATGGGGTGAGATCCTCTTCCACCCTGGAACTTGCCATTTATGATTCAGGTGGTGGCACTGCCTTCCTTTTGCACCTTCTGCTACAGTAGATCTTAAGTTATCATGGAAGAACTTTTTCTGGTGGCTATTACTTCAGCCAAACATTTGTCAGAATTACAGGCCCTCTCTTCAGTCCCTCCCTGTCTGAATTGTTCAAAACGACAGAGTACCCCTCACACTAGATCCCTCCTTTTTGCCTATGGTGGTATCAAAAAATAATTTGAATCAGTCCATCCATTTGCAATCTTTTTCCATAAATTTTCTAATGGGGGAAGTATCTTCTACATTGCCTTGACATTCATATGCGGTTGAAGTTCTATTTGGGCAGAACAAGGCCCTTGAGAAAATCTAATCAAATATTTGTTTTATTTTCTAAGTCCCAGTTGGGTGCTCCTGTTTCTAAGGTTCCTTTGTCCAAATGGCTTTCTGATTGTATTTCCTTTGGGCATGGCCTGAATGGAAAGTCTATGTCGCAAACACAAAGGTCACTATCAGAGCTACGGCTACTTCTACAGCCTTTTTTTTCCCAAAGCTGCTCTGGATGACATGCAGCTGCAACTTGAGTAGGTCATCATGCCTTCGTGTCACACTACAAACTGGATATCCAATCTAGGTCAAGGGTTTCATTTGGTTCCACCGAATTGCGCAATATCCTACCATTAGATCTCCCTAGGGTGTTACGTGGCTTGGGACCTTATCTGCTTTGATACAGGTTGTCCCTTCTTCCTACCATTATAAGAAATTGACAACTGATACAAAGGTCTGAAAGATTTTGTTCTGTAAAGATAGAAACAGAGTTGTCTGTGGACATCCAAGGTATGGAGTATAATTTCTCCTTCATTTTTGGGGTCAGAAAAGAAAAGAGAGCTGGATATAGTGCCTTAATATAAACTGTGATACCACTTCAAGCATAAAAGAAGGATTAGTTCTCAAAGAAACCTGGAATCTGTGGAAAATGTGAGACGGTTGATTCTCTACAAGAGCTTAAAATTCAGATGGTTTCCTTGCAGATGTCAAAGCAATCAGTTTTCCATGTTAAGAACTTCAAGTCAACCAGATGAGCTGGTTCAAATAGAGCAAGTGTTAGCTTTTCTAAACAAAATTAAGATATCAAGGAGTTTTCTTGGAGATCTCTTATGCAAACTCCTTTTCAAAAACATTTTCACATGAGAATGCATTGAAAGAAGGTGATCCGTAAGCAGACAGACTGAAATGGCCAAAGATGAGCCTTGATGGAGAAGTAAGAAAGGACACGGGATAGTAAATCACACAAACATTGAAAAAAATGAGAAACATTATCCCAGAAAGGGTGCTGGTTAAGTTGTTGGCACCAATTAGAAAAACTTTTCCATTTGTGAATATATGATTTTTCTAGTAGCAGGCTTTCCTGCCTCCACTAGTACCTACTGCACGTCCTCAGTAAACAGGTGCTTAAAGAGAATTAAGACCTTATCATCCAGGCAGTCAGTCAGTTGAAGTTCAATGGAGTCAGGGTGCATCAAACATCCCTGTTCTTGTGCGAGTAGATCCATTCTGTGAGGAAGCTTGTGGTAACTGCCCCTGGTCACTTCCAAAAAAAAAATCACCTCTTCCTGTGCCCGAAGGGAGTCACTGCAACGATCTTGGGGGATTTCTAATGAATCTTCAGAAGTACCCTGGACATTAGAGAAAAAGGCAGAAAAGCATGCAGGAACATTCCTAGCCAAAGGAAGGAAAATGCATGCTTCTTGCATGGAGTCCTGGAGCAGTATTTTGCCAGCTTACATGTCAGACAGGAAGGCAAGGATGATTGCATGAGGAACTCCTAACTGATGGATCAAATCTTGGAAGACCCCCAATCTAATTTCCATTTGGGGAGTCTGCTTTAATCCTGCGTTAAGCCTGTCTGATAGGCTGCAGGATGAATGCAGAGTAAGACTGTGCTGTAAAGATACATACCAAGCTATGGCTAGTCTGAAGTGGAGGGGAGGGTAAGACCTCGTTCTCATTTGCTTGCTTATGTACCACACAACCTAAAGAGGTACAGGGGAACAAAGATTATTCAGAGAGTTGTGTGCGTTGATTAGGAACAAGCATCACTTTTATATTTATGTGCTTGCGTCTGTCCTTATGTCTCAAACACCTTATACTTTTATCGCTTCTGAAACTGTCCCCAAGCAAAGTCAAAAGAGTTTGTGGTGACTGAATGCTTTGAAGCAAGGGGGGATCTGGATTTACAGATATTTACAGTCTCCACAGAGTTCTCTTCTGATAAATTCCAGAACTGGAATTTGAAAAGAGAATGGGTGTTGTTGCTGGGACCCAAGAGACTTCAGATGCCATTATACCTTTCTTATATGAAGTCTTGCCAGGGGTATAAGAGAATCAGATGCCATGAGACCCAATGAGACCCAGAATCCTGAAGTACTCCCTTGCAGAGACAGAAGTCTGAGTGGAAAACCGTTGAAATAGATCTAAATTACAGATCTATTTTTCCTGTGGAAGAAAAGCTGTTTAAACTGGTGTGTCTAACAGACACATCAGCATCAAAATCCTGGGTGCTGGGAGTCAAAACGTTCTCGTATAATCCCAGCTTGTATAAGACATCTCTCACCCGAGAGAGAGAGATGGAATCAGAGAAAGAGATTCCTGATGCATTGAAAAAGGCTCTGCAATGGTAAGCAAGTTGTCTAAATATGGAAAAATGTGGATAAATGAGCTACAAGTGCAATGAGCTATAACTAGAGCTAGATCTTTGTAAACACTCTTTGACAAAGTGCTTAGTCTAAAATGTAAGGCAGAGAACTGATAATGTGATCCCGACACACAAAACCTTAAGAAAAGCATGAAATCTGGATCAATAGGGAGGTGATTAGCAGTTAAAGCTTAGAAGAGGAAGGATGGGTAACAGATTGTAAAGTGAACACATTCTGAACTTGGGCGCACACTCAAACTGATTTAGGAAAGAAAGATCAATAACTGGTCACCAGACATTTTCTTTGTTTGGCACCAAAAACATCGTTAAATAAAAACCTTTTCCAGACTGGGGAGGAGGAACTGGCTCTATTACTCTCTGAGACAACATATGTTGAAGAACAGGGAGAAAGAGGAATCTGGTCTAATGGATGAGGATTAACTCTCGGAAAAGTTGGAATTTTCTCCCGCTGCCACCTATAACTTTAAACAATTAACTATAAAACCCATTTGTCTGAAACTATCTGTTGCCAAAGGGAGAAATGTTGATTCAGACTCAATGTAAGGGAAAAGGGACTGGCATGGTTCCTTAAAAAGCCATTCTGACTTGTTGACTTCTTGGAACACCCTTGTAATAGTTTCTTAAATGTATGTTTTCGCGCACTTTGCTTAGACTGTTTATTTTGTTTGTTGCTAAAATTGGAGAAGGATGTACAGAATCCCATGAAAAAAAATTGAAAAACGGATGAAAAAAATATGAGAGTTCCCTGAATCAACCTACCCCTCTCATAACATTTTTTGCAGCGGGGGAACAAAAACTAAATTTCTATTCCAAAGCGAGATTTAAAATCTCATTTTCCACATCTTCTGGGAGGTTATGAGAATGTGATCAGGCATTCCTCCTCAAAACAGCACCAGTGGCCATAGCACTGAAAGAGGTATCAACAGTCATAGACACACTTTAAAAAATGAGTTCTGACCTGTGTAATGGGGAAAAAACTAAACCATTTAAACAAGATTTTTTCCTCACAAGAAGCAACTACAGACAAAGCATTCCTCATACTTTTACAAGCAGTCAGAATAAAACTTAACATATGAGCCCAACAGTTCAAAATTCTGAAAATCAAAGCTGCAGAAATATAAATTGTTCAATACTTATCAATAACTTTACCATCCTTATCAGAAAGTGAAGGAGTGAAATTTAACAGCAGAAGGATTAAATAAAGCTGTAGCTGCTGGGTCAGGTAAGGGATGAGTGTATAACAGCTTAAAGACTGCAGAACTTTACACAATCTAACTGCCTTTTTAGGAGCAGAAGGCAGACTATCAGAAAAATTGCAATGACACACACGCACACATATATATCCTACAAAGCTGACAGAATAGGAGGAATGGGAGAAGGTTCTGGAAATTCCATTTGCAGGAACTGATAAAATTTACAGAGGGACTGAAGAACCCTAGGGTTCTCCCACTGAAGACAATGGCACATTCTGGAAATAGTGTCAGAAAAATAGAAATCCTTACAGGGATAATGAGATTTCATGCTCTTCTCTGAATCAGAAATCTGAGAAAAAAACTACATCTGTCCCCTCATCGTCCTGTCCAGATTCAGACTCTTGGATCTGTTCAGGAAAAGAGGTATACATTTTTCTTTTACCGGAAACCACCTTATAAGGAGGATCAATAGTCTGAATTAGACTCTGAGCCAGACCTAATGAACTACTCCTGTCCAGGGAAATTTGAAGAGGAGCAGACACGTTTAATTTTGTGTTTCTTTTTGACAGGAAAAGTGGGGCCAACAGTACTGTTAACAGCAGCATCAGCTTCTCCATGGATAGGCACAACATTCAGACTAAACATGGAAGACTTTCCCTACCCCTCCTCCCAGGGCCAACAAGAGTGGCTCTCTCATACCCACTAAGGGAACCAAAAACAGACGCAGATGATGTGGCTAGCCCCTGTTCCACAGCGGCTATAGGTGCTACAAAAAAGGGATCTGGGGTAAAAGATAATTGGTCTGAGGAATCAACTTTGACCACAGCAGAGTCACCAACTAGCAGCTGAGGCTAACTGCTACCCTGCTGTGGTAGTAAAGGCTGCATGCTTAAGTTTTTCTTTTGTGGTTGAAAGAGCCCGACTATGGGACCAGTCGTTTGTTACATGGTCAAGACAAAAATGGTGCTTCTTTCCTGCAGTGCAAGCAGTAGAAATTTAAAGTTGTAAAAAGTCACTTTTTGTCCAATAAAAACAAGCGCAGTAAAAGGCACTTTAGTACACTTCACCAACTCCAAAAAGTACATTAAACATAACTTTTCAGAGAAAGAAGTGTTGTGTAAGAACTTACCATAATGATAGATGTCCTTCTCTTCTCTGTTGCAGTATTCTTTACATGGGGAGTTGCCTGCCCAGGTGACCAGGCATTGGCCCGTATACCAAAGTCTTTTACTACTGTAAAGTGAGTGGTACATCTGACATAGACAGCTATTGGACGCAGGCCATAAAGATGATGTACGCATGCATCATCCTCAGAACTGAAGCCCCAGGAGGAGAGAGTCCAAGGAATAGAGAGTCAATATATCCAAGAACCATGAGAAGTGGGGAAGGGAGGTGGGACAGAATACTGCAACAGAGAAGAAGACATCTATCATTATGGTAAGTTCTTACACAATTATTCTATGCCCTCCTATTCATCAATTGCAGTATTCTTTACATGAGGGAGAGTACCAAGGCTCATGTAGAGAGGGACGTGGAGTTAGCGTGATGAATTTTCCAAGAAGCCATGAAGAATGGCCTTGGCAAACCCAGTCCTAGATACGGAGATGGAATCTAGCTTGTAATGTTTGGTAAAGATGTGGATAGAGGTCCAGGTAGCGTCTTCTAGGATAGAACTGATGTCACCAGAGGAGGCCACTACTCTGGTAGAGTGAGCTTTGACTGAGCAGGGAGAGGGTTTCCCATGGTTGGTATAGCAGAAGGTAATAGTTTTGGAAGTCCAGTTAGAAATGGTTTGTTTGGACACAGGAAGTCCCAGAGCTCTGGGGTGGAATGAGATAAACAGCTGGTCGGATTTCCTAATAGATTTTGTTTTGTGAAGTAAAGACTGAGTTGTCTATGCACATCAAGTGTGTGCAAAATCTTCTCACTAGTGTTTTGGGGAGAAGGGAAACAGTTTGGTAGGTGTATGGCCTGGTTTAAGGACAGCTCATTAACTACTTTGGGCATAAAGGTGGGGTTGGTGTGAAGGGAGACCATGTCTTTATGGATGATCAAAAAGGGAGGAGAAGCCATCAGGGCCTGGAGCTCAGAGACCCTTCGGGCAGAAGTTAGGGCTAGCAGCAAAATAGTTTTCTAGGTGAAGTGTTTTAAGGAACTACAGGAAGACGGCTCAAAGGGTGCGAGGGTCAGTTTCTCTAGAACAAAATTTAGGTCCCAGGAAGGGAGGGACCACAGGCCTCCTAGGAGATCTAATGTGCAGGATGCCTCTGAGGAACTGTTTGGCCTCATCAGAAAATCATCCACAGAGTCAGTTGTACAGTTGCCAAGTGTGGGTGGATGAGAGAGCCCCTGTGTTGTGTGAGTAAATCCACTCTCTGAGCCAACTTGTGGTGACTGCCCTTGGCTAGGTGCTGGAAAGGGGGAACCAATACTGTCTTGGCTAACAGGGAGTCACAATCAAGATTTTTGGTTTGTCCTGCTGAATCTTCAGCAGGACTTTTGAAATGAGCTGAAGGGGAGGGAATGCATATAGAAACTTCTCATTCCAGGATACTAAAAAGGCATCCACTTTCCATGCCAGGGGGTGAGGTTCCCTGGCACAATATTTTGGAAGTTGTCAGTTCAGAGGGGAGGCAAACTAGTCTATCTGAGGAATATCCCACTGGTGGACTACGTAACACATCCCCGTGAAGCATCCATTCTTGGGCTTGTGTTATGGATCTGCTCAGTGAGTCTGCCACAGAGCTCTGATTGGAAGGGATGTAGACCACCTGCAGAGAAATCTGAAGTTGGAGGGTTAGCTCCCAAACCTGTAAAGCTAATCTGCATAGGAGGTAGGATTTGGTCCCCCTGCTTGTTCACATACCAGAGAACAGTCATGTTCTCTGTGTAGATTCTCAGCCGGCCTGGGTTGAGAAGGGACCAAAAGGACTGAAGTGCTAGGATCAATGCCGTCATCTCTTTTACATTTTTGTGATCCTTGTCCTGAGAGGGAGACTAGTGGCTCCCCAGCTTGTATCCAAAGCATCTGTGTACAGGTCTTGGGGGCAGTGGGTGGGAAGTACCGAGTTTTGGGACATTTGCTATATTCAACATAGAAGCTCCTTCTTTAAGCAAGGTAAGAGTGGGAAATGAAATTCCAGAGGGTGGGCATTTTGTGTTCACACTGACTTCAGGAACCACTGAAACCTCCTCATAGGTAGGTACTAGGCTATCTGCCCGAGGGCATTTATAAGCCTAGCCAAAGTGTGTCGGCTTTCGCCATCCCATTGATTAATTATCTGATCCTCTGTCAAGCAGAGCCAATGAAGTGGTCCCAAGGGTGTATTTTCTGTTACCCATCCACTCGTCAAGGTTTCTCTTGAAAAGTGTTAGTGAGGGACTCTGCCTGATATAATTTGGAATTTTGTCCCAAAGCACGGGGAGTCTCTGTGACAGGAATCTATCCCTCCAGCATGTTCTATTTATTGTTGTGGCGAGGTTTAGCTCACTAGAGCGTGTGGCTCATAGTGACTTGGATTTCTTTAGGTGGAGCATGCCCATCAATTCTGAGTTGGACATGACTTTGTAAATAAAGCAGAGGTCACCTCTGAGTAAGCGATATGCCACTGAGTACAGCCGGAGTTTTTTCAGTCGGGCTGCATAAGACATATGTTTGAGGCCAGTAATCCTCTTGGTGAGGTACTTTTGTGGTCTTTCCAGCTGTTGGAAGTGTCTTGTGAGGTACATCCCAAATGAGGCACTGTACTCTATGATGGGTCTAATGAGTGACGAGTAGAGGGGGCACTATAACCTCTTTATTTCTAGATGCGAACCCTTTAGTGATTAGATGGGCCACATGGAAGGATTTCCTAACTACTTTGACAATATGATTGTCAAAGGAGATTACTATCTACCTGGGTCCCCAGCTCTCTTATTACCTCTTCTGTATTAAGGGGACTGCCACCTATGTGGTAATTCGTGAGTGTTTTGTTTTTCCCCAAACGGGATGACTATGCATTTTTTGGCATTTAGCTTGAAACCATGACTTTGACACCAGGTGTCCGTCTCAGTAAAGCCCTTTTGGAGGATGCCCGTGTCAGCCAGAGAGTCAGTTATGGCTCCCAGTTTGCAGTCATCGGTGAACTTGGTTAGCCATAGTCGTCCTGTGTTTACCTGTACTTCTGAGAAGTATATTCCGAACAGTAGGGGTCCCAGGACCGAGCCTTGCGGGACACCACTTGTGACTGGTTTAGAGTCGGACCTGGAGCCCGCTATTCTTACCATGTGAGTTCTGTCTGTAAACCAGTTGGCAGCCCTTCTCGTGACGTAGGGGTTTATGTTCAGGCTGGTGAGTTTTTCTGTAATACCCGAGTGGGGAATGGTGCCGAAAGCCTTGGCGAGGTCAAGGTAGGCTGTGTGAACCACCTTTCCCTCGTCTATAGCCTTGGTGACTGTCTCGAAGAACTCAACCAGGTTTAGTAGGCATGATCTGCCCTTAATAAAGCTGAACTGGGTCGGGTCAAGTGTTTGGAGGTTCCCAATGTCTTTGTTAATGAATTCCATGATGATGCGCTCTATAGCCTTGCAGACCAGGTTAGTCAGGCTTATGGGGCGATAGTTACCAGGGTCAGTTGTGGCCCCTCCTTTGTGGAGAGGAATAACCATTGCTGTGCGTCATTCTATGGGCATGTAGCCTGTGGAGAGGCAGAGGTTGAACAGCGTGTTTAGGTGGGGGGTTAGTTCGTGCAAGACGCAGCCTGGGACACCATCTGGTCCCATTGACACTGTGTTTTTGGCTTTTGAAAGGGCTGTTTTCAACTGTGTGTCTGTGATTTTTGGGACACTACACTTTTCCGGTATTGTTGTGGGCCCTTTTGGAGGTGAAGTTTGCACTGAATCTATCTGCCAGGATGTTGGCAATATCAGTAGGTTCTGTATACTTTGTGCTATTTTGCACTAGTTCAGTGCATATCTGCGAGTTGCCACTTAGATTGATATGGAGTCTTGCCAGAGGCAGCATAGGTATGGTGGAAGACATCAGTCCATGAATCCTGAGAAACTGCTTTGCTGATGAGAGATGCAGGGGAAGGATTCTGAAAAGGTCTGGCAGAGGTCCTGAGCCTTTTGAGGTGGAAGGGATACTATCATTCTGTCTGTTTCAATCTGCACCCCAGAAAAACATGATCTTGGGAAGGGTTGATGGCAGATTTATTTGAAATTGTTTGTGAATTCTAGTTGTTGTAGGATGACAATGGCTTTGTGGAGGATCCTCTGCAGCTCCTCTGGGGTGTTTGCCTGGAATGGGTTGTCATCCAGGTAAGGGAAAATTTGAATGCCTTGGAGTCTGCAGAATGCAACTACTGGGGCTAAACATTTTGTGAAAACTCTTGGGGCTGTAGAAAGACCAAAAGGCAAGGCTGAGAACTGAAAGTGCAGGTGGTTGAGGGATACCCCTGAAGGGAGACATGGTGTACCATGCCATGAAATATCCGTGATTTATGATGTACAAGACCCAGGCATCTTGCGTGATGGATTCTCAGACTGGAAGGGATAAGTGCTGGGAAAGAGGGGTAGAGCAAAGAAAGTACTGAAGAGTTAGGAAGAACCTGACCTGTCAGGAAAAACTGCTTAGTTGGGTGGGAAGCGGGAGGTGCTGAGTAGTGATGAGGTTTCTTGTTCCCCTTGTAGGGCTCGGAATGGGAGGGCCGGGTTTACCTACGGACGAATGCCTGTTTGGAAGGGTAGTTCCGGTGTAACTTTGGAACTGGAGAGAAAGAACAGTTGTGTAAAATCTTACCATAACCATAGCTGTCCTTCTCTTCCATGTTGCAGTATTCATAACCTTTGGGTTATCCTCTGCTTAGCTACCCGAACATCTGGGTTTAGTTTTAGTCACTGCAAGGTATGTGGAATGTCTGACATTGGCCATAGGGTGCGTGGGCCATAAAAGTGACATCTGCACGTACCTTTCCTCAGAACTGAATGCCCCAGTTGGACCCCAGTCCCAGGAAAGCTGCACAAGTCCTGTGTCACCCAACATTTTTATATATATATTATACACACACACTATACACAGGGTAGGAGGGAGGGATACAGTACTGCAACATGGAAGAGAAGAACATCTATGGTCATGTTAAGATTTTACACAACTATTCTATGTCGTTCTATTCCCATGTTGCAGTATTCATAACCTTTGGGTGAGTGCCAAAGCTCAAAGGGAAGAAGAGGAGGGTGTTATGGAACCGTTTCCAAGAATCCATGCAAGATTGCCCTAGCAAACCCTGCTCTAGTTCTGGAAATATGGTCCAGTTTATAGTGTTTTGTGAAGTTATGGACAAATGTCCAGGTAGCTGCCTCTAGAATAGAAGCAGTTTCCAGACCTTTGAAGAAGGCTTCTGATGAGGCCATGGCTCTAGTGAAGTGGGCTTTAATTTTTGAGGTTAGATGTTTGCCATGGTAGGTGTTTAAAAAAAAAAAAAAAAAAAAGGAGATGGCCCTGGAAATCTAGGCAGAAATAGTTTGTTTTGTCACCGCTTTTCCCAGAGCTCTGGGGTGAAAGGAGACAAACAATTGCTCCAATCTAAGGGACTTGGTCTTGTCAAGATAGAATCTTAGTTGTCTGTGAAAATCTAGGGAATGCAGGACTCTCTCACTGTCATTCTGGGGATGTGGAAAAAAGGTAGGGAAGTGAATACATTGGTTCAGGGACAGCTCACTGACCATCTTAGGCATGAAGGATGAGTTGGTCCTTAGGGTCACTTTAACCTTGTGGAAGATTAGAGAAGGTGGGGTGGCCATGAGGGCTTGGTGCTCTGACACTCTCCTGGCTGCTGACAGGGCCACCAAAAGCACAGTCTTCCAAGTGCAATATTTTAGAGAGGCTTTTGATGCTGGTTCAAAAGGAGCAACAGTGAGCTTCTCTAAAACATAGTTCAGGTCCCATGGGGGTGGAACTGGCCTCTTGGGGGGACTGAGGTGCAGTACTCCCTTAAGGAAAAGCTTCACTGGAAGTCGGGAGGCAAGAGAATGGTCAAGAGGCAGACAAGCCGAAATAGCAGCTAGATGGGCCTTTACAGAAGAATATGCCAGCTCTGCTTGCAACAATTCACACAGGTAAGACAGCACTAAATGGATCTCTCCTTGAAATGGGTCTAGCTGTCTTTGAAGACACCAAATGGAGAATCTTTTCCATTTGGACAAATAAGATCTCCTAGTATTGGGTTTTCTGGCCTCCTGCAGGACATCAAGCACGTCCTCAGTGTAAAGGTGTCTGAAAGGGATCAAAACTCTATCACCCATAGGGATAGGTTCAGAGATTCCAAGTGGGGATGGATTAGGGATCTTTTGTCCTGTGTGACAAGGTCCACTCTGTGAGGTAACCTGTGATGATTGCCCCTGCCTAAATGCAGGAGGGGGAACCAATGCTGTATTGGCCAAAAGGGAGTCACCAACAAGATTTTTGGTTTGTCCTGCTAAATTTTCAACAGGAGTTTTTGTATGAGTGGGAAAGGGGGAATGCATAAAGAAATATCCCCTTCCATGAGATAGAAAAGGCATCTGTTGCCCTCACTAGAGGGCTGGGTGCCCTGGTGCAAAACAGGGGAAGCTCTCTGTTCAGAGGGGATGCAAACAGATCTACTTGTGTACCTCACTTGTGGACTATGTCCAGAACACATCCATGTGCAGCATCCATTCGTAGGATTGTGGCATGGACATGGTCAAGGTGTTTGCCTGAGTGTTCTGAGCTGAGGGAATATAGACTGCCTGCAGGGTGACTCCATGTTGGGCCGCTAATTCCCAGGCCTGGAGTGCAAGTCTGCATAGCAAGTAAGATTTTGTTCCCCCGTTTGTTTACATAGCAGAGAACTGTAGTGTTGTCTGTGAACAACTTCAGGGGGTCTTTCTTCGGAATGCATTGGAAGGCCCTCAGAGCAAGGATGATGGCCCTCATTTCTCTGATGTTGATGTGCTCCTGCTTCACGGGGCCTGTCCATGTGCCTTGCACCTTCAAGCTCCCCATAGCAGCTCCCCAGCCCAGGTCTGAGTCATCTGTGTACATCTCCTGGACTGGGGTGAAGAGTTGTAAATGGAAGTCCTGAGTTGAGAGAGACTTGATCCAACCACCAAAGGATCTCCTTCCTTAGGCATGGTAAGAAAGGAATGCTGTGGTCCAAGGGGCGGGAGTGTTAGGTCCATGTGGACCTCAGGTACCACTGAAGTTTTCTCATGAGAAGTCTTGCCAGTGGCAACATGGGTATAGTGGAGGCCATATGTCCTAGGAGTCTGAGATACTGTCTCGCTGTCACAGCAGTGGCGTGAAAGACAGACAGCAGGTATTGCTTCAGGCTTTCCACCTTTTGGGGTGGGAGGGATGCCTTAATATCCTGTGAGGGGTTTAGTTTGGAGTTGGGGAAACTGATGTTAAACCTCAGGGACTGCAGGACAGAGATGACCTTTTGGAGATGGATGTGTAGGGAAGTGGAGCAACCTGCCTGGATCAGGAGGTCATCCAGGTATGGAAAAATCTGAATCTGTAGGACCCTGCAATAGGCTACCACTGGAGCCAGACACTTGATGAATACCCTTAGAACAGTAGGCAGTCCAAAGGGCAAGGCAGAGAAAGTACAGTTGTGTACACTTACCATAAATGTAGATGTTTGAGTGTATTCACTGTTGCAGTCATTACATTTGGATAATTTGCTGGCAGGTTGCCCTCAGTCGGCCTGATTAAAGTCTTGGGTCATGCATCGGTTGCTGTCCCTTCTTCCATGGTGTCAGGTCGTCAGGGGTATAAAACATGCAGCCGACGCCATTACATCAGTTTTTCTTGCCCCAGATGTCAGGGTGCCCCCCAAATGGGGAGCCAAATATTTAAGTAATTAAAAACATAAAAATATACCTCCAAACAAAAGCAAATACACCAAAAAGGCTTTTAAGCATAGTAAAGAAAGGTAGAGGCATAGTAAAAGAAAAACAGGGTGTTGGAGGGAGGGTAACCAGGACTGCAACAGTGAATACACACGAACATCTACATTTATGGTAAGTGTAGACAACTGTACTATGTTCTTCGTGTTTCATTGTTGCCGTCATTACATTTGGGTAGATTCCCAAAGCTATGGTTGGGAGGATGATTTATACAGCATTAGGACCAGCTATAAGGCCCTGCAGGACAGCAGTGGCAAAGCCAGCTCTGGATTTAGAGAAGAAAGGTAAATGGTAATGTTTGGTGAATGTATGAACTGAGCTCCAGGTAGCAGCTTCTAGAATGTCTCTGGTAGGAACACCTCTGAGAAAGGCTGTAGAAGTAGATGCAGCCCTGGTGGAATGAGATCTGATCCCCTGGGGATAGTTTTACCATGGTGCATATAGCAGAAACGAATACAATGGCTTATCCATTTGGAAATAGTCTGCTTTGAAATAGCCTTTCCCTCTGCCCCTGCAGCAAATGCCACCAGTAGTTGTTCAGATTTTCTTAGAGATTTTGTCCTGTTTAAGTAAAATCTAAGTTGTCTGTGTACATCCAATGAATGCAGAATCTGCTCCCCCTTGTTCTGTGGATTGGGAAAGAAAGTTGGCAAATGAATGGTCTGATTAAGAGCCACACTGGATATCACCTTAGGCATGAAGGATGGATTGGTCCCGAGAGACACCCTGTCCGCATGACAAATAATGAAAGGCTCCACTGTCATAATAGCCTGTAATTCGGAAATCCTTCTAGCTGAAGTGACTGCTAAAAGGAAAGCTGTTTTCTTGGAGAGAAATTTTAAGTTTGGAGTAGCAGCTGGCTTGAAAGGAGGGAGAGTGAGTTTTTCCAATACAAAACTGAGGTCCCAGGCAGGGGTTGGAACTCTCCTGGGTGGTCTTAAGTTTTTGGCCCCTCTGAGATACTGCTTGAGCAGAGGATGAGAGAAGAGGGGAGGTTCTGTGTTGTAATGAGCTGAAATGGCTGAGGCATGGATTTTTATGGAAGAAAGGGACAGACCATTGTGAAGCATCTCAGTTAAGGCATGGATTTTTATGGAAGAAAGGGACAGACCATTGTGAAGCATCTCAGTTAAGTATTGTAAAATCTGAGGAATATTGGGCACTGCTGTGCTTATCCCTTGTGATTGATTCCAGGCACAGAATCTTTTCCATTTGTCAGCATACGATTTTCTGGTACTAGGTCTTCTTGCCTCCAAAATGACATCCATCAGAGGTTTGCTGAGGGATGCTAAGGGTGAATTTAGGTGATTAGCCACGCTGCAAGATTCAAAGTTTGGAGCTGAGTATGCATAAACTGGTTGTTCTGCTGAGACAGTAAAGTAAAGTGTCTGAGGCAGGTGCCACGGTGGAAGGTGTGACACATTGCTCAGGAGTGGGTACCAGTGTTGGCGAAGCTAGTCTGGAGCAATCAAAATCATTTTTGGTTTGTCCTGTTTGACTTTTACTAGAACTTTGGAGAGCAGAGGCAGAAGGGGAAAAGCATAGACTGATAGGTTTTTCCAGCTGAATGATAGAGCATCCACTTTCCAGGCTTTTTTGTGATGAGTTCTTGTGCAGAATTTGTCCAACTGATAGTTCTGGGGTGTGGCAAAAAGATCTATGTCTGGACTCCCCCATTTGTGTGTGAACATGTTGAAAATCCGTGGTTCCAGTTTCCATTCATGTGGGTCCATGAGATTTCTGCTTAGTTCATCTGCCAGAGTCTTCAGCTTTCCTGGCAGGAATTGAGCTTGTAGTTGTATTTGATAGTTCAAGGCCGTGTTCCACAATGCCATGGCTAGTCTGCAAAAGGGGTAGGAGTGTGCACCCCCCTGCTTGTTTATGCATCACATAACTGTGGTGTTGTTTGTCTTTATCATTAATTGTCCTGGATGAAGGTAGTCCTTGAAGGCTGTCAGTGCACTCCGTACAGCTAGCATCTCTTTTTGATTGATATGAAGGTGCATTTGATTTGGGCTCCATTTGCCCTGAACGCACTTCCCTGCCAGATGAGCCCCCCAATCATAGTCTGATGCATCTGTAGCTATGGTTTGGGCGGTAGGGGGTGAATTGAATGGCAGTTCCTTGTTTTGGTGGCAGGCCTCTGCCCACCATAAGAACTCTAGTTGCAGGCAAGGTATGATAGGAATCATTGTTTCCAGGCTGTGACAATGTTGACTCCATAAACTTTTTAAGTACCACTGAAGTTTCCTCATATGCAGTCTTGCATATGGAATTAGAAGAATGCAGGAGGCCATGAACCCCAAGGCTTGCAGAATCTGTCTTGCAGATAGCAGGGTTTTTGTGGCCACATGTTTGAAGTAAGTTATCAAATGAATTTGCTTTTCTGGCGTTGTATTCAAGTTTGCACCCAGGAATGTAATTTTTTGCCGGGTACCAGTTGTGATTTCTTTTCGTTTATGGAATACCCTAGACAAGTTAGAACCATTTTTACAAATGCCAGATGTTTTAGAAGAATGTCCGTTTTTTGCCTGAATTAGACAATCGTCCAGGAATGGATATATTTGAATATTTCTTTGCCTGAAAAATGCAATTACTGGAGCCAGGCACTTTGTGAAGACCCTGGGTGGAGTAGATAAGCCAAAGGGCAGTGCAGAGAACTGGTAATGCAAGTAGCCTGCTTTGAAGCGGAGGTATCTTCTGCAAGATTCCCTGATTGGGATATGCAGGAAAGCCTCAAGTCTAGAGTTACCAACCAGACATATTTGCCTAGCATAGGCAGAAACTGTTGAAGAGTCAGCATCTTGAATTTTGGAATGTCCAGAAATGTGTTTAGAGTAGATAAGTCTAGACTTGGATGCCATGATTTGTCTTTCGGGGTACCAGGAATAGTCTTGAATAGAAACCTTGTCCCTTTTCCTCTTCTGGTACTGGTTGAATAGCCCCCCATGTTCATGAGGGACAGTACTTGTTTCTGGGCCTCTGCCCACTGATTTGGGGACAGGTCTGGCCATCCGTTTGGGATTGGCAACGTGTGGAAATGAAATCTGTATCCCTGGGATACTATATTTAAAACGCATTTGTCCTGGGTTATAAGTTGCCAATTTATTGCATGAAGTGCCCGTTTTACTCCCAAAGGGGCGGCTAAAAGGTAAGTGTAAAGGGAAGTCATTGAGACGGTTTACCATAGGGAGGTGCCTTGTTGTTTCCAGATTTGGAGGAGGAGGCACCCCGTTGTTTTGTTCTAAATGTCCCTGTGACTGAAACCTGGAGCCTTTGGAATGTCTGGGTTTGACTTGAGTGGCTTTCGAAGGAACTGGAAAGGACCAGTTCTTAGTATGCCTGTGCCTACTAAATCTTGGAGGTTGCAATTGTAAGAAATCTTTCACAGTTTCATAGATTTAGCTTCATCTTCCATCTTTTTTAAAACTTCTTCAGCCTTATTACCAAAGAGACGGTCCTGTTTTAAAGGAGCATCCAAGAATTTTGCTTTGACATGATCAGGCAGAGTTTGCTCTTTGAGCTAAGCATGCCTTCTTAGCAAAGACCCAGTTACAGCAGCCCTGCAAGAGGCCTCCAAAGAATCAAAACCACATTGCAAAGTATGTTTTCCAACTTGTTCAGCTGAATGCAATAAATCCTGTAAATCTTTATTTTCCACACAGTTAGAGATTAACATCATTTTCTGTTTAAGCAGTCCCATGATATGCTGCTGATATTTAAGCATATGAAATTGAGAGTTTAAAGCCCTGATTGCCAAGGTTGCAGAAGTGTAAACCTTCTTACCCCATCTATCCAGCACCCTGGAATCTCTATCAGAAGGGGTAGGATTTTTAGCAGTAGAGGCCTTAATGCCCTTGGGACCCTGAGAAATGGTGTCAGGATCTGCAATTGGATTTTTGAAAAGGAATTTGTGGGAGTCAGGAACCCTGTAGTATCAGTCTGGTTTACAAGGAGCAGGAGGCAGAGAATCAGGAGTCATACTAGATTCTGAAAAAACATCATCAACAATGTCTAGAACAGGAGGTATAGCCAAAGGCCTATGCTGAGGAAGAAGAAGAAAATCCCTAAGTCTCTTTTTAAATTCAGAGAAGTCCTGACCTTCCCAGAGGAAATGTTCCCTTAAGGAATGTAAAGTTTCCCCAAAAGAAAAATCCTCAGGGGGAGAAGCAGAAGGAATGGAATCTTCTGCATCTGAATCCTCATTAGTAGGTATAGACAAATCCTGTTCATTAGAAGAGTCAGAAGAAATAGAATCCTGTTCAGAAGATTCATAATCAATGTCTTGCCTAGGCCTCTTAGAAGGGGGGGAAGGTTGGCTACCTCTGATCAGAGTAATTAAATAGTCAGCCATTTTGATCATTTGTTTTTTAGGCATAAGGGCCTGCACACGTGGCCCATGCGTCAGTTTTTTAGACAGATTTAGATTTTGGCCTTAGTTTTGAAGATGGCATAGGTCTAATATACAAATCTGTAGGCCTGAAAACACCCTCAGAAACCAGTGCCTGCACAGCGGCTCCAGAACCATCTAAGGTAGATACATCCACAGGTTCCATAATTGAAGCATCTCACGGCATACTGGACTCCGAATGGATCTCAGTAGAGGCTTGCGAATCAGAAGTAGCAGGTATCAGGGGCTGCGAAAGCACCTCACTGAGTACTGGCGAACTGGCGACTGGCTTAGGAGAAGCGTCATCGTCAGTTTTGGACCTCGATGGCCTGTCTGTCTTTTTCTTTGCGTTTTTTAGGTATTCTGGTAGTCGGATTGCTTACAGACGACATTTCTGGATAATTAAAGCGTGAGCCAAAATATTTAGAAGCAAGAATATACCGACGTTTAATAGTATGTTGATTAAATTTAGCACAAAACTGACAACAAGGTACGTTGTGGTCAGGGCCTAGGTAAGGAATACAGTACAAATGAAAATCCTTATGAGGTATTTGCTTCCCACAGGTAATGCAATTATTAACTTTTACTGACATTGGTAAGGAGCAAGAAAAAATTTCCCCAACAGGGTACTTAGCTTTTTAGTTGACAACTTCGGTTCTGAAACTTGAAAACGAAAATTTCAGGAGTCGGCCAACCGGCACTTGCAAACTGCTTCTGCTTCGGGCACCGCGCGGCAAGAAAGTCTGATGTAATGGCGTCAGCTGCATGTTTTATACCCCTGACAACCTGACGCCATGGAAGAAGGGACAGCAACTGACGCAGGACCCAAGACTTTGTTAATCAGGCCGACTGAGGGCAACCTGCCAGCAGATTACCCAAATGTAATGACTGCAACAGTGAAACACGAAGAACATCTAAAAATCCAAGGATTCCACAGAGAATCGTACATACTTCCTGTAGCTGGGCCTTATGGGGATATGTAGATATGCATCTTTGATATCTAAAGTGGCTAGAAATGTCTGAGGCATTAGCAAGAAGAAAAGGCTCTGGAGTGTAAGCATGTGAAATGTGGGTACTTGCAGAAAAAGGTTGAGGTAGGAGAGATCCAGGATGCATCTCCCAGGGCCATCTTTCCTTGGGACTAGGAAAAGTCTGGAATCAAAGCTCTTTCCATTTTCTGACAGAGGAACAGGTTGGATGGTCCCTTGAGAGAGAAGATGGTCGAAAACTGCCTGGAAAAGGGGAAGCTGGTCCTTCAGTGGCTGTGTAATGCCTCTCAAGGAGGGAGAAATGACACAAGTCATGAAGTAACCATTTTCTATAACAGACAAGACTCATTTATCTGAGGTAATGCTTTGCCAGACCGGAAGACAGTGAGAGAGTCTTTGGGATAGGGGAATGGAATCCAGAGGGGGTGAAGGGGAAGGCAGGTAGTCACAGATTACCTGCCCTGTTCTGAAACTGAGTTTTCTGAACTGGAGTCTGAGCAGGCCTGGAAGGAGGCTGCTGCTTCCTGGAGCTCTTTTTGCTCCTAGAATGAGGGATTGGAGCAGAATGTTTCCTAATGAACTGTGTCTTGGTGGAGTAATTCCTATGAAATTCAGAAATTGGAGACACAAACAAATGTTTTAAGTCTTGTAATTCCTTCCCCTTTTGCTGAAGGGTTTTGAAAAGCTCTGCCACTTCAGCCCCAGAAAGAGCAGGATTATCTAGGAGTGCATCCAAAAGTTTAACCCTGATATCATCAGGTAGGGGTTGGAGTCTCCACCAAGAATACCTTTCTAAGCACTGAGGCAGAAGCTGCAGATCTGGCCGATGCCTCTGCAGCATCATAGCTGCATCTGATGGAGTGTCTTGTCACTTGAGAGGACTAGGAGATGAGGCTAGATATTTGAGCCTTAGAAGGAGAGTCTGGGAGATCAGCCAAAAGTTTAGAAGCTTGAGTCAAAAGGGCATACTTGGACAAGTGTGCTTGGTAGTTAACTGCCCTAAAAGCCAAAGTGGCAGAGGTGTATACTTTTTTGCCAATGTGTTCCATGGTCTTACTGTCCTTATCAGTGGGAAGGACAGAGGTGGAGGGGAGTAATCTGGAGGGTTTGTCTGCATAGTCTGAAACTGTGCCAGGGTCCCCTGGCATTTAATCAGACATCTGGCCCCTTCTGGGACCTAATAAAACCTGCCAGGCTTTCTAGGGGCTGGTGGTTGGAATTCAGGGTTTTGAGAGGCTGCATTGAAGGTGTCCAAATAGGTTGGTAAGACTGGAGGGATGGCAGAAGGTGAAGGGGTGTCAATTTGTAAGAGTTCAAAATACCTTTTTTGGACCTCAGACATTTCAGTGGAATCCCATTTAAAAAAATCATTTTAGAGATGGTTTCAACAAAGGTGAGGTCCTCTCCTGGGGAGTCTGCTGTAGCAGAGTCCTCCTTGGGGGAGGCATCTGAGAGGCATTGAAAAGGGAGTCCTCTGAAGAGGAATCTGTAGAGTCCTCCACTTCAAGAGGAAGAGGATCTTCAGTCTGAGGCCTATGACTGATAACCGGAGGGACAGCCAGAGGGAAAGCAGGCCTAAGGTCCATGAAGGCATTAAATAAGCTTTGAGAGAAAGCTTGCCAATCAGGCAGGCTTTCTGAAGGACGAGGGCCATGTTTTGTCTTTTTTTTTTTTAAGGAAAAGGTACATCTGGAGGGTGCAAGGCCTAATGAGGGCCTACGTTCAAACTGTTCTAAAGCAGTGAAAGGACCAGTCTGGGCATCTGTTGCAAGCCGAGGTTGCTCTTTGTCGTCAGTGTCGGACATCTGCAGCACCTCCATGGACGTGCTTTCAGCCCTAGGTTCTGCAGCCTCCCAACCAGTACCTGCTATACCTAACTTGGCTGGTTCTGTACTTTCCTCCAGGAGAACGTGAGCCACAGGGGGAATGTTGGGTGGACATGGTGCAGCAGTAGGTTCAGGCTTGGAAACTTTGGCCTTCTTTTTTCGTGGCTCGATGGTCTGACCGGACAGCCCTTTGATTGCCAGAACCAGATGTTTAAGACGCTGTTTTTTTAAGTAGATGTTTAGAGCATGCAGATGGCTGCAAAAAGTCTTAGTTACGAAGACCTGACAAATCGTGCAGGTTTTATGGTCATGGCTGTGCCCTAGGTAGAAATGGCAGAGGTCATGGGTGTCCTTATGGGGGATCTGACGTCCACACTTACACTTTCCTTTCCTGGATGATATGAATCTAAGCAAGCATGCAGTGATCAAAAAGAGAAGAAAACAGCCCCAATAGGGTATTTATCTTAAATTCAAAGATCTGAAGGCAGGAAGAGCTGATATTCAACTGGCAGCAGAGAATTTCTGAGGAAGGTTATGTGCAGACATCACTTTTACGGCCCATGCACCCTATGGCCAATGCCAGATGTCCCACATACCTTGCAGTGACTAAAGCTTTTGTATATTGGCCGAACATTCTGGTATTTAAGCAGAGGATAACCCAAAGGTTATGAATACTGCAACATATGAATAAAAGAACATCAGGATGTGTTTGAGTTCTTTTAACTCTTTGCTCTTTTCTTGCAGTGATCTGAAGAGATCAGCTGAAGCCTTGCTAAATAAAGCAGAACTGTCAAGGGGAGCATCCATGAGCTTTGTCTTGATGTCCTCAGGGAGGGGTTGAAGCCTTAACCATGCAAACGTTTTCAAAACGGAGGCAAAAGCATCAGCCCCAGAGGTAGCCTCAACAGCACCACAGCTGCATTTTATTGAGTGATGGGCTACCTAGGAGGATGCAAAAATTAGGGAAGAAGCCAAGGCCTTGTTTTCTGAATTAGGCAAGTCAGAAACAATTTTAGATAGTTGTGACATAAGTTCCAGGGAATACTTGGTCATATGAGTTTGGTACTTCAAAGACCTAAAGGCTAGGGTAGCTGAAGTGTATATTTTCTTTCCCAACCTCTCTAACTGCCTAATGCCTTTTTATTTTATTTTTTATTTTATTTATTTTGCATTTGTTGACCGGGCTAGTCCAGCTGGATATATATCCGTTTACAGTAGAGGCCCGGGGAGAAAAGCTCCAATATAGACAAAATAACAGAGAATAAAAACATTTTTTTTTTAGTAGAATTATACAAGGTACAAGAAAGGATGACTATCACATTTTAAAAAAAGTACAAGTTAAAAACAAAAGCAAAATCTATCCACTAAAGTTATTCAGAGATCTAGGAGTACTTAAGTATTCACCTCTCAAATTTCAGAAAGCTTCAGGTAGGGCCAGTGAGGAGACAGGAGTAAAAGAAAAATAATAAGGTGTGTTGAGCCATACTTTTAATCGGGATTGGTACAGGGACATAGCCATTGAGAAGTAAGGTGTCCTTTGATATGTCTTTTGAAGAGAGAGGTGGACTGAAGAGTCACTATTTCTTGAGGGATTAGATTCCAGTGTTTACCTATGGAATTAGAAAATAGTGCATCTCCAGCTTTGTTATTTGATTTAGTAATGGATACTAGAAACTTGTTGGCAGAACGCAGTGTGTTTAGGTTCTTATATGGAGAGATAAGTTTAGCCAGACTTGGAGTATTTTCAGGGAAGTGAAGGGCTTTATGAGTTATAAGTAGTTGTTGGTAAAGTAATTGGTTATTTAGTTCTAGCCAATTTAGTTGTTTCAGGTTATAACAGTGGTGGGTTCTAAAGGGAGTTGCATTAATGAATCTTGCTATACTGTTATAACATGTGGAGAGTTTATTGATGTTCTTTTAGAGAGTGTGGTATAAATGGTCGAAGCATAAAAGAGAGTAGAGAGCAGGTGAGTCTGTGCAATGGTTTTTCTGGCTGCTGGGGTAAGGAAAGGTTTAATTCTATAGAGTGTCCCAATTTTTTATTCACAGCTTTGATGGTACTATTTATTTGTTCATCAAAATTGAGATGGTTATCAATGGTTACCCTAATAGTCGAAAGTGGTATTATCAGGGTTAATGCAGGTTGAATTATTGGAGGTGTAG